>NW_027187342.1:993991-1001794 GCF_028583685.1 Petaurus breviceps papuanus | reverse complement strand
ACTATCACCCTATGAAACCTGAGCAATTAAGATACCTGCCACATGTGTTCCATGCTGCTAGCTCAGAATCTTTGTCCTATTTTCTGGAGTTTTAAATGAGAATAACAGCTTGATTCCTCCCAAGTATTTGATGTCTACAAGGCCCTTGGGAACATTTTGCCCCCCAAAAAGAGGTCAGCATGGAGTTTTGTCTTCATTGATGCTTCTGATACGGGAGAAATAATGAGAAGGGCCTTCTGCCTCACCGCCCCTATATTTGATGAAGTGCTAGTAAACCTGGGGAATTAATGAGAATCAGAAGAGAGTGGGCCTCTTCTTTGTATCTCATAGGAACATCTCCCCCTACCAGAAATGAGAATGAATAAGAAATAGGTCAGAAACACATAGCTAAGTACACAGACCAAAGGCCAAGTTAATCATACATTGTTGCAAAGGCTGAGACGATGGCCAAGATACTCCTTAGATGTTACAGGGCATGATGGCAGAGGCATGACTGGAGTCAGAGGGCTTGAGTTCTTCTTTTCTAATGTGACCATGCCCTCCCCTGGGCCTCAGCTTCCTCCTCTCTAAAAGGGGGTTGGGCGAGATGAAACCTAAGGTCTTTTCCAGTTACAAATCTTATGAACCCCGGTTCCAGCTCTGATTTTCTCAATAATTATATGACATTGAGTAATTCACTTTAACAAACTTCCTAAACCTCTGTTTCCTCATTGATAAAATGGGGATAATCCTGTTCTACCTACCTCAGAGAGGCTTTGTGAGGTTCAAATGACATACTGGAAATGAAAGAGCTTTCCAAAGGTTTCAGGTTCTGGATATACAGCTCAGATTACATCATGGCCCTGCGCAAAAGCTTTCAGTAGCTCCCTATTGTCTTAGGATAAAATACAAGCTTCTTAACCTGACCCTTAAGGTCTTCTGTAATTTGGATCCACTATAACTCACTCTTCAAGACAAATTTGACTACTAGCTGTTTCCTGGATCTCTTCTTTCCCTCCCCTTACCTCCACACATTTGTACAAGTTGTCCCCTGTACGTTGGAACACACCTCTACCTCCACACATCAGTCAAAATCATTCTTTAAAGCATTCACCTCCTCCACAAAACCTTTTCTATTCCCTCACCCCGCCCAATTCAGAACGATCTCTTCCTCCTTAAATTTCCCTGGAGTACCTTGTTTGGATCTCTCTGTTTCTTCCAGACATCATATTTTCCCTCTGAGATTATACCCCATATATTCTCTCTATATATCTTGTCTATACCTAGTAATTTACATGTCTCCCCCATTAGAATGTGAGCTCCTTGAGGGCAGGAACTGTTTTTATATTTCTTTGTATCCTTAGTGCTTAGCACAGTGCACCTAATAAATGCTTTTTAATGGATTGCTTATGTATGTGTTCTCTTTTATATCCCCCACTGTTCTATTCAGTTGTAAGCACCTTGAGGTCAACATTGTGTCCTTTTTCACTTTTGTATTCCTGGCACCTAGTTCTGTGGCTGACACATAGAGATTCATATTTTCCCACTTAAAAACAGAAATAAAATGGGTTTTCATGACAAGAAAGGAAAAGGTCTATACTATCTTTCCCAAGCTGCCATTTTGAAATTTCTCCCAAGCTCCTGCATATCCCTAATTGAACAAAAGTCAAGGCTTAGAGGAAGGAGTAGGGGGATGCCCCATCTACATTTCCAAATGGAGCCCCATTCCTGCCCTGTAAAGATTCAGGTTCAAGGTAGTCTCAGTCAGAGTGACACAGTCCAGGTGAGACAAGTTTGGGCCAAAGCTCAAGCTGCAGAAATTGTAATTAAGTTCAGGGTGAATGGGAGGGGGAGCAGTGACCCCTATCTGAGACTGAACTCTGGGCTGATAAAATGCCATCCACATTCCTTGGAGGGAACTCCTTCTAGTGCTGAAAATCTGACCTCATGGAAAGAATGTGCTGCCCAAGAGTACTTGTAACCTTAACCCTTGCTTGAACAGAACCAAGCAAAGCAGCTGCCATTTTTCGTCCTGGATTTGTGGCTGTACAAGTGAAGAAACTAGCTCTCAGCCATCCATCTACCACCATATATATATATATATATATATATATATATATCTCCAGATTCAGCTCTGTCTTGGTAAAAGGAAACTGGAACCTTCACACTACTAAAAGTTTAGCTTCATTCAGACTTTAACCAGTTCCACCTTGGACTACAGTAATCAAAGTGTAGTGTCTAGAACCAAAAAGTTATAGCTCTACCATGCTTTGCCCTGATCAGACTATATCTGGGGTATTGGATTAATGGGATATAAACTATTTGAGATTAGGGACTTTCACTTTTTCTTTTCATCCCTAATGCCTAGCACAATACAGTACATGGTACAATATAAGGGCTTAAGAAATGCCAATTGATTCATTGGATTCAGTACCATATTTTTAAGGACCTTGAGAGACTAGAACAGGGGTTTATATCGGGGATCCATGACTTGATTTTTAAACATTTTATAACTTTATTTCAATATGATTGACTTCCTTTGTAATGCTGAGTCTTTTATGTATTTGAAAACATTATTCTGAGAGGGAGGGCTCTATAAGCTTGACTAGACCACCAAAGGCATCCATGGCACAGAAAAAGTTAAGAACTCCTGAACCAGAGTGTATTCAAAAGAAGCTAATCATTGGATAGAAGGTTGGAAGATATTTTAGAAGACCTAGTCCCAATGCCCTCCTTTTAACAGATAAGGAAATCAAGCCACATAGAGGCTAAGTGACTCATCCAGATCCAGTTTTCTTTCCACTAAACCACATTGCCTCTGTGATTGTCAAGAGGACTGGAAACTATGTCATGTAAGATCATTTGAAGAGGGAGGAGACATTTTCTGCTGCTCCAGGGGCTGAAATTAGGAAAAGAAACAAGGAAGAGAAGTTTCAGCAGAAGAATATTTCAGTTTTATATAAAAAACAACTATAAATTCACCCTTAACCAAGGCCTTGCTAATGATCTCCCTTTCCTATAAATAAGGTTCTTCTCTGAACTGACCCCTAGAAAAACATTTGCCTTTGGCTTGGTGATTTCTGTGCTAAAGACAGAAATCGCTGTACTCTAAGTTGAGCCCAACCAAAGTTCAACATCTAGGCTCTGAACCTCCTTCACACTCCAAAAAAGGAATATTTTGTACCCAATCCTTCCTTTCTTTGCCCCCTACCACATATTCAAGATGTTAACTGTGCTTTTCCTAAAGACAATTTATTTACAAGGGGAAGAAGATTTACAGAAATAATAGCAATAAAGTTCAAATAATCAAAAGGGAAACTGAAAAAATTCATCCTCAGAACAGACTTTTGAAACAGAACTGGAAATATGCCCTTGGAAATTATCTACTCCAATGCCCTCTTACATGTGATGAACCTGGGACTCAGAGGGGGAAGATCCCAGTTTTGCCACCCCACATGTTGGCTGCCCTCCTCAGCTCCATGTCATCCATAAATTGAAAAGTACCTTCCTTCACCTTCATCCAAATTACTGACAAAAAAAAAATTAAAATAAGGCCAAGACAAATCTGTCTTTGTCTATTGGAGAACTCTGTCCAGTTTGGCATCAATTTCTTAATCACCATGCTTAACTGGTAACCAAATTTACTTAACTAGTATCAGTCAGAAAACACACATTTCTTGATAGAGTAAGGGACTATACTGTACCTAAAATGTTTTCCCAACACCCATGCATATTTTTCTGAAGCATTTCCCTCATCAACAAGTCCAATAACTTTGTCCAAAAAAAAGGTAGTAAGATCATTATCACTTGTCTTTTTTTAATCCCACCTTCTGCAGGAAGCTTTCCCTTTTAAATTATTTTGTATTTATCCTGTATATGACTTGCTTCATATATATTTGTTTGCATGTTGTCTCCTCCCCCTCATTAGATTGTAAGCTCTTTGAGGTTGGGGTCTGTCTTTTGCCTCTTTTTGCATCCCTAGCACTCTGCAAAGTGCCTGGTACATAATAGGCACTTAATAAAAAATTTTTTTTTGCTTTATGGAGGGCAATTAGGGTTAATGACTTGCCCAAGGTCACACAGCTTAACACATTTTTGTGTTAAGTGTCTGAAGTCAGATTTGAACTCAGGTCCTCCTGACTCCAGGGCCGGTGCTCTATTCACTGGGCCACCTAGCTGCCCACACTTAATAAATATTTATTGATTAGTTATCAACATCTCTTAGTGATCACTGCTTCCCATTCTAAATGCTTGCAAATTTTGATAACTCCTAGAATATTTGTAGGAACTGAAATTAAACTCACTAACCTACAACTCACAAATTCCAGGGGAAGAAATCAGAGCATTCAGCTTTCTCCATTTCTCCATCATCGTTCAGAGATCACTGACAATTATTTTAATAATCTTATGCACCAGTGCTATAGATTCCCTGTGACACAGTTTGCCTAGGCCCAGTGATTTGACTTCAATGAAGATAGCTAGGTGTTTTCTTACCTGCTCCTCATTTATTTTCTGTTTTTACTCCCTATTAAACATTTTTGAACTCTCCTCAATCTGGAGACCATTCTCCATAGTAGAGAAAACAGAAATAGTAGTTAAAGGATATGGATAGGCAGTTTTCAAAAGAAATCCAAGGTATCCTTAGTTATATTTAAAACACACACACACTTCAAATCATTAATGATAAGAGAAATGCTGAAACAACTCTGAAGTTCCACCTCATACAACAGATTGTCAAGAAGACAAAATAAGGAAAATGTTGTTGGAGAAATTGTGGAAGGATAGGTACATTAATGCACTATTAGTGGAGCTATGGACTTGGGCAATATTTTCTGGAAAGTAATATGTAACTATACCCCCAAAGTCACTAAATTTTGCATACCATTTCACCCCACGATAACATTTTTTGTTGTATCAAAAGAACTGAAAACAAAATGGACACCCATGAGTTGGGGAATAGTTGAACAAATTATGGTATGTGGACATACTAGAATATTATTACGGTGTCTGAAACTGGGAAAGGGACAGATTCAGAGAAATCTGGAAGACTTAGATGAACTGATGAAGAGTAAAGTGTGTGAAACATCTATTTTCACAACTGAAGTATTGTGAGGGAAAACAGCTTTGAAAAATCTTGAAGAATCTTGATGAATGCAATGAACAATCATTACTCTAACAGATGGATGATGATGCATGCTTCTCATATCTTGGAAGAGAGGTACAGAATGAGATATACATTTTCAGACACAACCAACCTGTGAATAAAGTAGGGTGGCATATTGAGCAGAGTTGTTCAGTCACTCAGTTTTTCCCCTTTTACTGTACTACTGACTTATTGGGGCAGTTAGGTGGCACCGTGGAGAGAGAGCTTGGGGTCAGGAAGATCTAAGTTCATTATACATTTACTAGCTGTGTGACCCTGGGCCAGCTACTTAACCCCTGTTTACCTCTGTTTCTTCATCTATAAAAAGGGGATAATAATTACACTTACCTCCCAGGATTGTTGTGAAGATCAAATGAAATAATTGTAATGTGCTTAGCACAGTGCCTTGTAGATAGTAAGTGCTAAATAAATGTTAGCCATCATCATCATCATTCCTTAAATTAGTTTCATGGTATAAATACCCCCTCTACTGCCTAGGGAAGTTGTATCAAAGGATCTATAATTCTGTCCTTACTTTTTTTAAACATATGAGTCACCATCCAGAAACAGAGCCCTCACAAAACACCTCTGTCTTAGATCTCTCTTTTCTCTCCTTTTCCCTCAAAGTATTTATTTCCAATAAGTGCACCCATACTTAGCAATAGCCTGTGATTAACATAGTTTGTAAAAGCAAGGTAAACATGTAAAAGAAAGAAAGGTAAACAGATTTTCCTATGCCTAGAAAGGCTGCAAGCTTCCATAAGGGAGCAAAGGAAGCATGGCATATTGCCTTTGGCATTGCATTCTGGAGACTGTTTAAACAGCACAGCATTTGTCCTAATACTCTTGCCCTATGGGTCCACACAGCCCTCCATAGTCCTGACCGTGTTCTCACTCTCTTAGCCCCACTCTCCTCATGGCTTCCCTTCCTCCAGTTCCATTTAAGGTCTTGTCAGTAGCTAGGTTCTTCTCCAAGGCTCTGCCTCTCTGTGTCTAAGTCTGCTTGGTGTGTGTATCTCTGCTCCCTCAATTCTACCTCAAACTCTGCAGCTACTAGATGTGGTGTCTCCTACTGGGTGAATAGCGTTGCTGCTGGACACCTTGGTTGATGGGGGGAGAGGAGAGAGAAATCCACTTCTCCTTTCCCCCCTTCCCTCCATAGGCAGCCCCTGGCCTGCACTCAACAGAAGTGTTCAACTCATCCAGGGTTTTGCTAATGAAAGCTCTTCAGTCATGTCCAATGTGGTTGCTCCCTTCAATTCTTGGAGAAAGGTAAGTATTCATACATCATTAATGAGTTGCCAGTTATTAACACCTTGTTAACACATTAACACCTCGTTACCCCGTTTCTCTACTCTGCTTTCTATGACTACATAGTTCTTTCATTAGGACGGGGAATAATGGTCCTAGGGTGATTGAGATATGGGTGATTGAGATGCAAAAAAGAGAAAGAGTGTCAATGAAACATTTTAGAAATACACAGAAAAAAGAAGTCCAGAAGGGAACAGAGACAAGAAGAGCGATGTTGATGGCATTATGTTAAATTTTGTGTATACTTTAAAAGGTTGGGGGTGCAGTTAGGTATGGGAAATAGACCTATGATTTCATTGATATAGGGAACTTCCAGGTGAGAAGACTCCCTCTACTATTGAAGGTCAGGAATTTCTCTGCAATATGCAGTCTTTAAAAAAATTATATTTTATCTATTTTTTCCAATTATATATAAAATTTCTAACATTTTTTAAAGATTGAGTTCCAAATTCTCTCACCTCTCCTTCCCCTCCCCTTTCCTTGACAAGGCAAGCAATTTGATAGAGATTATACATGTGCAGTCATGCAAAACACATTTCCATATTAGCAATGATATAAAAGAAAACACAAACAGAAAAAAGAAAACAGAAACAAAGAAAGTAAAAAAAATAGAAGTATGCTCTAATATGAATTCAGATTCTATCCATTCTTTCTCTGGAGGTGGATAGCATTTTTCATCATAAGTACTTCAGAATTGTCTTGGATCACTATATTGTTGAGAAAATAGCTAAGTCATTTATGGTTGATCATCATACATTATTGCTATTACTGTGTTCTCTTGGTTCTGCTCACTTCACTCAGCATCAGTTCATGTAAGTCTTTCTGGGGTTTTTTCTGAAAGCATTCTGATCATCATTCCTTATAGCACAATAGTACTCCATCACAGTCACATACTACAACTTGTTCAGCCATTTCCCAATTGAGAGATAGCCCCTCAATTTCCAGTACTTTGCCACTGCAAAAAGAGCTATTTTTGTACATGTATGTCCTTTTCCTTTTTAAAAAAATCTCTTTGGTACACAGACTTAGCAGTGGTATTACTGGGTCAAAAGGTATCAACAGGTTTATAGCTTTTGGGGCATAGTGTAAAAACATAGGCTTAGAGATTTCCCTAGAGCCTCATACCCAGCTCCACATAGGCAATAAAAGACAAACAAATTATAGGTAAGAGAGAATCAGTTTCACATACAATCCTTTTCTGTCCTTCATGTGTGGAAATGTTTACATTTGTTGATACTTGTCAAGTTCATGAAAGAAAGGAAGGAAGGAAGAAAGAGAGGGAGAGAGAGAGAGAGAGAGAGAGAGAGAGAGAGAGAGAGAGAGAGGAAGGAAGGAAGGAAGGAAGGAAGGAAGGAAGGAAGGAAGGAAGG
>NW_027187342.1:987040-993981 GCF_028583685.1 Petaurus breviceps papuanus | reverse complement strand
AAGGAAGGAAGGAAGGAAGGAAGGAAGGAAGGAAGGAAGGAAGGAAGAGAGGGAGGGAGGAAGAAAAAGAAAAAGAAAATTTGTGGAAACTCACTGGCTTGGAAGTTAGAGGATCTGGGTTCAAGTCATCCCTCTGATGCTTACTGCCTCTGCAATTTTGGGGAAGCCACTCAAACTCTCTGGATCTCAGTTTCCTTATCTATAAAATGAGGGGAGGTGGTGTAGATGGATTCTGAGGTTCCTTTTAGCTCCAGATCTAGTATCTCAAGATATTCTTCCCCCACCCCTGTCCCTCATCTCTACAACCTTGTGAATCTTGAAAAAATAATCCATAAAAATATTTTTCCTGCACATGTGCCTCTTTCTTGAACACCAAAATAGACTCTGCTATTCCTCTGAAATAGTCACCTCACTATTAGCAGAAGTTCTAAATTCAAAACTTCCTTTGTCCCTGTATATGCCAACACAACATTCACCCTAAATCTAACCATCATCTCAATATCAACATCTTGGCCCTCAAACTTTACAATTAGCCTTTAGTTCAAGTGAGACCTGGCTATGGCTCATCTTCTCCCCATTTGCCCGCACTGAACCCTTCAGGCTGAAGCAGGCATTCACAGCTGATGGTCAACTCAGTTGGAGAGGAAATCCTTTAAAAATTTCCTTTAAACCCTGGCATTGCATTTCCCTGGATTGTTGGTGCCTTGTCCAAGGACCCTTCTGTCCCCACAGCCAGGCAGGTGTGGAGTCCTCACCTAGGCCATTTGGGATAAAACCAAAGAATGAGTTCAGACTGGAAACTCCAGGGCCCTTTTCAGATGCTCTGGGCTCTGATGCCTGAAACTGACCAGAGTATCTCAAGCCAGTTCCATCCCTTTCAAAAGGTCCATTAGAGAGGAAAAAGGTCTGAGATCTATGAGATACTAGTTCTCAGAGAGCTGCCCATGGCATTTTTTCCTAACCTTTCTTTATTATAAGGGATGGTTCTCTGAGAGGAAAAAGGGGAGGGATATGTTGGGAAAGGTGGGTGATGTAAAAACAAAAAAAAAACATATCAGTAAAATTTGTTTTTAAAAACAGCTGACCTATATGCATGTGTGTATAAAATTCTATATATACTTTGTTTCCTTTGATCCTCAAAACACTACTGTGAGGTGAGTCCTATAGGTACCTCATTTTAAAGATAAGAAGGCTAAATGATTTGTGCTGTTATCCAACTAAAAGTGTGAGAGGTCATTTGTGAACCCAGATCTTTTGTGACTCAAAGTCCAGCAGCTTTTTCATTATCTAAATGTCATGGGGGCGGTGTGATATAGGAGAGAAAGACCTGGGTCCCTAACTCTGCCTCACATAAATCTCTCTGGCATCAATTATCTTATCTAATACCTGACAATATTTACAAACACTTGCACTCTCTGCTCACAGGGTCATTGTGAAGACAGTACTTTGCAAACCTCCACGCCCTGGAGAAGTAGCAAACTTTGCCATCGCTGGACAATACCCCCTTTGGCTAAATCCTCCGAACTCTCAGGGGTACCCATTAATTCATGGTCATTAATTCTACTTTTGAAGATGGAGGCCCTATGAGAATGCTGCTGATCCCTCACGGGAAGTCAACACAAATTGACTCCAAGTATTTTCTTTCCAAACTCTCAGAAGGATTAACCTATTAATTAAGGCATCCTCCCTTGCTTATATCTGAGCATGACGTGGCTTACTCCTGTGATGAATCATAGGTACAGTTGATCTAATCCAATACCATCATTTTATACATGAAGAAATTGGGGCCCAGGGAGGTGGTGTTGTGTTCAGGGTCATACAGGTAATAAGTATCAGAGGTGGGATTTGAATTCAGGTCCTCTAAGCCTGTCACCATGATATAATAGATAAGGACTTAACATTAGGGAAACCTGGGTTCAAATCTTGCCTCAGAGGGCTGTGTGACTCTGGGCAAGTCCTTTAACCTCTCTCTGTGCTTCTATTTTCTCATCTATAAAGTGAGGGGAGTGAACTAGATTACCTCCAGGGCCACTTCCAGCTCTGAATCTATGATCCTGTGATGTCTGTGAGTCTGTTTATTTATTTGTAAAATGGAGTTCTGGAAGTTGGATTCGATGACCCCCTACAACTCTAGGCATATGAACCTATAACTTCCTTGTATCTTTTTCCTCATCTGTAAAATAACAGGCAGCTGGTGGCACAGAGGATGGAGTGCTGGACCTGGAGTCAGGTAGACTCATTTTTGTGAGTTCAGATCTGGCCTCAGATACCTACTAGCTGTGTGATACCGGGCAAGTCACTTCACCCAGTTTGCCTCAGTTTCCTCATCTGTAAAAATGAACTGGAGAAGGAAGTAGAAAATTCCTCTGGTTTCTCTGCCAAGAAAATGCCCAAAAGGGTCAAACAACTGAAAAACAACCAAAAAGTGAGGGGATTGGACACATTGACCTTTGAGTTCCCTTCCAACTCTGTGTCTGCACTCCTTTTCCCTCTGTACCAGACAGCCGAATTCAGGGTGTAGAAGGCCTTAGAGTTCAGATAAGGAGGGTTCAGTTTTGGAGAGGACAGTCTAATCCAAAAAATAGGTTTTTGAATGAGATCCCACAATGGGAAAAATGAAGAAGGAATTCTGGAGGATGGGGAAGGGAAAAAAGTATGGGGATGGGTAAAAGGAAGGAAACAAACATTTATTAAATGCATACTGTGTGCCAGGCAGTGTGCTAAGCACTTTACAAATTCCTGGGGCGGGGGCGGGGGGAGGTGCTATTATTATCCCCACACTACAGTTGAGGAAACTGAGAAAAACAAATCGATTGGTTTACCCAGAGTTATACAGCTAACAAGTGTCTGAAGCTGGATTTGAATTCATGTCTTCTTGTACTATTTCCACTGCACTATTTAGACTGCACTTAGGTTTTGTGCAAGCTTGATTTGGTAGAAAAGTAGAGCTGATAATTAAATAAGCACCACATCATGCTAACTCTTTTGATGCTAATAAATCGTTCACCTAATAATGGAATGCGGGAAGTCTAGAGAACAGACATGCCCCTCTTCTTCTCCCTCTGACATTCATTAATTCAGCAAAAGAAGAGCCCAGACTGCCCCAATCTAAAGGCTGAATGGGAGCCCTTGCAGCTCCAGAAAAGTTTACAGAAACAGGGGACAGAACTGTGGCTATATATTACTGCTTAGCAGCAGCCTTGCCCACCAGAAGAGGAAAACCTATGACTAGCTGAGCATCTGTTATTGTTGTTCCATTGTGTATAATTCTTCATGACCCGATTGGGGGTTTTCTTGGCAAAGATACTACAGTGGTTTATCATTTCCTTTTCCAGCTCACTTTACAGGTGAGGAAACTGAGGCAAACAGGGTTAAGTGACTTGCCCAAGGTCAGACAACAAATAAGTCCTGGAGGGCAGATTTGAACTCAGGTCTTCCTGACTCAGGGCCTGTGCTCTATTTGCTGAGTCACCCAGTTGCCCTAGGTATCCTCAAATGAAGCGCTGACATCAGATGTCCCTCTGTGGTCACAGCCCTGCCATAAAATTTCCAATTCTCTGAGTAGCTATAAAATTAGAAAACTTTCAAGTTGGAAAGCATATTAGAAGTCATCTGGTGACAGAATCCTAGAACTTGAGAGCTGGTAGGGACCTGCGTGGAGGCTCATCCCATCCCCGGAAGGAATCTCCATAAATAAATACCCAACACGTAGTCAACCAGCATCCAGTTAAAGGTTCCCTTCCAATGAAGGTGAATCCACTGTCCCCTGGAGCTGTCCATCTCACTTTCGGATAGCTTTCATTATTAGGCAGTTCCTCCTCATATCAAGCATAAATTTGCCTCTTTATAGCTTCTACCCATTGCTACAGATTCTGCCCTCTGGGGCCAAACAGAACAAATTTATTCCTCTTTCAAAAGAGTCGTTCAAATACTTGAAACTAGCTGTCTTCTCTTTCCCAGATGAAACAGCACAATTTCCTTCGACCAATCCTCGCCCAGTATAGATGCAAGGTCTTTCATCCTCTTGTTTGCCCTCCTCTGAACCCCTTCCAACCAATCGATGTCCTTTTTAAACTGTGGTGTCCAGAACAAAATGCAATAAGCTACTTATATTCTAACCTGCGCAGCAGAAGATAGAATGATTATCACCTCCTTGTTCTGGAAGTTAGTAATTTTTCAGTTGTGTCTAACTCTTCATGAACCTATTTGGGGTTTCCCTGACAAAGATACTGGAGTAGTTTGCTATTTCTTTCTCCAGCTCATTTTACAGATGAGAAAACTGAGGCAAAGTGAAGTGACTTGCCCAGGGTCACAAGGCTAGTAAGCATCTGAGGCCAAATTTAAACTCACTAAGATTAGTCTTCCTGACTTTAGGTCCAGCACTCTCTCCATTACACCTTCTAGTGCTGTTCCTGAAAGCTGTATTTCCCTTAATGTCACATTAGTTTTTGATTGCCACAGAGGAGGCTTCGCTCATACTGAACTTACAGGTCACTAAAACCCCCAGATCTCCTTCACTAAAATCTGGTCTAACTGTTCCTCCCTCATCCTGTATTTGTAAAGTTGATTGTGTGAACCCAAGTATAAAACTTCACATTTCTGTCTTAATTCTCCACAGTGTCAGGCTCTTACTTCACCCTAACTGTGTCATCCTGTATATTACTTAGCCCTCCCATATTTGTGCCACCTATAGATCGGATAAGCATGCCTTCTATGCTCTTATCCAAATAATTGATAAAAATGTCCAATTCCTCTGGGTCTCAGTTTCCTCATTTGTAAAGTGAGAGGAGATTATACTATGGTCTCTGAGATCTTCTCCAGTTCTATATCTATGACCTTATGTTAAACAGAACAGGGAATATGTTAAACATATTCCTGAGCCTACTTGAGACCTCCTGCCCCCCCACACACACACTTTTCACAGGTGGAGAAACTGAGGCATTCAAAAGAAAAATCTTACCCAATGTAAGAGTCCAAAGTCCAAGTCAAGGTAAATGATCATCCTGCTGTACTTTGCCTAAACCAATTGCTTCTGGACTATTGTATGCATTTATGGGTGCCATATTTTAAGAGTGTCAAATTCAAGATCTGACAAGTGGGGAGTAACAGAGGAGTGAGAAATAGGGAAACTTCTTCCTATGAGAACTTGCCGAAAGAACTGGAGACACTTAGTCTGATAAGGGGAGCCTGGAGACCAGGAGTGGGAGAAAGACATGTTGACAGTTTGAACATATCTGAAGCGCTGTCTAGTGGAAGGGTGATTAGATGTTGTCTTTGTAGCTTTAGAGGGCAGAGGCAGGACTAATGGATGGAAGCTATGGGGAGACTGGTTTGGACTTAATCAAAGGAAGAGCTTGCCAATAATTATAATTGCTTAACACTGAAATGAGCTGTCTTAATTGCTGGCAAGGTGGCTACCACTAGAATTGTTCAAGAATAGCTATAAAGAATGTTGCAGGTGAGATTCTTATGTAGGGTCGGAGGTCAGAGTAGAAGACTTCTGAGGGCATTTTCCATTCTCACAATTCTAAGGTTACACAACTAGTTTGTGGCAAAATCAGGACTGGAACCCAGCTCTAGTCACTTGATTAACTTCCCTCTTCCTCCTCAATTAGCAAAGAATCACTTCTTTGCCAGTCCAGAAGTTTTGCAATCTTCAGCTCAAACTATTTCTTAAGAGTCAAAGCTTTCCCCCCACCCCCCCACCCCCGCCCCACCTCTGAATATTTGAAACACATTTGAATGAGCGGACCAGAATAGTTTTTTAATGTGGTCCTTTCAAAAGGGTTTTCTCTGCATGTAGCCAATGCTATTTTTAAAAATACACTTGACATTTAAATGCTTCCATCTAGAGTATTTATGCTAATATTCCTCTAGTTACCATTAGTGGATAAAATGGTCTCTGAATTCCTTTTAAATACTAAACATCTGAGAACTTTTCTCCTTCATTTTAATATCTTTCTATAACAGGTGCTCACTAAATATATATATGTATATATATATATATATATATATATATATATATACATACACACATTTCTTTTAAAGCAGAATGGAATAAATAGAGTAGAGTGAAGAAGACCTGCTGGGTATAAGAGAATAGGGCTCTGTGCCCACTTCTTCTCTCTAAGGGACTTCTCAGCTCTGGATTCAGGCACAGGATCCAGTCAGGTTCATCAAGTTCTAATGAAAAGAGAGTCAGTCTTTCTCTTCTGATACTCTTTAAGTTAAATTTTAAGTTTGGGTTCATATCAGGTCTCCCTAAAGAGAGATTAGGGAATTCAAGGTATACTATAAATGAGGTATGGGACCAGTATTTATGTCCTACATGCAGAAGATACGCTAAATGCCAATGTGATTTCATAGATAAAGAGTAAAAGACTGTGAGCTCCTTGAAAGCAGAGATTTTTTGCCCTTTTCTGTATCTCCACGGCTTAGCACAGTGCCTGGCATATGTATTAGAAGCTTAATAAATGTTGATTGACTGACTAGTAGACACAACAAAACTCAACACACATTGACAAGATAACTTCAAAGAGGATTCAATAACTTAGCTTATAACTACTATTATAATCTCTCAGGAGTCTAATGGTTAAATCTCATCCTAATGCTTAAATGTCATCAGAGTATAAAGCAATTTGCAGAACTGATGATTAGGCATTTTACATTCACCCCAGAAAATTTATCCAAATTTCCAGTCTATGTCTTCTGGTCAAATGGGCCAGGCATGAGCCTTTATTGTGGTATCCTTCAAAGGAAAGAAGGAAGGAAGGAAGGAGGGAGGAAGGAAGGAAGGAAGGAAGGAAGGAAGGAAGGAAGGAAGGAATGGAGGAAGGAAGGAAGAAGGAAAGAAGAAGGAAGGAAGGAAGAAGGGAAGGAGGGAGGGAAAAAGGAGGAAAGGGAGGAATGAAGGAAGGAAGGAAGGGAGGGAGGAAGGAAGG
>NW_027187342.1:953606-986640 GCF_028583685.1 Petaurus breviceps papuanus | reverse complement strand
GGGAGGGAGGAAGGAAGAAAGGAAGGAAGGAAGGAAGGAAGGAAGGAAGGAAGGAAGGAAGGAATGTAGGAAGGAAGGAAGAAGGAAAGAAGAAGGAAGGAAGGAAGAAGGGAAGGAGGGAGGGAAAAAAGGAGGAAAGGGAGGAAGGAAGGAAGGAAGGAAGGAAGGAAGGAAGGAAGGAAGAAAGGAAGGAGAGAGGAAAAGTTGAAGGGAAGGAAAGCAGGAATGGTAAGAACCCTCTCAACTATCACCTAACAACTGGAAAGAAAAACAAATGAGGTCATAAGAGATGACTCAGCAATCAGGTCCCCAGGGAAACCAGTGTTGTGCACCATAGTTCAAGGTAATAAAGTATAAGCCAGGACAGATTTCATAGATAAAGAGTAAAAGAATTCAAACCAGCCCCAGAAAGAAATCTCAGTGGATTGCAGTTCTTCCAGAAAGTTAAGAGAAGAGAGAATGCCAATTCAACTAAATATAGCTCAGGGAAACTCCCAGAATAAAGAGCCAGCTGTAGGCCTAGCACCCTCTTAGAATCATTCAGCAGCTGTGGGGAAAAGCAAGCCCGAAGAGCTGTGGAGCGCTCTGGGGCTTGGGCCAAGCTGGCCAGCCTCTTCTAAGACTCTGGCCCTTAGAGAAGGGCAGACGTCACAGAAGTACAGAATCTCAGAGGCCGGCCGGACTTCAGAGGCCAATTAGTCCAACTCACAGCTGAAGAGGAATCCTTTCTAGGACATACCCAAGCAGTGGCTATCCAGCCTCTTCCTGAAGACCTCAGTGAGGGGGAACCCCCTTCCTGCTGAGGTTGCTCATCCCAACAGCTCTAATTGTTAGGAATGTCTTCCTTACATCAAAACCAAACCTCCCCCTCCTCTTACAACTGTCATGATTGTACTTGGTTCTGCCTTGTGGAGCCAATTAGAACAAATGGAACTCCTTTCCCAAATGACATTTCAAATACTCACAGGTGGCTGTATCATGACTCCAAAGTCTTCTCTTTGTTGGACTCGAAGAAAATAACCAAGGATGTCACCTCTACAAAGATAACAAGAAAGCATACTTAGAGAGAGAAACTTAATCCCTGGGTCTGAAGTTGAGGCTGACAAAAAATAAGAGCTCTAGAAGACAGAAGGGTGGCATTTAATGGCACCCACTGCCTCATCCAAATTCACTTTCCTCTCTATACTAATGGTATCCTCATCAATTCAATTCAATACAACAAGCATTTATTAAACACCTACCATGTGTAAGGCAGTGTGCTAGACCCTGTGAATATAAAGACAGAAAAGAAACAGCCCCTGCCTTCAAGGCGTTCATTTTCTGTTGGGGGTGGACAGGGTGGGTGCAACTGCACCCAGATAAATAAACACAAGGTAATCTAAAGAGGGAGAAAGTATAACCAACTGGAGGAATCAGGAAAGTCTTCCAAAAAATATCAACTGACCTGAGCTTTGAAGGAAGATTCAGTTTCTGGGAGAAAAAGATGGGGAGGAAGAGAGCAGGGAGCCTCCAGATTGGCTCCTCCTAATCCCCCAGGTTTCAAACCTAAGAGACTCCTTGACTTCTCCCTTGTCCTCACCTTTCTCTACTTTGCTTCATCCCCATCTACCTCCCATACCTGTACCTGCCCTTCAGTTCCCATTCCCATTCCCCTAATTCAGGTCTAGCTGCCCCTGATCTAGGCAATTACAATCTTATAACTCATCTTTTAGATTCTTAGGAGAAACACTAGAGATCATATAGTTTCATCCCCTCCTTTAACAGAGAAAGAAACAGAAACCCAGACAAGGGAAATGACTTGTGAAAAGTCATGCAATGAGGTAACAACAGAGCAAGGATTAAAACCCTCCTCTGGTCCTGATTCTGTTTGGAGGGCACTAGTAAGTCTATTGCCTTTGACATGTGACAGCTCTCCAGTGAGCTCCAAACTCCCTCACTAGCAGGTAGTGTTACCAGGGACCCACTGGCTCCAGCTAGAACTGCTTGCAGACTCATGGGCATCTGGGGACTTCATGGGCGTAGCCCTACCCCAATAGGAGTGAGTCCTGATTTAACCCCAAACTTCAATAATGGTGATATAGATCATTCACAAGTCCCTTGGCAATTGGTACCAGTAATTCACAAAGATTGTTCTGGGCCCCAAGTTTACTGCTCTTGCCCCTATACCAGAGCCATAAGGAGCTTTTCTAGCAAGGAAAGTGACACAAAATCCCTCCAGTCAACTTTCAAAGACAAATTCAATTGAGCAAGAATATCATGAGGCCAAAGTTGGTAGGACTGGGTTGAAGAGGAGAGGGAAGATGGCAAAAATGCTATCACGTAGCTTCCTATTTTAACTGTTCCTAGTAACTAGGAAATAAACTCAGTTATTTCTACAATGTATAAGGAAAATGTATAAGTTCTTGTCAACACCCACTAAATGTTGGCACCCTGGGACAAAGCCCTGATCACCTCATCCTAGTTACTGTGCTACTCTATGTCACACTTTCTCCAGCCCTTTTCCCTTCCAATCCTTCCTGTACTCCGTACCACTGCCTATTAGATCCCAAGCTTCTTTCAAAATAAAGCTCAAGCAATACTTCCTACATGAAACCTTTTAACCCCCAGCTGCTAATGCCTCCCCCCCCTCAAAAAATTAACTTGTTTTATCTTGTACTTCCTTCCCTTCCTTTCCCTTATTTTATGTATGTTTGCATATACTTATATGTGTACATTTTGTCTCCCCAAATAGAATGTAATCTCCTTGAGACCAGGAACTATTTCATATTTGTCTTTGTATCCCCAGTGACTAGCATAGTCCCTCATACGTAGTAGTGAGTTCTTAAATATTTGTTGAGTTGGTGGATTGACTGATTGATTACAGACTCAAAAGTATCTGAGAACCTCATGGACGTACTCTTGGTCCAGTGGGAATAAGCCTTCCTTGTCTGAAGCCCTAAGCATCAGTAGTCGTGGTTGGCGGCCCCTAGGGGTTGGCTCTGGTAATCCATGAGACTTAGCCTTTAACAAACTAAAGAACTACTACCATCTCTTCAAAATTACTTATTCCCTCATTATTCCTGAAAATGTTTGGGGAACTGGTGGTTGGCTTTCTATCACCTTGAAGATATGGAACATATAGAACCCAGAGGGAATCCTCTGATTCTCTCTACAACACACACAAGTATCTCCCAGAAGGCACTTTGTGGGAGTTTTTTTTTTTCATAGATTAAAGTTAGAAAGATCCTGAGTCCTGTCCTCTCATTTAACAGATAAGAAATCAAGGCCCAGAGAAGTTAAGTATTTAGTGCCCAGAGTCACACAACTAATAAATGTCTGAGGCAGTCCTACTGACTGCAAACATTAAGAGAAAGAAAGTGGAGAGTCTTCCCAAGGCACAGAACTAAAGGAGAGGAGGTGTTTATCTGGGGATGGAGAAAGGGTTATACTGGCAGGAAAAGAGGAAGTGTGGATAATATTGACCTAGTCTGGACCAGACCTTTCACTCAGCCCAGCTCCCTGTGTTCAGCAGAGTTTTGTTTTTTTACTATTCCTTACTCCTCTTCACATGCCTTACAATTTAGCCAAATGGTCCTTCTTCTATTTCTCACACATGCTTCTTCATTGCCTATCTCCATGTCCCTGTAGGTTAATCAGTTTGGTAGCACAGTGGATAGAGTTCTGAGCCTGAAGTCAGAAGATTCACCTTCTTAGATTCAAATTCAGTCTCAGACGATTACTGTGTACGACCCTGGTCAAGTCCCTTTACCCCCTTTGCCTCAATTTCCTCATCTATAAAATGAGCTGGAGAAGGAAGTGGCAAACTGTTCTAGTATCTTTGTCAAGAAAATCCTAAATGGGGTCATGAAGAGTCAGACATGACTGAAATGACTGAACAGTAACAATAACAAAATGATTTTGTACTTGTTCTGCCACTTCCTAACTTATGACCTTGGCCAAATCATTTCTCTTCTCTGGTCTTGTTTCCTCATGTTTCAAAGGGAAGTATTGGACCAAGTCAGTGGTTATTAACCTTTTATGTGTCATGGAACCCTTTGGGAGTCTGGTGAAGCCCATGGATCCTTTTTTAGAATAATGTTTTTAAATGTTTAAAATAAAATGCATGTATATGAAAAGAAAATTATGTTGAAATATAGTTATTAAAATATTTTCAAAAACAAGTTTCTGAAACCTAGGTTAAGAACAGCAGATAAATAGTTTCTATGAACAAAGTGCCTTCCAGCTCCAGTAGTCACTGATTCCAAGTTGGCTGTATTTAAGGGGCATTTCCATCAAGCAAGGTTGTTGGAGTACCCCTTTTCTACTCTATAGAGATTTCTGCCTAGATAATTAAGCATTCTCCCCCCCCCCTAGTCAATACTGGGCACAATTTTGACAGCTCTCCTTATCTCTTACTGTCCTTTTTCATTTTAAATTATCAGGTACTGAAAGCTTCTGTCCCTGTGACCCATTCTCATGACCAACACATCACTATTTCCAAGATCATAGAGGAACTTACAGTAGTTATGTTTAAAATGTATTCTTCAGAGACATGAAGTTTATATATGGTACGGTTCTTCATTAAGCTTATTGTCTAGAAGGGAAACAAACAGAAAACAGTACAAACAGATAATTGAAATACATAATATTTCATGAGAAGTATATTAGAGTGGCAGTATTGTGTGAAGTCTAAAAGAGAAGGTCATTACCACTTGACAGTATCAGGTCAGAGACAGGCTTAGACTGGTGAAAGAGAAGAGAAATAGGAGACAAAAAAAGGCTAATTGCAAAATAAGGGTTAGAAGAACTTCCTTTAAGTACAGTTATTATTTGGACTCCATAGAGCAAAGGAAAAACCCTTCCTTCCTTCCTTCCTTCCTTCCTTCCTTCCTTCCTTCCTTCCTTCCTTCCTGCCTGCCTGCCTGCCTGCCTACCTGCCTACCTTCCTGCCTTCCTTCCTTCCTCTCAAAGGGTTTACATTCTATTAGCAGAGAAAACATGTATACATATAAATATATTCAAATAGGGGCGGCTAGGTGGCACAGTGAGTAAAGCACCACCCCAGAGTCGGGAGGACCCAAGTTCGGTTCTGGCCTCAGACACTTAACACCCACACAAAAAACTAGCCATGTAGCCTTGCGCAAGTTACTTAACCCCAATTGCCCTCCAAAAGGCAATATATATATATATTCAAATATAACCACCAAGGTCAAGGGGTAGGATTGCCACAAAACCCTCTGGGATTTGTAGTTCTTACCAGAAGAAAGGAAACTAATCTGAGATTAGCCCTTGAATGGGGGATGAAGGGGTTGCATTATTCAGGCATAATAAAGGTGGGTCATGGGAAATGTGAGAAGAGAAGAGTGACGGACAGAGAGGTGGTAGTCATTTGAGGTCAGCAATATGACTGTGGGAATCAGTGGTCAGGACACTGGCCATTCCCTTTATCAGAGCCATGAGAGATGACTTCTTTGTGAACAAGTGAAGAGGTGTGTGACTCTGAAGCATTTTATTGGGCAGTTATTCCAGTAGTAGGAAAACCAAAAAGAAGAAAATGCAGGCTTACTTACCCCACCTTTGCTTTACTTCCATTTAATTGCGTTTGTGTTTTTAAAACTTTTTTGCTAGAAAGCCACATTTGCAAGATTTTTATATTAATTTTATAAACACCTGTGACAAATCTTGTCTTTAAGTTTCCTGATGCCCTTTGTTTGCAACAAGAAGGCATGGGAGAGCATTGGAAGCCTCTTAAGAGAGAGGGGGCCTTTCTTCGCACAACACTGGAATCTCAAGCAGAGATTCCACCCCCACCCAATGCTAAAGAGTTCTTTTGGGAGCATAAGCATAAGCCATTTCATAAGCACAGAACTGCTACAAATCCAGGCTCTACTGCAAAAATTTACATCATACATATGAGCCAAGTATATGCTATAGGAATCTCCTCTGGGATCAGTTTTCTTCCTTTTCCTCCCTCCTTCCCGCCCCCCCCCCACCATGTTACCCAAGAATTCCTTATGTCAATATTATCAGGATTTGCTTCTCATCTTGATTTTAACCAATTGCTTGGTACAATTTTACAATCATTATTATTCATTTTATCAACTGAATTGAATTAAACTCAATCGTGACTAATTTTGAGGAGAATTTTTTATATCAGTTGTCATGAAAGCTAGGCCATTTGGGTTTTTTCTTCTGAGGTAGAATAATTGTTTAACAATATGTTTAATAATATTTTAATCATAATGGAGTAATTGGTTTTGTTCTTCTGGCTTTAGAATTGATTTGTTTTCAAATACTATTAAGTGGGATGCTTATACTGTACTCAAAGCATTTGCAAAAGGTACTGCTTGATGTTTGGTGCCACCAATGAGAATACCTCCTGTTTGGTGATGGTTTTGAGTACTAGAGCTATGACTGAACTGTCTTTTGCTCATGTCTGAGCTTGCTGCTTGTTATAACTGCTGTTGAGTGATGTGTGATTTGACTAAATTCCTTGACCAGTTGTGTATTGTTCTTTGGTAGCTGGCTAAACATCAGCATTATGGAGCTTTATTGTGATCATATGATAGTATTATTGGCAAAACCTGATCACCTTGCAAACATTGATGTATGTAAGGGCATACTGATACTTGGAGTAGACTTTGTGATCAGGAGATAATGAAAGTTTTGAAGGACAGTGGAAGCAAGTTAAGAGACAGTAGGATAATCCACTTAAGAACTGAATTACACCAACCCACTATGTATGTGCTTTGTGAATCATCAAGAGTTATTCAGTCAGGGGTGTGGCTAGGTGGCACAGTGAGTAAAGCACCAGCCCCAGAGTCAGGAAGACCTGGGTTCAGGTCTGACCTCAGACACTTCATACACACACACACACACAAACTAGCCGTGTAACCTTGGGCAAGTTACTTAACCCCAGTTGCCTTCCAAAAGGCAAAAAAAAAAAAAAAAAGAGTTATGCAGTCATAACAAGTTATCTGAAAAAGAATCCTGATAGGAAACAGTTACTGAATATTAGTTTGTGACTGACCCACTTACCTCCCTCCGCCCTTTGTGAAATGAAAGCATTTGATAAAATTATTACCCTAAGGAATGGAGAGAATTAAGTATAGTAATTGAGGAATAAGCTTGAAAATACATTTGAGTTCTCACCTGTTCAAGATGTTAAAGAAAAACCCTGGCCAGTTACAACTGATGAGGCTGCTGTTCCTCAGGCAAAGAGTTTGCCTCTTCTTATGTCCAGAGGTTCAAGACTATATGTACCTTGTGTCTGATGTCAGTGTGGCATCAAGGGGACAACCTAATGACAGGTCTATTGGGTCACAGGAAGATAGGTTGATGGAACTTCATAGATGGCATTGTTGGTGCAGGCCCAGTTCCCTGAACTATACAGTGAAAACTCTTCTGAATATAGAAAAGGGGAAAGACCCACTGGATGGGGCAGAAAAGCTGTCTGATAACAAACATAAGACAGGGTATGTTATGGCAGAGAAATGTCACTGGCCCAAGTTGGGACTTTGCTTAGAGGAAGATCCAAGCCCCCTTGGGGAGCAACATGAGAAACCCAGGTTACATGGTTCCAAGTGGCACTTCTTGGTTGGCAGGCATCTGACATAGTGAAGAGAGAATGGTTAATGGAGAGTCTCAGCAGAACTTTTATGCTATTGAGAGGTCTGATAGTCAGGAATCCAGATGTAGTATGGTAAAATTACTTTAAAAAGCTAGAAAAAAGCTTAGAAGGTAATGAAACACCAAGTCAAATATATTCCACACTTGTTAATCTACATATCAGTGCAGAGATGAGAAACCATGACTTTATGCTGTGTGGATGCTAAGTTATGAATGGGGGTAGTGCATTCTGAGACAGAGGACGAGATCAGGTTAGAACAAGTGCAGGGAGGCCTCAAATACAGCGGATCTATTAGAGTACAGTTTGGTAGCCAAGACTTTTAGCAGAACCCATGTAGTCTCAAAGAGTTGCTAAACACCATAAGTGATATGGGAAACAGACCCAGGGATGTCCAGGAGGAGTCTCACTGGAAGCCCCTCATACAAATGGTTCAGGAACACCTGCCAAAACTTGGAGCAAAGACACAAGGCAAGAGAATTACTTTAGGAATATAGAACTCGCAGGAGAAACGTGAAAGAAGAAACTTCACAAGATAAGCACCAGGACAACAGCTTTCTTGGAAGAATAGTGATCTGCTGGAATAGAGACCACATTGACATGCATACACTGTTACCTAGAGAAGCTTGAGGAGACAACCCTCATTTCTGTTAGCAACTGTGAAGAGAATGTCCATTAAATGCACTAAAGGAGAGAGTGGAGCTTCGGTACTGCAGAGACTGAGAGCTACAGGTTTGGCTTGGGGAAAATAAAATGGAGCCACAGAAGGAAGTCACCTTGGCCCCAACTAGCACTGACTCATTGATGATTCCTATTGGCTCTTTTCTACCTAATCTCATAGGATCTCAAAAGGAAGTGTCTGTAAAAATCGGGAATGTGGATTGCATTGTTGTCCTGGATAGTGGTGTCCAGGTGGCCATTGTGTTCCTGTCATTCTATGAAGAATGACTCTCATAGATCTTGGCCTTGGAGGACTGTGTGATTGAATAGGCACAAGGCAAATAGAGAAGAGGCACATAGTTGTTTTGAAACCAACAAATCCTTTTGGGGACCATTAGACAGATGTGTGAACAGCTATTTAAAGACTTGGTCAACTGCCTTACAAATGAGCTTGTATTAGCCTATGCTGACCCAAGCAAGATTTTTGCTCTGCATAAAAATGCCAACATGGAGGGTTTGGGGGCAGCTCAGTACCAAGTGAGTGATGGTTACATGAAACCGGTTATAATTGCCAGGGGAAGTTTGAGTGACAGTACAACATGCTATCTCATTCACAAGCTGGAATTTCTGGCTCTAAAATGGGCTGTCACTGAGAAATTCAGAGACTGTATATGAAGCAAAGATGTAAATGTGAACTGATAGCAGTCCATTGACATAGTCTGACAAGTGCCAAGTTGGGTGCTCCTTGCCAAAGATGGGTGGCAGCACTAGTTAACTATGAATTCAATATTCACTACCAGCCAGGAAAAAACAATGTGGACACAGACGAATTTTCTAGAAGACCACAGGACAACAAAGCTGTGGTGATACCTAAAGAAGGAGTAAAAGCTATACTCAACAACCAAAGGACTGGATTGTAAGCAGATGGCAGTACAGCTGAAAGTTTGGGACTTTTGCCAGACTCTATGCCAGCAGCACACATGAATTCCCCTTCATTAAACCAACTTTCTTTGCCTCAGTCATCTATGGATGACTGGCAAAGAGGGCAGATGGCTGACAAGGGGCTATGTGAATTGATGCAAATCATGAAATGTGTGATAATAGCAAACAATTCAAGTATCAGTCTTCTGAATGCTCTTTACTATAGAGACAATGGCAGAAGCTGGATCTGAGCAGCAAAATATTGTACTGGATGGACAGTTACCAGTCCTACTCCAGGTACAAGGAAGCTATTGATGCTTCTCAGGGCATATCACTCTATGGCTATGAAAGATCTAAAGAATGATTTAGGACATCTAAGCCAAGAATGGAATCTAGAGCTAACAAGAAATAGATTTTACTGGCTCAAGATGGCTGTGGATATCACCAAGAGGTGTGAGACTTGCGTGTGTGTTGTGTGAAAAGTACTGCAGACACCTGCTGCTTACTTGGAGAACATAAATATTAGAAAACTTTTGGAACTAGTTTGAATTTACTTCCTGTCTCTAGAAGGAAATAGCAAAACCATGTTATATATTCATAATAATGGACCATTTTATCCTGTATGCCCATTTTATAAGGAACCTGAAAGCTTCAACAGTTGCCAAAGTTTTGTGAGAAAAGTATTTCTTGTTGTATACATTCCTTGCCAGGATCCATTCAGATCAAAATAGAGACTTTTAGTAAAATGTGCAAAGAGATATATTAGCTCTTACTAGCATGAAGTAGTCAAGGACAGGGGATGGATCCAAGATGATGAACTATAGGCAGTAACCCAGCTGGTGTCCCAACATTCCCCCTCCAAACAACTTTAAAATAATGCCTCAAATCAAATTTTGGAGTGGCAACTGGAAGCTAATGACTCCATGAGACATCAAGAAACAATAAAAACAAAGTAAAAAGAATGAAAACATAGAAGAAAATATAAAATCTCATTGAAAAAATAACTTACCTGGAAAATATATTGAAAAGAATTCATTTAAGAATGATTGGACTAATGGGTGGCCAGGTGGCTCAGCAAGTAAAAGCACTAGCTCCAGTGTCAGGATGACCTGGGGATCGAATCTGGGCTCAGATACTTAGCACCACATCCAGAAATAACTGACTGTGTAACCTTGAGCAAGTTACTTAACCCTGATTGCTTTAAAAAAAAAAAAAAAGAATGATTGAACCACCTGAAAGTTGTAAGGAGGGAAAAAGCATAGATAAAAATATTTTTAAAAAGCATAGATTTGAAGAAATTATCATGGAAAACACTTCTTAGATCCAGAAGGTAAAATAGAAACTTAAAGAATCCACCAATAACCTACTGAAATAGATCCCAAAATAAAAATGCCCAGAAATATGATAGCCAAATTCCAGAGTTCCCAAATCAAGAAAATATTGCAAGCAACCAGAAAGAAACAATTCAAATATTGTGGAACTATAATTAGGATCATACAAGATTTAGCAGTTTCCATGTTACAGAAGCATAATGACTTGGAATATGATATTCTGGAAGGCAAAGGAGCCACTGTTACAACCAAGAATAACATATCTAGCAAAACTGAATATAATCCTTCAGTGGAAATAATGGATATTTAATGAAATAGAGGACTTTCAAGCATTGCTGATGAAAAGACCAGAGATGAATAGAAAATTTGACATCAAATACAAGACTACAGAGAAGCACAGAAAGTAAACTTCAAAGAGAAATCATAAAGGACTTAATATGTTTAACCTATTTCCAATCCTATATGAGAAGGTGATACTTGTAACTCCCAAGAACTTTATATTATTAAGGATCTACACAGGCAGAGGACATGAATATGAGTCAATTATATTGAAATGATCAAAAAATAAATAAAAGAGTGAGAAAGAAGGCTATACTGGGAGAAGGGGAAAGGGGAAAATAGAATGGGGACATTTTTCTCATATAAAAGAAGCATGCATGGGGGGGTGACTAGGTGGTGCAGTGAATAGAGCACCAGCCTCAGAGTCAGGAGGACCTGAGTTCAAATTTGACCTCAGACGCTTAACACTTGCTAGTCGTGTGACCTTGGGTGAGTCACTTAACACCAATTGCCTTCCAAAAAGCAAAAAAAAAGCCAAACAAAGAGGCATGCAAGGAAGAGTTTTTAGAGTAGAGGAGAAACAGAGGGCAATACCTCAAGGTCACTCTCATCAGAATTAGTTCTTAAAGAGAAGAATACATATACATGCTCAGTTGGGTATAGAAATCTGACTCAATAGGAAAATAGGAGGGGAAGGGGATAAAAGATATGAGGAAGAAAATGATAAAAGAGAGAGTGGATTAGAGGAGGAAATGGTCAGAAGCAAAACAGACTTTTGAGGAAGAACAGGATAAAAAGACAGAGAGAGAGAGAAGGATAAACATAAAATAAGATAGAGGGAAATACAGTTAGGCATCAAGACTGTGAATGTGAATGGGGTGAACTCAACCAAAAAACAGAAGTGGATAGCAGAATGGATTAAAAACCAAAATCTAGCAATATGTTGTTTACAAGAGATACTCTTGAAACAGAAAGACATATATAGAGTTCAAATAAAGCAGAATCTATTATACTTCAGCCAAAACAAAAAAGACACTGGTAAAGACAGGTAAAAAAGACAGACAAAGCAAAAATAAACCTAATTAAAAGAGATAATCAGTGAAACTACGTTTTGCTAAAAGCTACCTTAGACAATGAAGTAATGTAAAATTCTTTCTATAAGTTTCCCTGATAAAAGTCTTATTTCTCAAATTTATGAAAATATAAGCCATTCCCCAACTGATAAATGGACAATAGATATGAAGAGGAAGTTTTCAGAAGAAATCTAAGTTATCTTTAGTCATGGAAAAAGATGCTTTAAGTTACTACTGATTAGAAAAATGCAAATTAAAACAACTCTGGGGTAACAGAGTAAACAATTAACACCTATCAGAAATAGCAAATGCTAGAGGGGATGAGGGGAAAATAGGTATATAATGAACTGTTGGTAGAGTATAAACTAGCCTAATCATTCTGGAGAAAAATTTGGAACTATGCCCAAAGGGCCATAAAACTACATACCCTTTGCCCCAGCAATGTTGCTACTAGGTCTGTAACCCCAAAGAGATCAAAGGAAAAGAAAAAGGACCTGTAAGTACAAAAATATTTGTAGCAGCTTTTTTGTGATGATAAAGAATCAGAAATTGAGGAGCTACTCATAATTGGGGAATGGTTTTACAAGTTGTGGCATATGATTGTGATGCAATACTATAAGAAATGATGAGCAGGATGCTTTCAGAAAAACCTACAAAGACTTACATGAACTGATGCAAAGTGAAGTGAGCAAAACCAGAAGAACATTGCACACAGTAACAACAATATTGTATGACGATCAACTGTGAAGGACTTAACTGAGGCAATGCAGCTTGCTCAGATCACTTCATAGACAGGACCCAAATCCAGGTGCTCTGATACCAGAACCAATGCTCTTTTTCATAATATAATGCAGCCTTTCCCCTATGAACATTATTTACCTCCCCTAAACCCCTTCAAAAGTTGGATCAGGATATGCTTCTCCAGGATGGAATTTGATCCAGAAATGCCCTAAAACAACTGGATAAAGTGACTGTTATTTCAGATCTTGGGGAAGGGCAGAGCTAGGATGGAAGAGGGACAATAAGAGGTGAGGGGGGGGAGGGGATAACACCCAAAAACCATAACTAGTGGCAGAGGGTTTGGAGAAATAAAAAGGATAGATGACCTTCTGGAAATAGACTGGGACAACTGATTTTTTTTTTTTTTGTAGTGGGATTTCTCTGACTGAGGGGGAAGCAGACTGAAGGGTGTAGCTGTGCCCCTGGGGAAGTAGACCTTGTTTCTAAGGGAGGCCCAGCTAAGAGGTCCTCAAAAAGATGCTCATAATATCGGTCCCCTAAGTTCAGAGAAGCTCAGAAAAGAGAAACCCGGGCAATCACTTATGTCATTACTATAGAATATCAAGTGTATTTACTAGCTTTGCTAATCAGTCTAAAATATATTGATGGATAGAAAGAAAGGTAAATTAGAAATAAAGAAAAAAGATAGGAAGAAAGGTAAGGGAAAAGTAGAGAGAAAAAGTAAGGAAGGCAAGGGAAGGAAGGGGAGGGAAGAGGAGGGGAGGGAGGGGAGGAGAGGGGAGGGGAGGGGAGGGGATTGTAATGGATGTGAGTTGATGGAATTCTCTCACCCTGTTAGTTTTACACTTCATGTAAATTGGTTGGGGCAAAGTAGGCATATAGGAGAAATAGGAATATGCTGGTAAAAGATTGAACACAGGATTCATGTGAAATATACCCACAGAAATATACATTTTCCTCAGTCTCAAGCTAGCTCACAAAATTTCTTCTACTACATCTGGGCTTTTGATTCCTTTCAGGTCAGTGATTCTCTCTTCTTAGATTCTGTCATGAATCCATTTTTAACTGGTTAATGAATATTATCAAAGAGTGATACTGAAAGGTTCGGGATTCCCTAAGGGACAATCACTACTCTGCCACCTCCTGGCTGCCTCGCACTAGAGATTGGATGTGTCTTCTACTCTTCCCACACTGCCTGTCGTTCCCAGTCTCTATCATCACTGACATTAACCGTGCAACAAGGATTAGAAGAAGAGAAAGGATTGGAGACATGAGGTAGTTGGTGGTACAGTGGATAAAGCAATAGGTCTGGAGTCAGACAGACCTGAGTTCAAATCTGGTCTCAGACACTTAACCTCTGCTTGCCTCAGTTTCCCTCAACTGTAAAATGAGGATAAAAAATAATAGTGCCTTTAGATCAAATGAGATAATATAAATGCTTATTCCCTTCCCCTTAGAGGAGCTAAAAAAAAACCCTTACACTAAGGAGACAAGGTATTAAGATGGAATAGGGAATAAAAGGGATGGGGGGAGAGGGGAAGAAACACAGACAGTGATGAACTTCTTATAACCTCAGAGAACTAGCTGCATTAAAGCTTCCTCTTATAGGGAGGAATTGGGTTAAAGCTGCACTGGAGTGCCTTAGTTCATGGTGCTGCTCCTGTCCCTGTGCCAGAAGCACTGGGGAATGAGGGAGAGTTCTCACCAGTCAGCACTGTCAGCTCATGGCAGTTCCTCTTGGAGCAGGGCATCAGCTGCTCTGTGCTCATCTCTCTGAATATCCACAGATATATAAATATGGTAATGAACTTTATTGAGATGATAATTGAATCTCAAAAAAGGCAGCAGAGTACATTGGAAAGTGTTAGATTTGGAGTCAGAAGACCTAAGCTCAATCCTGCTTCTGATATTATACTTACCTAGCTGAGTGACAGCTAGTAGTCGTGACAACCTCCTTCAGAGTCTTAGTAAGCTAGAGTAGAGACCCAGCTAAGGACTCAACTCTACAAAGTTCCTATAGTGCCAAAATGGAGGCTAAAATCCAAACCATCCCCCTTGAGTTGCCTTATTCCATTCTGCCATCTTTCTCCCAGAAATCTCTGCAAAAATTTCCAGAAGTGCCACTCCCATAGTGTAAGTGGCTGGTGGATTCTGGCCAAGTGTCTTTCATTCCTTTGGCAATGATGATGTAGGGCTACAAATTAATCAATCAACAAACCTTTATTCAGAGCCTACTCTGCTTTAGGCACTGTGAAAATAAAGGCAAAAATGAAATAAACTCTACCGTCAAGAAGCTTACATGCTATTGACAAAACCAATATATACACATAGAAATTAATATTTGTATGACCACCCTTTAATGACTCTTTATTTGCTACCTCTCCTCCCCAAGTCTTCCCTTCACCAGGTTAAACAACCCCAGGAATTCTCTTATGACATGGTCTGAAGCTCCTAACCATCATAGTCATCCTCCCTTGAATATTCTACAGCTTATTATAAGATCATACATTTAGAGTTAAGGGAACTCAGAGATCATCTATTCCAACTTCATTTTTTAGATGAGAACTCTCAGACTCAAGGAGGTTAAGTAATTTGCCCAAGGTCACACAGCTAGTATCAGGAGCAGGATTGAATCTAGGTCTCTGACTCAATCTAACACTTTCCAATGTACTGCTACTGCTGCTTTTGAAATTCAACTATCATATAAATACAGTCCATCACCATACCTATATATCTGTGGATATTCACAGTGATGAGCTTCTCATAGCATTAGAGTTATTCTCCCTGTGGTCTTCTGGTCTTGCATCACTTACTACCTCCTGCATGTGTCCAACAGGATGTTCTAGTAAGCATCTTTTAAAAAAAAATCCATTTTATTTTCAGACACAAATTCTTGCCCTCTCATCAGCTGCTTTCCTCCTCCCCTTCTCACTGAGAAAGCAAGAAAAATTAAACCCATTATAAACACGTATTGTCAATCAAAATAAATCCCTGTAATGATCATGTCTAAACAAACAAGCCCAAAACAAGTAAGCCTCAGTCTGTACTCTGAGTCCATCATCTCTCTATCTGGTGTGTTTTAGCATGAGTCCTTTGGGATTGTGGGTGGTCATCGTGTTGATCAGAGTTCCTAAATCTTTCAAAGTTGTTTGTCTTTATGACATTTTGATTATTATATAAATTTTTCTTCTGGTTTGGCTCACTTCACTCTGCATCAGTTCATACAATTCTTCCCAAGTTTCTCTGAAACCATCTCCATTATATCTTTTTTCTTTTCTTTCTTTTTTAGTTTACATCATTCATTTCCACAAGATTTTGAGTTACAAATTTTCTCCCCATTTTTCCCCTACCCACCACCCCAAAGCAGCGATCCCACTGAATATCCCCTCCCCCAATCTACTCTCTCCCATATCTTCCCCCATCTCTCCTCTGACTTTCCAGTAGGGCATGATAGATCTCTATGCCCCAGTGCTTGTATATCTTATTTCCCAATTACATGTAAAATAATAATATATTTTTTTAAACATTTGATTTTAAAACTTTGAATTCCAGATTTTTTCCCTACCTCCCTTGTCACCCACCCTTACTGGGAAGATAAGCAATTCAATATAGGTTGTACATGAGTAGCTATGCAAAACATTTCCATAGTGGATATATTGTGAAAGAATGACTATATTTCCCTCCATCCTATACCATCCCCCAATTGTTCTTTTCTCTACTTTGATCCTGTCCCTTTTTGAAAGTGGGTGCTTCCAACTTCCCTCACCCCCCAGCCTGTCCTCCCTTCCATCATCCACTCTCTCATCCCCTTCCCCACTACTCTCCTGTAGGATAAGATACCCTATTTAGTGTGTATGTCATTCCCTCCCTAAGCCAAATTCATTGACAATAAGGTTGACTCATTCCCTTTTGCCTTCCTGTTCTTCCCCTCCATTGTAACAGTTTTCCCTTGCCTCTTCTATATGAGATAATTTACCCCCATTCTATCTCTCCCCATCTCCTTCATTATATTCCTCCCTCACCTCTTAATTCCACCTTTTAAGTAGCATCCCTTCCTATTCAACTGGTCCTGTGCCCCCTGTCTATGTATACCTGTACACATATATACACATAATCACATATGTATTCATACTCCCATATACCTTCCTATATAGACATAAATATGTATGTATACATGAATATATATGCATTTCTATTCCCTTCAACTATCCTCATACTGAGAAAAGTTTCATAAGTTACAGTTATCATTTTTCCATGTAGGAATGTAAGTAGTTCAACTTTGATAAGTTCCTTATGATTTCTTTTCCCAGTTTACCTTCTCATGCTTCTCTTGCTTCTTGTATCTGAATGTCAAATTTTCTATTCAACTCTGATTTTTCATCAAGAATGTTTGAAAGTCCTCTATTCCATTGAATGACCATATTTTCCCCTGAAACGTGATACTCAGTTTTGCTGGGTAGGTGATTCTTGGTTTTAATCCCAGCTCCTTTGACCTCTGGAATATTCCAAGCCCTTTGATCCCTCAATATAGAAGCCGCCAGATCCTGTGTTATCCTGATTGTGTTTCCACAGTATTCAAATTGTTTCTTCCTGGCTGCTTGTAATATTCTCTCTTTGATCTGGGAACTCCGGAACCTGGCTGTAATATTCCTAGGAGTTTTCTTTTGGGGATGTTTTCCAGGAGGTGATTGGTGGATTCTTTCAACCTCTATTTTGCCCTCTGGTTCTAAAACATCAGGGCAATTTTCCTTGAGAATTTCTTGAAAGATGATTTCTAGGTTCTTTTCTTTAAGGTAGTCCGATAATTTTTAAATTCTCTCTCCTGTATCTATTTTCCAGATCAGTGGTTTTTTCAGTGAGATATTTCACATTGTTTTCTATTTTTTCATTTGTTTGAATCTGTTTAATAGTATATTGATTTCTCATAAAGTCACTAGCTTCCATTTGCTCCAATCTAATTCTGAAGGAATGATTCTCTTCAGTGAGCTTTTGAGATTCTTTTTCCATCTGGCAAATTTGGCTTTTTAAGGCATTCTTCTACTCATTTCATTTTTGAGCCTCCTTTGCCATTTGAGTTAGTCTATTTTTAAGGTGCTTTTTCTTCAGTCAGTTTGTTGACTCTCATTTTATAATTTTCTTGCATCATTCTTATTTCTCTTTCCAATTTTTCCTCCACTTCTCTTACTTGGTTTTCAAAATCCTTCTTAAGGTCCTCTATGTCCTGTAACCAGCTCATATTTTTCTTGGAAGCTTTTGGTGTAGGAGTTCTGACTTTGCTGTCTTCTTCCTGTTCCCATGCTTTGATCCTTTTTGTCCCCCAAAAAGGAATACAAAGTCGGACTGCTGTTCTTGCCTTGCTTCCCTTGCTTGCTCATGTTGCCACTCAATTACTTGACTTTTGAGCTTTTTGCCACAGTAGAACTCTGCTACCAGAGGGGGGAGTTTTGTCCCAGAACTCTGGGGTTTTCTCAGCTGCTGGAGCTGTTAGTTGGCTGTCCTCTCAGAAGCCTCCATATGCTCTGGCACACTGGTCATGCACCCCAGGACCTCTACCCCAGACAGTGACCCAGATCCAAGCAGGTTAAAGCAAGAGTGATTACTCCTCAGAATGGTTGCTTTGTCCCCCTACAATCTGCAGGCGAGGAGCTCTGAAGCATCCACACCTTGCCTCAGTCACTTCTCACCTTGGAGGCAAAGGCCAGACCGCACTCCCAAATTCCCAGGTCCCAAAGTCCACACTACACTGACCTTTCACTTTGTGCTTAGCATCTCTGGGTTGATAATTCTGGAAACCACCACAGCTGCTGGTGATCTGAAGTCCCTCTAGCCAGTGCCTGGTTGTGGCCACCCTGAGTCTAAAACTTCGGGCTTGGCTCCCAACATGCTGTGCTAGCCTCTTCCTGACAGCCTGCTGAGCTGTCTTCAGTGGGAGGTTAGCTTCTTTGTGTCATTTTGTGAGTTCTGTAGCTCCAAAGTTTGTTTAGAGTCATTTTTTACATGAATTGGAGGAGGTTGGAGTGGCAGCCCTGAGGAAGTCCTGTTTCTACTCCACCATCTTGACTCTGCCCCCTCCTTCATTATATCTTACAGCACAGTAGTGATCCATTATATTCATATGCCATAACATGTTGTCATTTCCCAATTGATGGGCAACCCCTCCCTTATAGGTATTTTATTAAACAACATATCTAAACAAAATCCATTATATTTACCCCTCCTGAACACTCTTCCAACTCCCCTATTTCTATAAAAGCTCTTCCAACTTTCTACTCAGCCAGGTTTGTAACTTCAGTCATCCTTTATTCTTTCCTCTCCCTCACCCCTAATATCCAATCAGTTGTCTTGTCTTGTTGACTCCACCTGCTTAACATCTCCCATATCTGTCTCCTTCTTTCCACTCATACAGACTCCACCCTACTTCAGGTCCTCATCACCTCTGTCCTGGACTATTACTGGAGCCTCCTAATTGGTCCTGACTCCAGTCTCTCCCCTTTCCAATCTCTCCTCCCACCACTGCAAAAATTATATTCCTTGATCACCTACTTGTCACTCTCCTGCTCCAAAAACCTTCCTACTGCTCCTAGGGTCAAATACTAATTCTTCTATATGGCCCTTAAAGCCTTTCATCATCTGTTTCCAACTTACCTCTCCAGGATCATCAATGAATAGCACCTTGCCCCTCTTCACTCGTTCTTTGGTCCAGCCAAAGTGGCTTTCTTGCTGTCTCCATACCTAATATTTCATTGCCCACCTTTATACACAAGTTGCAATGCACACTTTTCTCACCTTTTTGTTGTTCAGTCCTGTCCTACTCTTCATGACCCAATTTGGGGTTTTCTTGGCAAAGATACTGGAAGGCCTTGTCATTTCCTAAATGGAGGCAAAGAAGAGTAAGTGACTTTCCCAGGGTCACACAACTAGTAAGTGTCTGAGGCCACATTTGAACTTAGGTCCTCCTGACTGCAGGGCTGCACTCCATCCACTGCACCATCTAGCTGCCCCTTACCTCACCTCTACTCCATAGAATCCGAAGCTTCCTTCAAGGTCTGGCTCAAGGGTCACTTTGTACATGAAGTCTATCCCAATTCCTCCCAATTGTTAATGCCATTCTCACCAGGGAATTACTTTATATTTGTTTATATTTTATATTTACTTATCAGTGTTCAGAATGCAATAGAATGTAAGCTTCTTGTAGACAGGAGGAAACTTTCATTTATGTCTATATCCAATTCCTGGGATATAATAGGTGTTTAATAAACTCTTGTTGAATGAATGGATGGATGGATGGGTGGATGGATGGATGGATGGATGGATGAACAAATGAAGTTATTTGTGTCTATACCCTATCCCACCACTAGACTATTTGCTTTATGAAGAGTGGAGCTAAGCTTCATTCCCCTAGCACTTAGCATACCATGAGTGCTTAATAAATGCTGTCAAATTAATTATATTCTAGTATAAGACAAAACAAGAACTTTTAGATTTCATTTTAATTTCTACAGAAATGGCAGAAAAATATATTCTTTACAAATACCTATATGTATGTGTGTATAAGTGATGCAAGACCAGAGGACCACAGGAATAATAGCTCCAATGCTATGAGAAGCTCATCACTGTGAATATCCACAGATATATACTTATGGTAATGGATTGTATTTATATGATAGTTGAATTTCAAATATCAGTGTTTAGAATGCAATAGAATGTAAGCTTTTTGTGGACAGGAGGAAACTTTCATTTATGTCTATATCTAGTTCCTGGGATATAATAGGTACTTAATAAACTCTTGTTGAATGAATGAATGGATAGATGGGAGGATGGATGTATGGATGGATGAACGAATGAAGTTATTTGTGTCTATACTCTCTCCCACCACTAGACTATTTGCTTTATGAAGAGTGGAGCTAAGCTTCATTCCCCTAGCACTTAGCATATCGTGGGTGCTTAATAAGTGTTGTTGAGTTGAATGATATTCTAGTATAAGACAAAACAAGAACTTTTGGATTTCATTTTGATTTCTACAGAAATGGCAGAAAAATATATTCTTTACAAATACCTTTACATCAGCCAATAGACAACCCCAGTTGTCTAGTTTCCTACTTAATAAAATGCAAGAGACAGAGGGGAAAAAAACCAAACATCTGTACCTCAGATTCAAACTTAATTAGTTCAATCCAAGAGAATGGGACTCAAGATGATTCAGCTACCATTTTCATCATAGAATCATAATTATTATGTCCTGGAAGGGATGTTAGAGATCATCAAATCTAATCATCTTATTTCAAAGGTGAGAAGCTGAGGGTAAATCACTTGTTTGCCACATAGCTAGTTAGTGGCAGACCCAGGACAAGAGCCCAGGTCTCCTCCTAAGCCACCCTGCCTGGTATCACTACAATAGTTCTCTGTTGGAATGCTGAGGCCAGTCCATTCAGGATAGAATTCTTTTAAAGCTTGACAAAAGCAACTGAAAAACTGTAAACAGTGGTTAGCCATTTATTTATTCCTAAAGAACTGCTACTATATATTTTCCCACCATAGTAGAATTAGACATCTCTGCCCTTAAATGGGAACTAATTCAATGGACAAAAGCTCAGAATAATTATATAATGCTGGGTTCAAAGATAACCTTCACATATCGCTCAGTCAGTTAGATTGGTACAGAAATGAATCCTGGACTTCGAGTTGAAGAACTTAGTTCCAAAGTCTGACTCTGTCCCTACCAGTTTAATTTAACTTCATGACCTTGGATAAGTTAACAGTTCTTAGCTTTGTTTTCCTTGTTGGTAAATAAAATGGGGGTAAAAATAGTTTAACTTATCTGCTTCAAAGGGTTTTGAAAAGAATAATTAGCAAACCCTAAAGTGCTGTAGAAATATAAGCTATTGTCATTATTATTAATACAGATATTCATAAGTCAAATATAGCAGATTGTGACAGGAGAAGTTTCTCTATGGCTAACATACTAACTCAGAAACTTCTGTCTGTCCATTTCTCTCCATTTCTTTCTCCTTTTACTGGATATAACATAGAACCACAGTAAACTTTTTTTATGATTTGTCATATCTGTTACATAAAGGTTTATGTTTCTTCTTGATTTAAAAAAATGGGTGAGCAAAACATTTTATATTTAACCCCTAAAACCCACTCCCAGATAAACTGCTTTTCACTTGAGTGTAGTCTTCTACTAAGAGGAGCTAGGTGGCACAGTGGATATAGTGCCAGGCCTGGAGTCAGGAAGACCTGACCTTAATCTGGTCTCAGACATTTACTAGTTGTGCGACCCTGGGCAGGTCACTTTGCCCTGTTGCCTCAGTTTCCTCATCTATAAAACGAGCCAGAGAAGGAAATGGCAAATCACTCTAGTATCTTTGTCAAGAAAACCACAAAAGGGGTCACAAAGAATCAGACATGACTGAAAAACAGCTAAACAAAACCCATATCAACCTTCAAGTGATTTTGTTCCCCCTATGAATAAACATTACCAGAACTCGTTATAGAATGATATGAAAACCCAACCTGGAGATTGAAAATTATAATTTATTCCCTCCTTTACCCATTTCCAATCTGCAGATTTTTGGGAAAACTTCCTGTTACAGAATTAATTAGTTTTTAGCAAGAACCAGGACTGAAACTGAATGAACTATCAGCCTAGAAGAAAATAAGTCCCAGTTTATCCCAGCCAAGCTGGGACATCTGGTTACATTCATCTTATATCACGTCCTCTGTCTCTGGTCTTCAGGTCATTTGCACTGTCAGAATTCTTCCCCATCAGGAAGGGTGCTGACTCCTGGCTCAAGTCCACCTCTTTCCATGGGGCTCCTGGAAACCCTGATGAGTGAAAACAAAGCAACAATCTTTGGACATCACCATTCTAAGCACATGACAGGATGCTGGATTCTAATGTTGCGATGGCATTTCAGATTGGATGAAAGGCACTGAAAGAGTACACACAAGCAGTACTATGAGCAGGTCTAAGTGACTCAGACACTAGGTATTAGCTAGGAATGCAGGCTTAGATGCTATCATCAAGATATCTCTTACTTACAGAATCATCATTATGTTCTTACATAGTATTGTCCTACCGTAGGTCAGCAGCATTTATGGGGCACCCATCCGGTATAAGGTACTTTGTCAGCTACTGTGGAGAGACCCAAAGAACAAACAGGAGGCCAAGCCCTGTTTCCTGTTTCAGAGGGGACTCTCACTTGCTAGATTCTGTTAATTCCATCTTTCAGAATCAGCTTCCATTCAGAATCCTCCTTGCTGAGCTCACATCAATAAAGCACCAAGTTCAAATATCATGGAAGGGGGATAGGGACCTTCCAAAGACTGAGCAGCAATTTTAAGAACTTTCACTTAAGTGAAGTTGATCTAATTTATTACATTCAAAGAACCTATGATTTAATCACTTTAAAAGGGCCTGAGATTTAATCACAATTCTTCCTTGCCTTATTAGTTGGACTTCTTGAGCTGCTAAGACCAAAATAAAAGCCTTTCCTGATTCCACTCTTCCCCAAAACATGCATTTCTAGGGCTCTCCCTCTCAAACTACCTTCCACTTAACTGTTTTATGTGTATATAGTTATATATGTGTCTAATAACTTTATATTTATGATACATATGTATTTAAATGTATTTATTGTCTTCCTTATTAGGATGTAAACTTATTTAGAGATCCCAGAAAGAGGAAAAGTACCCAAATGTACAAAAATATTCATAGCAACTCTTTTTTATAGTAGCAAAGAATTGGGGGGTCCCCAGCAACTGGGAAATAGCTGAACAAATTATGGAATATGAAGGTTGTGTTATAATGGAATGCTATTAAACCATGAAAAAAGTATGAGACAGTTTCAGTGAATCCTGAGAAGATTTCTATGAGCTGCAGAGCAGAGGAAACAGAACCAGAATTTATCCAACAACTACCGCAGTGTAAAAACAACTTGAAAACCTTAGGAACTCTAATCAGTTTAATCCAACCATGATTCCAATGACTGATGATGAAGCTTCTAACCGAGTAGTAATAGACTCAGGATACAGGTTGAGATGTATATTGGGAGGATATGGACATAGAAAAGTTTGTTTTGCTTGACCATGCATATTTTTACAAAGATTTGGTTTGGTTTCCAAAGAGAATGGGTGGGAGGGAGATAAAAATCCATTTTTGTTCATTGAAAAAAAAACTGAAATTCAATTTAAAAAAAAGAATGCAATCTCATTGTGAGTATGAATTGTTTCATTGGTTGTACTTGTATTCCCAGCACTTTGGATATAATAGGTGCTTTAAAAATGCTTGTAGATTGACTGAATGATTAACCTGGTGTTAGTCTCCAGAGGGTGAAACCTTCTCTGTACTTAGTTAGACTGTATGAAGCTGGGTCTCATGCTCACAGCCTTCCCAGCCTGGTAAGACTTGTAAGAGCTTGTACTCTGCTGACATACATAGTCTTGGGGAATTCAGAAACCTATTACAAATAATTTACATTTTTTTTCTCTGACTAGAGAGACAGTGTGGTACAGTTGAAATAGCACTAGTCTTCAGAAGCTGAATTTGGAGTCACTGGACCTGAATTCAAATTGTAGCTTTCCTATTTACTATGGGACCTTTGGCAAGTCAAATCATATCAGCTAATACTCAATGAGGACCTGCTATGCACCAAGTACTGTGCTTAATTGATGGAAATACCAGAAAGTGAATGTGTTAAGTGATAATGAGAGCTATGTCTGGTGTGAGAACCAGAATAAGACCCCTGTGCAAGATACTCTGCTTGTTGGTGGGTTGGTTTATTGGAAGACCAGTTACAAAATTGGAAGGCAACTTGGTAAGTATGAATGCAAACAGAGTGGTTTCGATCAGAGGTAGCAAACTCCCAGCCTACTACAAAATTCTGGAGTAAGAAGAACCGGATTAACATAATTGGGAAACGCTAAACAAAATAGGTAGAAATACAATACAACAAAGATGATGTTAATCTGTGGTTTTCTAAGTCACCATGAAGCCTGCAGGGATTCATTTCTATTTGATTTTGACACCATGGACTTGGACCATAGGATCATAAATTTAGAGATAAGGAGACCTTAGACATCATCTAATTCAACGGTCTCATTCCACATTGAAGCCAGGAGATGTCATGTCCAGCATCACACAGGAAGTGGCAAACTGGCATCCAAAGCCAAGTTCTCAGATGACTAACCCAGCTTTCTTGTTCTTTAAAGATATTTCCATGAAGCAAAGGATGCCCCGAGCATTGCTGTTCTGTACTCTAGCACTATTTCTCTCTGAAAATACAGAGCTAGTTGTCACAAATCGAAGAAATGTCTTCCTGAACAGCGCTAGAGAACCTTCTCACAGTTTTTGAACTCTTCTTTTTCTCTCTTTTCAGGCATCAAAAGCACCTGCCCTTCCAACATTTCCTCATGACAGATTATTACAGTTTCTAAGATTATAGTTAATCTTCCATTCATTACATTTTAAACAGATGCTCTTCCTTTAAGGAAACCTTTCCAGGATCCCTTCCGAGACAGGAAGCAATACAGCCTCACGGGTAACCTGCTAACCAAGCATTCTTTAGGCAAGGCAGCCTTCTGCAAAGGACTAATCTTATCCATTTCTTTAGATTCTTATAATAATTGTAATTGCCATTTCTTTTAAACATTTTTTTCAATTAGCAAAAATCTATTTTCTCTCCTCCAGTTTCCCTTGGGGAAAAAAAGGAAAAAAATCTTGTAACAAGTAAGCAAAATCATGTAAAAAAAAAATCCTGGGTCTGCCATGTCTAACAAATATATATCTCATTCTTCAACATGAGTCCAACAAAATAAAGATATTTTGTCATCTGTCCTCTGCGGTTAAGGTTTAGAAAACACTAGACCACCCCCCCATCCCCTCCCCAGTGACCCTATGTGGTAAATAACATCAATACTGGCTCTATTTTTCAGAAGAAGCTGAATATCAAAGAAGTAACATATTACAAGAGTTCCATAGAGGCCCAAGCTAGGACTCAAATTCAGAACTCTTGACTCCAAGTCCAGTGCTCTGGCCACTGCACCAAAAAATGTCACCCTCTGAAAATGAAGTAGGTGATTTTTTTTTTCTGACCCTGCCTCTAATACCTGAAATGTTCCTTCTGTGGAACCTTTGGTCCCCTTTATATGGATCCCATTAGGTTGACCATGTGCCAGACTGAGGGTTGGGAGGGACTGTATCTAAACCCCTGCCAGGCAGTGGGGTAAATGCCTCAGGAAAGGAAGTGAGGAGCAGCTTGTTCTAATACCTGACCCCTATAATCAGGAGTCCTTCCTCCTGTCTAAACTAAGCTCTCCCTATTACACCCCAAACTAGTTTCCTCTGGGGTGTCAAGGAAAAAGGAGATGAGCTGGTTCTCCCAGTAAGCTCTTCAAGGACTTGAAGACATTCTGTCCCCTCTGTACCCACTTCAGACTTCTCTCCTCTGGATTAAGTCATTTCAAGCCTTCTAGCCCTTCTTCGTTGTACATATTTCCTACTCTCTCCATCATTTGTGCTATTTCTCTTTGTACTATTTCCTGTTTCCCTCCTGCCAACCCTCCACACTGTTTACCCTGCTGAACAGAATTGGAATGACGTCAAATAGAAGGAGGGAATTGCCATCATCGTTGTGATAAGGATAAAAATAATAAAAACAATGAGAGCTAACGCTGCACAAGAGATCATTTGATCCTTAAAACGACTTTCTGAGGGGGAGGAGTCTGTTCCTATCTACATTTGATTATATATGCTCTTGTTTTGCTGTTATTGTTGGTGTTTATCCTTCATTCTTAAAGAGAACCGTGACATCAGGGAGGCGAGGCCGTGACATGCAAGTGAACTGGATTTAAGTGAGGCAGGGCTATGCAAAGTCACCAGCCTCACTTTCTCCTCCAAAGCCACTTGGACCCAATGGCAAGACAAAGATCAGGACAACTGGAGATGGCCCCAGATGCCTTTTCAAGGCCTTTGTAAGCTGAGATCTTTCCCAGGTCTCAGTTTGTCTGAGGCAATGCCCACTCTGTTTTGTTAGGCCTTTCCTAAAAACACAGGGAGGGTAAGCACCGTGCTCAAAGTCACCAGGTAGAAGTGCCTAAGGTAGAATTCTAATTCAAATCTTTCTGATTCCAGCTTCTGTGAACCAACCAGTCCAATGCATGACCTTGTGTGTCTGGCTTTGTTTCTTTAAATACTGTACTCCCTATTTATATGTCCCATCATCAGCTTCACTTGACCTTACTCCCACCACAGGTTTTAATGCTCATTCAGATTTAGTCTAACATTAAAAGGTGACACAGTGGATACAGAACTGACCCTAGAGTCAGGAAGTTGTTGTTGTTCAGTTCAGTTGTGTCCCACTCTTTGTGACTCCATTTGGGGTTTTCTTGGCAAAGATATTGGAGTGATTTGCCATTTTTCTTCTCATTCGACAGATAAAGAAACTGAAGTAAACAGGGTTAAGTCACTAACCCAGAGTCACACAGTTAGTAAATGTCTGAGATTGAATTTAAACTCAGGTCTTCCAAACTCCAAGCCCCACCCTCCACTGTGCCACCTAGCTGCAGTCAGGAAGACGAGTTCAAATCTAGCCTCAAACATGTACTAGTTTTAAGACCCTGGCCAAGTCAATTAACTTCTGTTTGTCTCAGTTTCCTCATCTATAAAATGGGAATAATTAACAGAACCTACTTCTCAGGGTTGTTGGGAGAATCAAATGAGGTAATAATTGTAAAATACAGCACAGTGCTTGGCACAGAGTAAGTGCTATATAAATATATAAATGTTATTGATGATGATAATGGTAATGGTGATGATGATCATGGTAATGGTGATGATGGTGATGATGATGATGGTAATGGTGATGATGGTGATGAAGATGATAATGATGGTGATGAAGGTGATGGTGGTGGTGGTAGTGATGGTGATGATGACGATGGTGATGGTGATGATGGTGATGATGGTGATGAGGATGATGATGAGGATGATGGTTATGAGGATGATAACGATAACAGAGATAGTAGAAACAGCCAAAAATTAGAACCAGAAGATCAGAGCACAAATTCTAGTTTTGCTACTTATTACATATGTTCTGAAGCAAATTATTTCACTCCTCCAGGGGTCAGAGTATCAGAATGTCAGTTGGAAGGCACCTCAAAGGTCAACTAGTCCAACCCATAATTGACCAAAAACTTCTCCTATGGCATGTCCAAGTGACCATCCAGGCTTTGTTATAAGACCTCTAATGACCAGAAACCCACTGCCTCCTAAGGCAGCCCGTTCTACTTTAGATAGCTCCAGTTCTTAGGATGTGTGTCCTTTTATCAAACCTAATTTATCCTTTCTGAAATTTCAATCAACAAGCACTTACTAAGCCCCTACTGTGTGCCAATCATTATGCTAGCAACTAGGATTCAAAGACAAAAAAAAAACAACACAGAGGCACCTGCCCTCAAGGAGCTTACATTCTATTAAAAAGGTTAAGTGACTTGGCCAAAGTCACTCAGTCAAGAAGTATTTATTAATCACTGTATACCTGTCTTCATGCTGTGAGGTACTAAATGATGTCATGGAGACCAGAGCAGTAAGGGGCCACAAGGTGGATTTGAAGGAGACACAGACCCATTCCTATTTATACCAAACACTGAGTTTTCCATATATCCATTGGCAGCTACTGGAGGGGCTAATTTATTTTAGAAACACCTGTGGTGTACTAGTATTATGGTAAGTTCTGAGGATACAAAAAAAAGGAAAAGGAGACAAAAATAGCCCCTGCCCTGAGGGAGCTCCCCCTCTAATGGGGAAGGCAATATACAAACAACTATTTATAAACAAGCAGCATACAGGATAAATCAGAGATAATCAACAGAGGGAAGGCCCTAGAATTAAGGGTATCAGGAAAAGGGATTGTATCAGTATGAAATCCAACCAAGAGTCTCCAGTAGGAGCAGCCAACTCCTTTTAGCTAATATCTAGCTCTTTACTTCCTACCTTCAGACACAGGTATAAATGTCCTCTGCCTGAGCACCTTTCCAGAGCTGACTCGTTGGAAAGAGAAATGAATCCTAGTACCAGATACACCTCAAGAGCTTCCCATCTTGGGGCCTAGTATTTGCATTTGTGTTTCTTTTCTAATGGAATTTCCAGTGGGGAAGTGGAATCATCTTAGGTATAACCAGACAGTTGAGGCAAGCTGAAAATTGAACTTATTCACAAAACTTCCCTCCTAACTAATGTTTTTCAGTGGGGATGAGGTACAGGGGAAGTGGTAAAAAGAGTCTCATTTCAAGCCCCAGTAAATCAAAGGGTTTAGGGGCAGCTAGGGTACAGTGGATGGAGTACTACAGTCTAGAACACTCACATTCCTGAGTTCAGATTTGGCCTCGTACACTTAGTTTCCTCATCCATAAAATGGGCTGGAGAAGGAAATGGCAAACCACTCTAGTATCATTGCCAAGGAAACTCCAAATGGGGTGATGAAAAATCAGACGTGACTGAAAACAACTAAACAATAACAACAACCCCCCCCCAAAAGGATTAAAATGAATGCCTATCACACAATTTAGAACTTGACTGGAGCTGTGATTTCATCATTATGGGCATTCTATCCGCTCACACAAACTGCAACCTTCCCACCCTTTGCAATCCATGTCCATTCTTCTCCTATAAATCATGAGATAGTTTCATAACCTTGGATTTAGATCTAGAAGGTAGGCCATGCGGTCCAACTCCTAATTGTACAGATGAGAAAACTGGAGACCATAGAGGTTGTGACTTGCTTGTGGTCACACAAATAGGAAGTGGCATTGTCAGGATCTGAACCCAGGTCCTCTGACTCAAAAGTTCAATATTCTTTTCCACTGTCCAACATTCCCTTAGGATTTAGAAAAATCCTTCCTAAAATATTGTCCCAATGTTCTTTTTTCAGTATCTCAGCAGTGTCAACATACTGTTAAAGTTGTGTGCCTCTTGGCTCGGATTTCTGTCACATAACTGGCCCACCTCCTTTCCCATACATATATATATACACATGCACATACACATATACACATACAAAACATATGGTGATGGTGAAGCATACACATATATATGCATATTTCCTGATGAAATGTTGTTGTCATTTTTCAGTTGTACCTGATTCTTTGTGATCCTATCTGGGTTTTCTCGGCAAAGATAAGAGAGTGTTTTGTCATTTCCTTTTCCAGCTCATTTTATAGATGAGGAAATTGAGGTACACAGGGTTACATGACTTACCCAGGATCACACAGTTAGTAAGTGTCTGAGGCTAGATTTGAATTCAGGAAGAGCAATCTTCCTGACCCCAAATCCAACACTCTATCCACTGAAGCATGGTAGCCATTGGTGGGGGTGGAATATGAGAAAGAGAGAAGGGAGAGAGGGAGAGGGAGAAGAGAGAGAGAAAGGTGGTAAAGAGAGAGAAAGGGAGATGGGGGGAAAAGAAGGAGGAGAAGAAAAAGAGAAGTTGAGAAAGGGGAGAAAGGGAGAGGAGGGAGGGGGAGGGTTGGAGAGAGGGAAGGAGAGAAAACAAGCAAGATGGAAGGAGGAGGAGGAAAGAGGAGGAGGAGGGGAGAGAGAGAAATGTTTTATGCCAGACATATAGAAAGATTTAAATAAATGCTAATTGATTGTCAATCAATCTACATATGTGTGAAAGATATATACATACACACACACACACACACACACACACACACACACATATATATATACCCCCTATATCAGGATCATAATGATATTTTTAGACCTAAAAGGTCACTGCAGTCTGAACCTCATCATTTTACAGATGAAGACACTGAGGATGCTGTGGGAGGTAAAGTGGTGACGAGACTTATTTAGAATCAATGCTCTTTCCAAACAGACCTGTTCAAACTAGTTTCCAACAGGGAGTGGAAACTAAATTCTACTAAATTGTGAGTTCCTTGAGAGCAGTGGGCCTATCTTATTTGGTTTTTTGGTTTCCTTCTCTCCCCTCCTCTACCAAAGTATCTAGCTCAATGTCTCCAACACAGGTGGTACAGAATACATATTTAATTGAATGAATGAACGAATGCATACCTATGAATTAAGAAACTGGCTCTGTCTTGGAACTGTCTTATGTGTGTCTTTGGCCAAGATGGTCCCCTCTGTGTATTCAGTTTTTCTTCTCTCCCCAGCTATGGTTTTCCTAATGCAACAGAAGATCCCATTGTGGGGGCTTTTTATCGGAGACAGCAAAATGTACAGCTATCAAGTGGGTAATAGCATCCCAACGAGACCTAGGAGGCCAGGTTAAATGCAGGGTGTCTTAAGGCTAATACTATCTTACCCCTTTCTGTGGGATTCTCTTATACCTCTTTCCTCTCCAACTCCTACCACTTAAAAACATTTATATTGAGAATGTTCGTGGCACCATGATAATAACAGCTCATATTTACATAACGCTTTACAGTTTTCAAAGCACTTTCTTTTTAACTCCATGTTAACATTTGATATTTACAAAGCACTTTACATTTAATGGCTCATTTTGGTAGCTAGGAGGTGCAGTGGATACAACACCAGGCCTAGAGTCAGGAATATCTAAATTCCAATCCAGCCTCAGACATTTACCGGCTGTGTGACCTTGGGCAAGTAGATTGACCTCTGCCTCAGTTTCTTCATTTGTAAAATGGGAATAATAATAGCACCTAATTAGCAGGATCGTTGTGAAGATCTGTTGAGATAATAGCTATTAAGCACTTAGCACAATGCCTGATGCAATTATAGCTAGTCATTATCTTATTAATTAATGTTTTTATTAAATAATCATTATTATTTAAATGAGTATCATAAAAGCATCTACCTCCCAGAGTTGTTGTGAAGATCAAGTAAAGTGCTTAGCACAGTGACCGGCACATGTTGTTGTTCAGTCATGTCCGCCTTTTGTGACCCCATTTGGGGTTTTCTTGGTAAAGATACTGACCTGGTTGGCCATTTCCTTCTCCAGCCCATTTTACAGATGAGGAAACTGAGGTAAACAAAGTTAAATGACTGGCCCAGGGTCATACTACTAGTAAATATCTGAGGCCAGATTTGAACTCAGGTCCTAAGACGGTAAGATCTTCTGATTCCACAGCTACACCTAGCAAGTATCAGAGCTAAGACCCAAGTCTTCATACTCATAATCTTGTGTTATTTTCATTGTACTCTGTTGCCTCTAATTATCAGCACCCCAGCAATGAAGCAGTTACGGGTGATGCAACACAAACAGAAATTAGTTTTGTTTGTTTTGTTTTTTAAAGCTCTTTGCAGAAGTCCCCTTGGCTAATGCCAGTTGCATAAAGGCCTTCCCAGCAATGATACCTTGAAAAAGGAAACCAGCTCTAGTCCCTGTACACTCCCACCACATACCCCCCACCCCTCAACCCATCATCAAACCTTATCTAGCCTCAAGATTTCCCCAAATCCCCAACCAGTTACCAAATACCAGTATGCATCCCCCACAAAAAAAGAAGTAAAAACAACAAAAAAAAAAAACACATCCTTCCTGTTCTTAGCAGTTGAGGCCTCCTAAGGGATTAAGGAACAACCCAATCAAACCTTTCAACTTTGATCCTCTCCACTCCACCAGCCCTTAAGTGAGCATTCTGGATAAACTTCATGATATTCCTGATTCTGAAAGAACCAGATGCCTTAACCTTACTTCCTCTTCCCCAAATTATAATATTTCTCTTAGAATCTCAGAGTTTTCAAAGCATAATAATTATGATACTCAAAAGTTTACAGAACACAAAGTTCAAGGAAGAAGATGGTAATAAAACCATGGCCTCAGGTGTCTATACACCAATGTAAAAAACATAGGGAATAAGCTAGAATTAAAGGTCCTTAAACAAGAGAGTAAAATGAGGGGCGGCCAGGTGGCTCAGTGAGTAAGAGCACTGGCCCCAGTATTGGGATGACCTGGGGATCGAATCTGGGCTCAGATACTTAGCACCACACCCAGAAATAACTGGCCGTGTAACTTTGAGCAAGTTAACCCCAATTGCTTAAAAAAAAGAGAGAGAGAAAGAGTAAAATGGACTTCCGAGGCATCACTGAGTAGCAGTTTGTGGGAGGAGATCCAGGACTGGAGTAGACCTCTGAAAGGTCTTATCCTATTCCAAAGAAATAAGTAAAGGGGAAGGGACAAGGTGGCATTGTATATGAAGAAGCTATATTCATGTGAGGAAGAATGATGAAGAATATTTGGGTAAAAACCAATGAAGGCACAAAAGCAGTGATCTTGTCACTGCAGTATACCTCCTGGACAGAAAGAAATAGATGAGGAGCTTGGGAAAATATTACAAATCTGGCAGAGAATGGATCTTATGGTAATGGGAGACTTTAATGATCCATCTATCTTCTAGAATGGTTTCTCTCTCTCTCTCTCTCTCTCTCTCTCTCTCTC
>NW_027187342.1:946076-953506 GCF_028583685.1 Petaurus breviceps papuanus | reverse complement strand
TCTCTCTCTCTCTCTCTCTCTCTCTCTCTCTCTCTCTCTCTCTCCCTTTTTCCCTTTCTCCCTCACTCCATCTGTCTGTTTCTCTGCCTCTATCTCTGTATCTGTCCCTGTCTCTGTCCCTCTGCCTCTTCTCTCTGTATCTGGCTGTCTCCAAAAGCAGAGTAGCTAATGATTTCTTGCCTCCATGACAATTTTACCCTCTTAAAGATGGAGGAACCAACCAGGGGGAAATTCTATTCTGGATATGATTCTCACCAATAGGTAGGAGTAGAAATGAGAAGAATCTTAAAGGAAAGTGACTATTCCATCTTGAGTTTTTTATAGCATCAAAGAGGGAAACTAAAAGCTGACAAATGTACACCCTAGATCCTAGAGAAACAGATATCCAAGGGTTCAGAGAAAAGATAGATCTTCTCCCATGGAATGAAGTTCTATAGGGGAAATCAAACTAGGAAGAATGGGAAGCTCTCAAGTATGAAATTCCAAAGACACAAAGGCAATCAATTCTGATGAGGAAAAAAAAAAAGAGAGTTGTATGAATAGGTAGATACAGTAGCACAGTGGTTTTCCCAACCAGCTTAGATTTTTGTTTTTTGGGGTGTTTTTGCTTTTTGGAGGGGGGAAGGCAGAGAAATTGGGGTTGTGACTTGCCCAAGGTCATATGACTAGTAAGTGTTAAGTGTCTGAAGTCATATTTTAACTCGGGTCCTCCTGACTCCAGGGCTGGTGCTCTATTCACTGTGCCACCTAGTCGCCACCACTTAGATTTTTAAAGGCAGGAACAGAAGAAAGAAGCCAAGGTGGGTAATGGAGAATAAATATAGTGATGGTAAACTGAGATTGTCTAGGAAAGATAAGAATAACAAAAGAAGTACATTTTTTAGTTTTCTTTTTTCTATGCTAAGGGAAAGAGGGGGGATAAAGAAGGGATAGTCGGACCCCTACTCAGGGTTGATTCAGACTAGGATAACTGATGACAGAGTGAAGATAGATCTGCTGAATTCTTATTTTGCTTGATTTCTCTGCCACTAAGAATGGTCTTTGAACTAGAAAGTTCAAAACAAAAGTAACTAATAGGAGATTCATACCCCAGGTAAACAGAGATGGTAAAAGATCCCCAGATGAGTTCTGATCACCAGCTCAGATGCGCTACATCATTGGGTCCTGAAATAAAGGGAAGATGTAATGGCTGGGCCACTGTCAGAGATCTCCAAAGGATTATGGAGAATTGGAGAGACCTTACAAGCCTAGAGAAGGACAAAGATCTTGTCTTGTAAAAGTGGTGGGGGGCAGCTAGTTGGCTCAGTGAATAGAGCACCAGCCCTGGGGTCAGGAGGACCTGAGTTCAAATGTGACCTCACACACTTAACACACAAACTAGCCATGTGACCTTGGGCAAGTCACTTAACCCCAATTGCCCTGCCTCCCCCCTCCAAAAAAAGCAAAAAAAAAGTGGGGGAGGGGGGAAATGCATTATAATCAGATTGACTCTGATTCTTGGCAAATTTTTAGAATTTATTGATAAAGAAATGGTTACTGAATGTGTAGAAAAGAAAGTGATCACAAAACTTAATGCAGTCTCATCAAGAACAGGTCATTCCAGACCAACCTCACTCGTCTTGTAGACAAAATTACCAAAATGGCAGGTAAGAATGGTGCGCCTATAGTTTACCTACATTTTAGCAAAACATTTGAGAAAGTCTTTCATGTTTCCTTTCAGAAAACCTCAAGAAATGTAGAGTTCTTAACTTTTTGTGTGTCACAGATCCCTTTTGTAGAATCATGCTTTTAAGTAATTGAAAGGAAATGCTAAATTTCAGTTAGAAGTTAATGGAAATAAAGACGTAAGTTTTTTTGTCCATCCCTTTTCACAGATGCCTTAAATCTGTTCATGGCCCATTTGAGGAGTTTGTGGACCTCAGGATAAGATCCTATAGTTTAGAGAGAAGGTTTTCTTAGGTCTGCATTGGGAATAGAATTTAGTGTTTCTTAAATCGTGGGTCGAGACCCCATGTGGGGGTCTCAGAAAAATGTGGCAACAGTAAAAAAGTTTCTGAACATGCAATAGCCAAAAATTAATTGGAAATCAAATGAATAATGAATCAGAGGTGTTTCTGGCACCCCTTGCCATGTTGTATCGTGTGACTTCATTGCAGTCTTGGTTCCAAGCACACAACACGTACACTTTGCACTATGCATGCTGTCATGCCATACGATGCCAACAAACACTGCCAAAACGTGGAAAAGGGTCATGAGTGTAAAAAGTTTAAGAAGCCCTGGGCCTCTTTGTTATTATTATTATTTAAATGAGGATCATAAAAGCATCTACCTCCTTTTATGAAGATCAAATAAAGCGCTTAGCCCAGTGACTGGCACGCATTTTTGTTCAGTCATTTCAGGCGTGTCTGCCTCTTTGTAATCCCATTTTGGGTTTTCTTGGCAAAGATACTGGAATTGGTATCTCAGGTCCTTTCTAAGCAGTCCATTCTGCTTTGGGATAACTCTGGTTATTGACAAGTTTTCATATGATAATAGAGTTGAAATCTGTTTCTCTGCTACTTCCATCCATTGCTCCAAATTCCGTCTCTGGGGCCATGTGGAAAAAGCCTTGGTGTGCTTGAATGCTGGGCTTGAGCCCTGGTATCAACTCTGATATATACTAGCTGTGCAATCATGAGAAAATTATTTAACTCCTGGGAGCCTCAGTTTCTCCATCTATAAAATGGAAGACTAAAGATCTCTATTGTCCCTACCTCCCCAGATTGTTGTGAAAATCAAACGAAATGATGTCTGTAAAACACTTTGCAAGTTTTCAAGGGCCATATTATTATGTCTTTCTTACACATGCTATCATTATTCTTTTCTCTGTTATTGTTCTTCACAATTGCCTTTCCAGAAAACAGAAACCATGATGTCTTTCCCCTCCCTCAAGCCTTCTCAGAAAGATGGGTTGCTCTTCTCCAAGTCATGAAGCATTTATTAAGTACCTACTACATGATATAAGGCACTATGCTAAGGTGCTGGACCTATGACAATAAAAATGGAACAGAGTCTACACTCAAGGAGTTTGCACGTCCACTTGAGCTAACTCAACCTTCAGGAGATTAGCAGGTCAGTGTTTCTCATAGTCTCATCAATGAGCAACAGAACCAAAAGCTGAATTCAACTTCTCAAAATATAACTTACTTTTCTAACCATCCAGCAATCATATCAGGTTTTCCCAAAAGCAATCCGTTGTTTTCTCCTCCTGCCTCATACCAGGCCCAAATAACTGTCTATTTGCAATGTCTGTCCAGCGTTCCCATGCTGATGCTTCATCTGTCATAGGCTGGCCACTTGGTGATGGAAACTCTGGCCATGGAAACTTATGGAAAAAGTAAAAAGGTCTATGATCTCATTGATGTCCAGAAATGAACATAGGAATCTATCTCTGCCTTTGTGGATGAGACTTTGTGAATTTCTGTGACTTAAAAATTTATCACCTAGTAGCCAGCCTTCTGTCCATGATCCTCTCTGAACTTAGCTAGCTAGGTTAGGCCTTAGAGGAGAGGCATACAATCCATCAGAGAATAGTAGCCAAAGCCTTTTCAACTTAAAATATGCTTGTTGAATCAGATTCAATTGAATGGAGTGGCATCTTAAGAGATAAAAAGCAGGTCCTGCTTTCTGTACCAAATATTGAAAGGCTTAGATAAGCTAATAAGGTAGGGCAAATTAGTGTTATTGCTGCCCATGTACAACAAGCCCGTCAGCTCAACCACTCCAGCCCTGACCCTGGGCTGTGTCTGGATCTTTGGTCTGTGACCAAAGCCCCATTCTCCTTGTAGCTTCAGCTACAATTCCTCAGACAACAAAGCAAGCCTTTCTACCTGCCTAAAATGTTTGTTGCTGTCTTGGTCCATGAGAAAATATAGAGTAGGAAGATAATGCGTTGCTTCTTTCTCCTTCAATAAAATTAATAACAATAATAGTAATATTAATATTATGAAACTCAGGCCTGAGGCCAAAGCAGACTCTTTGTCATCTGTTTTTGCAAAAGGAATAGTTTATGTAACAGAAGCTTTAGAATGCAAGTTGTTGAGCAGAAAGCTGTAAACAAGCCAGGAGGGATCACGCTATGGAATCTGGGCCATTCATGAGGCCTTCGAAGAGGGGGAAAAGAGAGAGCATTTTTGACCAGTGATCAGAAAGTCCCCTTTCACACTCTGCTGCCACCTTAACTTTCTAGACTCACTCACACTACTCATTTCCATGAACTAGTCTCTGGTCAAATTTGGTGATTCTTCTTTCTGCAAATGCATCCCCATTTTCTCAACCTCTTTTTCTTTGCTAATGCCATCCCTACTGAATTCTTACCATCTAAAAAAGCCCAACTCAAATGTCACCTCCTTCATGAAGCTTTCCCTGACCCCCCATTTGTTAATGACCTATCTGTCTACCCAGGGACTTCACCTTTAACACTTATCACTTATTTTCTGAGAAGTATTATGGCATGGTAGAAAGAGGGCCTTTGAGACAAGAAGACCTGCGTTCAAGTGCTGACTTTGATACATACTTACTATATAACATATGAGCAAAACATTTAATCTCCCAGCATCCCAGGGTAATTCTCTAAAGCTGTAATTTACAAGTGAGCTGTTGATCTACATTGGTGGAGGGATTTTCCATTACCAGGAGTCTGACACTTTAATAAAATCACAGAATTTGGGATTTTTTCCCCCAGAATTCAGAAAAACTTTTTTCATTAGTATTCTCATTATCTGTGTGAATCGTAAACACATAGAATCACACAGAATGAGTTAACATAGAACAAAATGTAGTGAAGGAAATACTCTCTTGTTAGATGGATTGGTATCCCATCTTGGATTTAGGATCTGGGAGATTTCTAGACCAACTGTAGGTGTACATATACATGAAGGATCCAATAGCATAGCTTCCTAGGACTCCAGAATTCCTCAAGCAGACCTAAAAGTCTGCAAGTAAGGCAGAAGAAGAATTTTCAACATGGTCAACATGTCTAATTTATGGCTGTTGCATCTTCCTTTACTTCTCATTCAAGCATGTTATGATTACTGTTGCATCTTCCTTTCCTTCTCATTCATATGAAGAAGGGTTATGATGTTTCAAGAGTTCAAGACACAACTCAACCAGAGTATTTGGAAAACCTTTGAAAGAGAGTTAAAAGAAAAGGGTTGTTTTTTTTTTTGTCTCCTATAATGCTGCAGAGCTCCAGGAACTAACTGTGCAATGTAAAGAAATTCATTTCCCCTTTCTTCATCTCAGTTTTCTCATCTATAAAATGAAGGAATTTGATCAGATGATCTCCAAGGCCCCTTGTGGCTCTAATGTTTCTTGACTGGGAGATGGATGAGATAGACTTCATTTGAGGGAGGTGGGAGAAGAATGGAAGGAGGCAGTGTCGCTTACACTGGAGGCAGCTCAAACCAGCTTAGCAAATGCTACAGATCATGGTTTGGTTTATTGATTTGTTGATCAGACTTAAGAAAATTACCAAGAAAATGTTAATGGTACAGATTAACTCTAAGAGTGCCAGCTATCATTTTTTTTCTTTTTTTCAGGATTTCAGGAATGTTAAACATTTACCAGCATACCCATGGAGCTGGGTCATAAAGAAGAGGACTAGAGATAGAGGTTTTGTGACAAAGTGAGAAAATCAGGAAGAATTATTTTTGTCTTTGTATCCTCAGCGCTTAGAATGGTGCCTGTAACTTAATAGGTATGTAACAATCGTTTCCTGATTATTTATTGAACTGCTTCCAAAGAAGGACTTTGCACTTAACAGAATGATAGAATCTGATGACTGGAAGGGATCTCAAAGACCATCCAGTCCAACCCATACTTGAACAAGAATCCCCTTTACAACACTCCTGCTCTTACTAGAAGATGGGGTCTAGAGTGGAGGGGAGAGAGGGAAGATGCACCACAGGTGTCAACTCAGATGGAAATGGATCCCTTGGGTACATATTGACCCAGAAAACCACAAATTACCATTATCTGTATTGCATTGTATTTCTATTTATTTTGTTAAACATTTCCCAATTACATTTTAATTTGGTGGAGCCTGCACTCTGGGGTTTTGCCTCGGCCTACAATTTTGACACCTCTGGTGCTTACCACCTCAGAGGGAGCCTAGGAGAGCTCTAATTTTTAGTAAATTATTCTTTCTATCAAGCCTAAAATAGATTCTTTGCAACTTCCACCCATTGCTCCTAATTCTGTTCTCTGTGGTCAAGTAAAGGAAACCTAATGCCCTTGCCTCAAGACAGTCTTTCAAATAATTGAAAATAGCTAACAGCAAACCCCACTCCCACCACCAAATTTCACTTCTCTGGGTAAAACATCCTTTTTTCTTTAACCAAGAGTCATATGGAATTAACTCTAAGTCCTTTATCATCTTTGTTACCTTCTTTTAAACAATCCCTAGCTTATTGATGTCCTTCCTAAAACATGGTACCCAGAACTGAATGCCATATTTGAGATATGATCTAAGCAAGGTAAAGTAAAGCAAGACTTGCCCCTCCCCAGTCCTGAACAATGTGCCTCTCTTAAGGAAGCCTAAGATCCCACTGGAGGCACCTAGGTGGCTCAGTGGATAGAGCACTGGGCCTGGGGTCAGAAAGACCTGAGTTCAAATGTGACCTGAGACACTCACTAGCTGTGTGACCCTGGGCAAGTCACTTGACCTCTTATTTGCCTTTATCCCCTGAAGAAGGAATTGGCTAACCACTCCAGTATCTTTGCCAAGAAAACCCCATATAGGCTCACAAAGAGTCAGATAGGACTGAATGATTGAACAACAGCAAAGATCCCATTAGCTTTCCTGGTTTCTATATCACACATTTGACTCATATTAAGCTTGTGATCTACTAAAACCCCCAGCTCTCTTTCAAGTGAACTGCTGTTTAACCATGGCCTTTTCTATCTTATACTTATGAAAAAGTTGGGGTTTTTATGCAAATGTAACACTTTGCCTTTATCCCTATTCAGTTACATTTTGTTGAATTCTGGTCAATATTCTAACCAGTCTTTAAGACTTTCTTGACTCCTAATTCAAATATCTATTGGGTTGGCTCTCCCTGTCAACTTTATGTCATTGGCAAATTTGATAAGTATGCTATTGATGTCTTTATCTATTTATAAAAATGTTAAACCATATAGGGCCAAGCAGAGGTTGCAGGGAGTCCACTGGAAACCTCATTGTCAATTCACATTTGAACCATTAATGCCTGTTCTTTGGGGGTGGCCATTCAATCAGTTCAGAATCCACTTAACTGTACTTGTCTATTTCGGCATTCTTAAGACTTTTGGTCTTGAGAAAGAAGGACAAAAGGAAGGAAGGAAGGAAGGAAGGAAGGAAGGAAGGAAGGAAGGAAGGAAGGAAGGAAGGAAGGAAGGAAGGAAGGAAGGAA
>NW_027187342.1:936350-946066 GCF_028583685.1 Petaurus breviceps papuanus | reverse complement strand
GAAGGAAGGAAGGAAGGAAGGAAGGAAGGAAGGAAGGAAGGAAGGAAAGAAGGAAGGGAAGGAGGGTAGAAGGGAGGGAAAGAGGGAAGGAGAGAGGGAGGGAGGAAATAGGTATTTATTAGCTACCTATTATGTGCCAAACACTGAGCTAAGTGCTTATAAATATTATGTCATTTCATCCTCACAACCCTGGAAAGTAGATGCTATTATTATCATTCTCCATCTTCTTTTTGAGGAAATTGAGGCAGACAGAGATTAGGTGACTTGCTCAGGGTTACAGCTAGTATCTGAAGCTAAATTTGAATTCATGTTCCTGATTCTATGCCAGCATTCTATACATGGTGCCACCTAGCTGCCTCTAAAAGGTCTCCTAGGCATCTTCAAACCTTAGTTTGAGAACTGTTGGTCTAACTTAAATGTTTCCATTTGTCCACAAAAAAAACTTTGTCAAATGCTAGTAAGTTATATCTACAGCATTCTCCTTATCTCCAGGTTAAATAATACTATTGACAAAGCAAATGAGGTCAGTCTGGTGTAATGTAATGCCAAAAGAAAGGCAACTTCCCAGGTTCAAAATACCAGCATAGGTGCTCTCTATTTTATTCAGTAACAAACCCAGAACAGAGAAGATCAAAACATGACATCATTCAAAATACAGCATTTACTAAGTGTGATTAAATAATCTCCAAGTACTATCCCACCCCAGGACCTTCCAATCATTCAATCAATTACAAAGTCCCTGTTCTAAATACTTCTCCACCCCTAGGCTATACCTTCATTTGGTCCACCACAAAACCTCTCTTCTCAAATGGAGATTAGTTTCCAAACATAAGTAAACTACATTCATTTGTTCAACCACAGAACACAAAAAGGTCAAAAGTTCCCCACCCCTGGATCACAATTGAATCTACCCCAGAGTTACATCAAGTTTAAACACAGCACTTAATACCCAAATGGAGCTCTTTTCTTCATCTTGACACGAGGCAAGTTCTCAGCAATCTTAGTTCCTGGGGAGACAAGGCTTAGCAAGGCCATAAGATACATTGCCAGTCCCTTCATGAATTCATCCTCTGTCTGTAGAACAGTCCTAGAACCCCTGAACACATTAGCAAAGCCCTCTCCCAGGATTTCTGTAAACATACAACAAGAAAATCCTTCTTCAGGGCTTCCGAACCAACAGAAAGGTTCCCAGACCCCTGCAACAACAGCACTGTCCTTCACCAGTGGACAGTATTCACTCTGTCTGCAGGACAGTCTCAGGGCTTCTTAGCGAAAAGCCAGGTTCCAGGACTTCTTCAACAAAAGGACTGTCTTTCACCAGTGGACAAATCTGGCAAAACAACATCAAAACAGACAGACAAAGTACCAGCAAAACAGCCATGTCTCCTCAGTCCTTGGCAGCTCAGGGGGCAGGTCTCAAAAGTCCAGGGCAATTCAAAGCGGCCACCAGCAATCTCTTAGTCTCTCTCTCTCCACGAGGTGCTGCTTCCAAAAAGATCTTCCGCCTCTCTCTAGTGTCTCTCCAAATCTACATCACCAGCTCCTCCCAGTTCAGGACTTTCTTTTCACATCAACAAGCCCATCCCACAGGTGGGATTAACAAACTCTGGGTTTTAACACAATCAATTTGAAAACCAAGCCAATACAGGGGAATCTTTAATTGCCATTACTATCACATCTGGCTGCATGTCTTTTTTCTTTTTTTAAGTTCCCCCCCATTAAGTTTTACTGTTTATTTTCTCCTATAACTCATTTAACTTTTCTTCCAAGAATTTGGATTATATGCCATGTTGCACTTATGTTCAGTATTAATATTAATTATTGTCTATTGTACCTTTCAGCAAAATGTTGCTTCCTTGATAATCTCTTTTAATTAGATATATTTTTGCTTTTGCTTTGTCTGAGATCATGATTGCTACCCCTGCTATTTTTTACTTAAACTGAAGCATAGTAGATTTTGACCTGGCCCCTTACCTTATCTCTGTTTATCTTTCCATCTCAAGTGTGTTTCTTGTGAACAACACATTATTGGATTCTGATTTCTAATCCTTTCTGCTATCCTCTTCCATTTGAAGGGTGAGTTAATCTCATTTACATTTACAGTTATGATTACTAACTGTGTATTTCCTTCCATCCTATTCTCTTATACTTACCCTTCTTTCTTTTACTGTGTCCCCTCCTCAAGAGTCTGTCTTGCTTCTGACCACAGCCTTCCTTAATCTACTCTCCCTTGTGTTCCCTTTTTCTCTCTTTTTTCCCTGTTGGATAAGATGGATTTTTGTACCCAACTATGTGTATATATATTCTTCCCTCCTTGAACCAGTTCAAATCAGAGTGAAGTTCAAGTGTTGCCCATTTCCTCTGACCATTTCAATGTATAAACTCCTCCTTGTGTCACCCATTTATTTGAGATAATTTTCCCCATACTTCTTCTCCCTTCCCATTTTCCAATGCTCTCTGTTTTTCGCCCTTCCATTCTTCTTTTGAGATCATCCCAACATAATAAATTTACACCCATGCCCTCTGAGCAGACTCCCTTTAATATCCCTAATTAATTTATCCCTGATAAAATTCTGAGGAGGTTACATATCTCATCTTCCCACATAGGAATATAGATAGTTTAATATTGTTTAATACCTTGTGATTTCTCTTTTGTGTTTAGCTTTTTATGTATTGTGTTTGAATGTCAAATTTTCTATTCAACTATGCTCTTTTCATCAGGAATACTTGAAAATCCTCTAATTCATTAAATATCCTTTTTTCCCCCACATAAGGGAAATGCTTGGCTCTTCTGGGTAGGTTGTTCTTTGTTGTAAACCTAGCTCCTTTGCCTTCTGGAATATATTCCAAGTTCTCTGCTCCTTTACAGTGGTAGCTGAAAAATCTTACATGATCACCCTTTGATCCAGCAATATCACTGCTACCATGTTTCCCCGATAATAAGACCTATCCTGAAAATAAGCCCTCCCCTTACTGTGTAAGATTCCTCTAAAATAAGCCCTCCCCCGAAAATAAGCCCCATTGAGATTGCTACTGTAGTGAAGGTGATCCCCTGCGCTACACTACATTACGGTACCCTCTGTATGCACCGCCCCCCCCCCTCGTGAAACGCACGCCATGCTCCGAGCTGCATCCAATCAGAGCTGCAGCAGTGAGCGCATCATCCTGTTCTTCCCCAGTGATTTGCTTATTGAATAAAGGTACATTTTTTTGTTCACATTTACCTGTTTATTAAAGTTGCTGTCAATGTTCATTAAAATAAGCCCTCCCCTGAAAATAAGCCCTCTGGTGTTTTTCTGTCCAAAAAAAATATATAAGACAGTGTCTTATTATCAGGGAAACACGGTAGATCTATATCCCAAGGACATCTAAAAAAAAGGGAAAAGAACCTATTAGTATGAAAATATTTATAGCAGCTCTTTTGTGGTGGCTAAGAATTGGAACTCAAAGGGATGCTCATCAATTGGGAAATGGCTAAATAAACTGTGGTATACAATTGTAATAGAATATTATTATGCTATAAGAAATGACAAGCAGTAAGGAGGGAATAACATACACACTCAATTGGGTATCTTACCCTACAGGAAAGTAGGGGGAAAGGGGATAAGAGGAGGTGATGATAGAAGGGAGGACAGATTGGGGGAGGGGGTAGTCAGAAGCAAATACTTTTGAAAAGGGACAAGGTCAAAGGAGAAAACAGAATAAATGGGGGGGGGCAGGATAGGATGGAGGGAAATATAATTAGTCTTTCACAATATGACTACTATGGAAATGTTTTTCATAACTACACATGTGTACCCTATATTGAAATGCTTATCCTCTCAATGGGGGTGGGTGAGGAAGGAGGAAGGGAGAGAATCTGGAACTCAAGGATTTAAAAATAAATGCTAAAATATTGTTCTTACATGCAACTGGGAAATAAGATATACAGGCACTGGGGTATAGAAATTCATCTAGCCCTACAAGAAAATAAGGGGGAGGTACCTAAGGGGGAGATGGGAAGGATATAAGAGAGGGCAGACTGGGGCAAGGGTTAATCAGTATGCTTGTCATCTTGGGTTGGGGGCAGAAGAGGGATGGGGAGAAAACTTGGAACTCAATATCTTGTGGAAATGAATTTTGAAAACTAAAAATTAATTAATTTTTAAAAAAGAAAAAGAAATGACAAGTAGAATGATTTCAGAAAAACCTGGAAAGACTTACATGAACTGATGCATATGACATGAACAGAACCAGGAGAATGTTCTACACAGTAACAATATTTTTTGATGAAGAATTGTGAATGACTTAGACATTCTCAGCAATTACAATGATCCAAGACAATCCCAAAGGACTAATGATGAAGCATACTGTCCACCTTCAGAGAAAGAACTGATATTGATCGAATACAGACTGAAGCATGCTTTTTCAGTTTCTTTCATTTTTTTTTAATTCAAGTATTCTTGTACAAAATTACTAATGTAGAAATTTTTTACATAATTACATATGTGTAACCTATATCTGATTGCTTACCATCTCAGGGAAGGGTGAGGGGAAGGAGGGAAAGAGCAATATAATTTGGAACTCAAATTTTTAAATAAAAATGTTTAAAAAGTTGAAGAAAAAAATCCTTGTATGATCCAGACTGTGACTTTATGGTATTTGAATAATTTCTTTCTGACTGCTTGTAGTATTTTCCCCTTGACCTGAGAATTCTGAATTTTGGCTATAATACTCCTGGAATTTTTCATTTTGGGATTTTTTTCAAAAGTCTATGCATGAGTGGATTCTTTCAGTCTCTACTTTGTCCTCTTGTTCTAAGATATCTGGACAATTTTCCTTTATAGTTTCTTGAAATATGATATCTAAGCTTTTTTCTGCTCATGGCTTTCAGGTAGTCCAATGTTTCTTAAATTATATCTCCTCAATCTATTTTCTAAGACAAAGTTAGAGTTTCTACTCCCTTCTTGGGCCCAGAGCCTGGAACCTGTTCCTTGCTCTTTATACACTTTCTAGGACAGTTGTTTTTCCTATGAGGTTTTTTAGTCTTTTGACTCTGTTTTCTCATTTCATGAAGTCTCACAGAGTCATTAGATTCCACTTGTCCAATTCTGCTTTTTAAGGAGTTATTTTCTTCAGTGAGATTTGGTACCTCTTTTACCAAGTTGTTGATTCTCTTTTCATTATTTTCTTGTATAGCTCTCATTTCTTTTCCTAATTTTTTCTCTACCATTCATTTTATTTTTTAAATTCTTTTTTTGCTCTTTAAAAAAATATCTTTAACTCTTCTGATATCCTTATTTACCCAAACCGCATTTTTCTTGAGACTTTGCTTGTAAATGTTTTCAATGTGTTGCCTTCTGTGTTTGTGACTTGAGCTCCCTTGTCACCATAGTAGCTTTATATGATCAGGTTCTTTCTTTGTTTTCCATATTTCCAGTCTACTTCTTCATTTTGGACTTTATATTAGTGTTGGACTCTGCTCACCTGGGGGAACTGGGTGGAGAGAAAGAAACATCTGGCCTGAGCTTTCTGTCCTTCTGCTGCTTCCACACATCAGTGTGGGGGCCTGTAACTTTTTAATGCTTCCAAAGTGATGAGATCTGGGGAGAGGTCTGTTCACTGCCCTCCTGGTCTGAACATTCCTGACCTGGTTTGGGTCTGCTGGCTTGTGTGTGGTTGAATATCCACAGACTGCTGCTAGATTCAGTCATAGTTAGTCCACTGGGAGGTTCTCCAAGTTCCCCCTCAATTTTGATCTCCTGCTCTGGTTTATTCCTCTGCAGGCTCATGTGCAAGGCCAAAGGTGAGAGTCTCTACTCCCTTCTTGGGCCCAGAGCCACACAGCTATGGTCCTGGAACTTGTTCCTTGCTCTTTATACACTTAAAAAAAAAAATAAAAAACATGGATATTTGTCCTCTAATCCCACAAGAGTTGCAATTCCCAATTCTCTGCATTCATTCAAAGATCTCTGAAATAGCAATATTGATCATGACACATATGCCAGTTCTTTCAGTATTATAGGATACAGGTCAAAGTTAGGATGCCTTTAGCTGGAAGAAACTATAATGGTCCCATTCCAGCCACAGCCTCCATCAGACTCTAAACTACATAGGATACCCTTGGAAAAGAAAGGCATCCCTCTCCTTCCTGAATTACATCATAAAATATAAAAGAGACAGCATAACGTCATGGCAAAAAAAAAAAAAAACTGGTTTTGGAGTCAAAGGAACTATAGCTTTTGGGTTTTTTTTGGTTTGCTTTTTGGAGGGCAATTGGGGTTAAGTGACTTGCCCAAGGTCACACAGATAGTAAGTGTTAAGTGTCTGAGGTCAGATTTGAACTCAGGTCCTCCTGACTCCAGGGCTGGTGCTCTGCTCACTGTGCCACCTAGCCACCCCTACAATTTTTTTTTATCCCATCCGTGCTACTTATTCCTTTTGAGACCATGGCAAGTTATTTCCCCTCTAGGTCTCAGTTTTCCCACCTATAAAATGAGGTTGTTGGAGTTGATAATCTCCAAGGTCCCTTTTGGCCCTAAATGCCATTAACTATAGCCACCTGCCTGAGGCTCCTGGAATATCTGGCCATTAGCATTGTTGGTCTCTATAGCCTGTTTCTCTTGGGAGCAAAGACCTCCCCAAGGGCCTCTTTTCTCCTTTGCCATCCCCCTCCCTATGGAGAGGACAGAAAAGCCACTCATGTGGGTTGGTTATTCAGAAGGGCAGACTCACAGTGAGCCTCTGTACCCCACACAGGCTACCTACTGTCTGAGCCTGTTGGCTTTTCATATACCCAGAAAGGGAAAACCTCACTCACACAACAAGAATTACTAGCATGGGACGTGTTAGCCCATCACAGTCCTATAATATGTAAACTACTGACTCCTCCCTCCAGGCTTAAATAGATGCTTTGACTTGAGCTCATAAACTAGCCAAAGGTTAGGAAGCTTCTGGCTTCTAAGATGTGGCTTTTTTTTTTTTTGGCCACATTAATGAGCTGGTTTCTTTGACTAAGACCCCATCAGTCAATCAATAAGTATTTAACAAGTGTCTTCTATGTTTCCAGCTCTGAACTAGGCACCACATGGAAATGATCATTGATAAACCAGAATCCAAAAGCTTAGAGATGGAAAGACTTTACAAAGGATTTAGTCTAGCCTTATTTTACAAATGAGGCCACTTGAAGCCCAGAGAGGGAAATTTATTTTGTCCAAAGTCACATAGCCAGTAAATAACAGAGCTAAGATTGAAACACGGGTCTTCAGTCTCCAAATCCAGCATGCCACATGACAATACTGTGGATCGTGGGCTTTAGATGTGGAAAAGGCCTTAAAGATTAACTGATCTAAAATTTACCTTATAGATGAGGACACGGAAATCCAGAAATGGGAAGTGACTTACCTGAGTTCTCATTGTTAATGGAGTTATCTTTCAACTTCCAATCTAATGTTCTCCAATTAAATATTATAACATGAGTTAATATCTGTAAAGTGCTTAGCATAGTGCTTGGCAAATGTATTCACTTAATAAACCCTTTCTCCCATTCCATCTCCTCCTCACTGTGACCTTTGGACTTTTTTATTCCTAGGCACTTCCCCATTCCCCCCACCCCTTGCCTTACACCTCCAGTAAACTATACTTTGCAGCTGACTTCCTCTTTTTCTGTATGCTTTCATCATGTAGAATGAGGGATGATTATTCTTTCCAACAATTTCATCTCCCAAGAAAGACTACCTTTTGGAGTTGTGAAGACTGAATAAGATTGAGTCATAGAAATCATACTAAACACTTAATATTTTGCTGGATTGAATTAAATTAAATTGAATTGGAGCTAAGAATTACAAACCAATCTTATGATAAGCCTTTTAATTTGCTGCTGAGTTGTACCTAAGTATGTATTTTTTAAAAAGGTCTAAAGAACAGAACTCTTCCTTGATGGCTTTTGAGTGCAAAGGTTCAATCCCAATTCAAACCAGTTCAAACCCATTCAGCTCAGCTCAAACAACTTAAAACTTGTTCTAATCATTTTAATTTCGTTCAAACTGGTTCAATTCGTTTTAATCTGGTTTGAGCCAGTTTAATCCAGGTCAAACTAGGTTCAAAATAGATAGGAAGGGCACTATGGAGAGGGAAGGTGGTTAGGAGACTTGAGAGGATGAGGTTGTCCACCTTGCTTTCATTAGGTCCTAATTTTTTTTAATTCATCTTTTATTTATTTTTAGTTTTCAACATTCATTTCCACAAGATTTTGAGTTATAAATTTTCTCCCTGTCTTTCCCCTACCCCGATCCCAAGATATTGAACCTACTGAATACCCCTTCCCCCAATCTGCTGTCTCTTATATCCTCCCCCATCCCCACCTAACTTTCTAGTAGGGCAAGATGGATTTCTATACCCCAGTGCCTGTATATCTTATTTCCCAGTCATGTGTAAAAAACAAATTTTTTTAACATTTGTTTTAAAAACTTTGATTTCCAGATTCTTTCCCTTCTTCCCTCCTCACCTACCCCCACTGGGAAGACAAGCAACTCAATACACATTGTACATGTGTAGTTAAGAAAAACGTTTCCATAGTAGTTATATTGTGAAAGACTAACTATATTCCTCTTCATCTTATCCCCCCCCACTTATTCTGTTTTCTACTTTGACCCTGTCCCTTTTCGAAAGTGTTTGCTTCTAAGTACCCTCTCCCCTAATCTGCCCTCCCTTCTATCGTCCCCCCTTTTATCCCCTTCCCCCCTACTTTCCTGTAGGATAAGAGACCCAATTGAGTGTGTATGTTATTCCCTCCTTTAACCAAATTCAATGAGAGTAAGATTGACCCATTCCTTTCACTTTCCTACTCGTCCGCTCCATTGTAACAGTTTTTTCTTGCCTCTTTCATATGAGATAATTTACCCTATTCTATCTCTCCCTTTCTCCTTCTCCCATTATATTCCTCTCTTACCTCTTAATTTTGTTTTTTAAATATCATACCTTCCTGTCCAACTGATCCTGTGCCCTCTGTCTATGTATACATGTACACATATATACACACACTCACATATGTACTTATACACACATACACATTGGCTGCTAATTTTAATGGGCTGGAACTGGTCTTGTTCCCCCATGGGCTCTTTCATTAGTGATAGGGTGAGGGGAAGGTGGAGGAGACCTGCTATGGTTGGTGCTTGGATGGGAGAGGCATAGCGTGAGGCAGCGGTAGTGAGAGTTGTGGGGAGCATCCTTTTGTTTCAGTGATGTTCCAGTGAGGAGGAACAATTTTAGGATGGGGAGGAGAGAGGAAGGACCTTGCCTATGGCATTGCAGCTGGGCTGCCCCATTTATTGGGCCAGGCCCCATGCCTGAGTAGGGATTTGCAGCAGCTGGTACAGACTGGGTTCAGTTTCCTTGGGAGAGGAGGGATTAGTGTCCAACTGAGATGGTGGGATGGGCAGCAGAAGTTCCGCAGGATTTGTGATGCAGGATTCCTGGAACACAACCAAAGGCACATCCATGACCATGCTTCAGCAAAACTGAAGCATCAAAGTTTCATACACCCAACCCCCCCCCCCCCACAAGACCCATTGGACAACATGGCCATCCAGATATTAACTAATCCAATGCGACTTCCTGAAAAATGCATATTTGTGTAAAAACATTACCTTGCTTCTTCTCAATTGAAAGACAATTTTATTCACCTAGAACAGATAGTTTATCTACTGAATAAAAGGTTATGGAGATCCCTCCTC
>NW_027187342.1:935428-936250 GCF_028583685.1 Petaurus breviceps papuanus | reverse complement strand
TTCAATCTAGTTTGAAGTGATTCAAACCAGTTAAATACAGTTCAAACCATTTTTATTCTATTAAATTCAGTTCAAAATGGTTCTCAAACCAGTTCAAACTGGTTCTGTTGAATTTAGTTCAAACTGGTTCAGTACAGTAAGGGAAGGTCCCCTCCAATACATGGTCCTGGAAGCAGACTCACTTGTCCCTAGGTGTTAGATTTTAGCAGATAGAGAAATTTGTGTACATTTTAAGGAAGGTAGCCTCATTGGCTAGTCCCTCCATTACAATACCAAAGAGAAAAATAATATCTAGCATTTACATGGTGCTTAAGGTTTACAAAGCTCTTTACAAATGCTATCTCATTTTATCCTTGCTACAACCCCAGGAAATAGATGCTATTATTATCCCTATTTTACCAGAAATAGTAAACTGAGGCAGACAGATTAAGTGAGTTGCCTAGGGTCAGATCTTGTTGATTTAATGACCCACACTCTATCCCCTGCTCCTCTGAGTCACCCCTAAAAGTTATCATCAAAGAAGTGTGAGATAAGAAGAGAATAAAGAACCGGCATCATGACAAGAATGAAGGATGATAGATTGAGAGCCAGAGTGCTCCACTGGTACCCTCCCAATGTCAGGAGAAAACAAGAGGGAGCTGCAGAACATTGGAGACATCCTCCATAAGGAACACTGGGGAGGCCAGGCAACACAGCTGCAAAGGATGGCCAGGCACTTCTTTGTCCCGCCTCACCCCACAGTTCTCTCATGATAACTTGTAGGGATCACTGAAACACTCTGGCGATAGAGTGTGGGTCAATTAAAATGTTTTTTACTGTGAA
>NW_027187342.1:877748-930428 GCF_028583685.1 Petaurus breviceps papuanus | reverse complement strand
GGAGGACGACTGAGAATTTGACTACAGCTATGGTTGCTGTTATTGTGTCATTACTGGCTTTGGCGATGGCAATTCATGCAAAAACAGTTTTCTCATGGCCTTTGCCATGATCCTCGGCCCACCCCCAGCTCTTCATTAATTTTTCAAGGTGGAGGGGAACATGCATCCCAACAAGTAGACCTCCAGCCATTAGTAATATAATCATTGTTATTGTTGTCACAGTGGGTGGGGGCTTTGGGCCTATAAGAAGATAAGTAAATATCCCCAAAGATATACCAATCCCTTTGTGCCACAGGGAGCCCCAGCACAAAGGTTTGCCACAGGGCAAGGTTTATAAGTCTTCCTCCAAATAAGCAATGTCATCTGTGATGTAGCTGTCCCCGGCAGGCCCAGCAATGTCAAGCTAGGGTGGAGTTGGAAAAGAAGGGGAAAAATAGGCTGAGAAGAGCCGTGATTAACCCCTGGCTTTCATTCCCATAGCCACTCAGCCAAACCACCTCATCTGTACACAGGCTCCCACCCCACCCAGCCTGGGACGTGTCTGGGAAGTCCTTGTAACCAGGGTTCTCCTCGGTGCCTCATGCCAGCTCCTGGCAGGGGGAACACAGTGTCCTTCTGTAGCTGCCATTCACGGATAAGGCACCCTATGGTTATTTTCCCCTACAGAGCCCTCCTCCTGCCACAGATGAGGGCAAACAACAGCTGTGTCACAGCCACACCCATAGTTAAGTTTTAGATGTAAATCTTTACATGGAACACTCAAGACCCCACCTTGCCCTTGGTATGTAGTTGAGCTTCTTTGGAGAGACCTAGACACTTGTGAGATTTCCCCCAATGTCTTCTACATATCCCTTGGGGAGTCATACTACCTGAAGGGAGGCCAGGACCTTGCCTCATCAGCAAGCAGCATCTTTATAGGCTAATTCATGCACAAAATCTCTCATCTATGGACTCTTCCTGAGGCAAAGGATTGAGCTTGCTCAGGGGTACACCTGAGAGCTGATTGTTAAATTTTCAATGTGAACATCTACACCTCAGGAAATTGGCAAATGCTAAAATCAGAGCTTGTCTGGTTACGTTGTTGATTGTCTACACTTAAGAAAGTGATGGAAAAAATAATAATACAAATTAAACTTAAAACTTTGTCCAGCATATCTTTTCTTTCTTTCTATTTTTTGAGAGCTGGTCATTAAACATTTACTGGCAAACCACTCTGAAATTCGTCCTTCAGAGTGCTGGAGGACAGAACAAAAAACAATAGATAGAAGTTATAGAGAGGAAGATTTTATCTCAAACCAAAGGTAAATTCCCTATTGGTACGAGTTGTCCCAAAATAGACTGGTTGCTTTAGGAACTAGTGAGTTCTTTATCCCTAGAGTTCTTTGAGCAGAGATTAGGATACTATCAGAACTCTCATAGATGGAATTCTTGCTTGAGTTGGGCTGCAAATAGCAGACCCCTTCCAACTTGGTTGGAACCAGATAGTAAGTAAGGAACTGAGATTCTACGTTTTGATGGTAGTAGAGAAATTGTGTCCTTATACTCTATACCCTATGAAAGGAATTCCTGACCTAGCTCCCATCATCCCAGAGAGACTTGTACAGCTGAAGTTTCCTAACCAGTCCCATGGCTGTCTAAGTCAATCCCTGAGAACTCTCACCATACTGATCATCCTTGTGATTTGGAGGGGCAATGAGATATATCTGGGATTTTCTTGAGATCTTAAATTGAAAGAAGATAAGGAAAGGTAGAATAGGATTTCCTGGATCATACAAGAACCACAATAATAGCCATGAGCAGTCATAAAATCTCATCTGGAGATCCCATATTTAAGTAAGGAAGGAATAGTGCTGGTTCTAAAGTCAGAGGATTTGGGTTCAAATTCTGTCTCTGACACTATCTGTGTGACCTTAAGCAAATCACTAAACCTCTCAAAGCTTCCATTTCCTCAACCATAAACTGAGGCTGTTGAACTAGATGGTCACTGAGGTCCTTCCCAGGGCAAGATTTATGACTGTGAATTCTGAAGCTCTGTGATCGTAAGTGTGAATTGAGATCACAGGTGTCATGGAAGCAATCTCTCCCATCTCCATCTTCAGGCATCCAGACAGATCATGGCAGGGATGATTGAACCAGGCACAGAAATAGATAGTATCGAACTGTTTTCCTGAGTAATATCTCAAAACTTTTGGTCAGTAATTTGGGCGAGGTCTCAGAAAGGTTTTTGAATAAGTTGATTGACCCTCCTAGCAGATGAGTTCATGAGTCTCTCTCAAATAGGGCTGAATATCAGGGAACCTCACCACCCACATAGCTCAAGGTCCAAAGCCTGGTTAATGGAGCCCTGAACATCCCAAAGTTTGATCATAGCACTAATGGCTCCCATTTTTATAGTGCTTCAAAGTCTATAAAGAGCTTTCTTAGTAAACACATTGTGAAGTTAAGTAGGCAAACATTATTATCCCCTATTTTATACCTGGAGATGTGTAGAAAGATTAAATGTTCAAGGTCACAAATAATAATGACGATGATGACAATAGTAATTATATCTAGTATTTACAGAGCAGTTGAAGGTTTGCAAGGCACTTTTGCAAAGTTAGATTAACAAATTAAGCATCAGGTCTTCGATTTGGACCCAAGCCTCTCTTGACCCCATAGCCATCACTCATCCTCTATTTTCTTCTGCAGTCTATTCCTTTGTTCTCTCAACACCTTGTTCTCACGTTCTCCTGCTCTATGGAAACAGACTGGGACTCCCGGTGCAGTCAGATGAACCGCACCCACTGGTGCCCAGCGAATGTGTAGACTTTTAAAGCTGGAAAGGAATTTGAGCAATCATTTCTTCTAGCCCTTTCCCTTCAGGCCAGATGAAATTTTACACCAGAGACCTCATTCAATGCATCGTAAAGACCTCTTTCATCTCCAAATTTTCATGGGCAACCCTAGAAACAAATATGAGAGAGGGGTTCAGGGTGGAGATCCCTAATAAAATAACAACAAAAAATCCAAATACTACACCAGACAAAACAAAATTAACTGGATTAATTATAATACATTGTAGTTGTTTATTATTGATTATAACACATTGTGGCAATGATTCATAATGAATATATCTATAGATTACAAAGTGCTTCCCTTGCAATAAACCTGTGAAGTAGTTAGTATGAATACCATTATTCCTACTTTTGTCGTTGTTCAGTCATTTCAGTCATGTCCGTCTCTTCACAACCCTATTTGGGATTTTCTTGGCAAAGATACTGGAGTGGTTTGCCGTCTCGTTTGACAGATGAGGAAACTGAAGCTAATAGGGTTAAGTGACTTTCCCGGGGTCATACAGCTAGTAAGTGTCTGAGGTCAGATTTGAACTCAGGAAGATGAGTCTTTCTAACTACAGGCCCTGCATCCTATCCACTGTGTAACTACCTGCCCCTTATATCCATTTTACAGATGAGAAAACTGAGGGTCAGAAAGAGGAAGTGATTTGCTTAGTCACCTCATTAGTGAGAATCAGGACTGAGATTCAAACCTAGGTCTCTTATAGCTCCCAAACCAGCACTTTTCTTTCTACCACACAATGAATGAATAAATGGATGACTAATAGAAAAAACTGTCAGTTCTGAATAACGTGATCCCCCACCTAAGCCCTTCTCTCTCTGATGTATGGGAATGACCCTAGGTCCTTACAGGCTATGCCAGTACAGTGTAACCACCAGCAGATCCTACAAGGGCAGAAAGGATTCAATCACAGGCTCAGACATGGACTCTAGTCATCTGGGAACCAGTCTAGCAAGGTGCATAGGGACTCCTCATGAGAGAGGTGTCCACCAACTGATGGATAACCAAGCCACCAACTTTTGCCCTTAGCAACTTCTAAAACCATTTACTAAGGCAGGGAGTAGCTAAGATAGCTATCAATGGAGGGACCATCCACACCAAGAAAATCATGGGTGGAAGTAATAAAAGAACTAGGTGTTAAATATGCATAGGAAAAAACATAGTGGTCTTTTCTGTAACATTGATAACAATCCAACCCAGGTCAAGTTGACCACCTCTGATCTAAGCCATCCAGGATAGTTGGTTGTTTATTGTTCTCTTAAAGATCCCCAAGGGAGGCAATTCAACACCCTCCCTTACTAGCACATTCCAGTGTTTGATATAAAATCACAGGATTTAGACCTTGGAAAATAGCTAATCCAAGGACTCTTAACCTTTTTTTATGTCATGGATCCCTTTGGCAGTCTGGTGAAGTCTATGAACTCATCAGAAAAATGTTTGTTGCCTATGTTCATATTCGAAGGAAATACTAATTTCAGTTAGACGTCAGTGAAAATAAAGATGTCATATTCTTCCCATCCAAGTTCCCAGACCCCCTGATGTCTATCACTTGGGCTGCAGGTGGTGGAGAGGGGCATCCCATGAATCCTAGGTTTAGGACTCCTGAACTACTCCAACTCATTTTACAAAGGAAGAAATTGTGGTTCAGAGATAAAATGTGAATTGCCCCAGGTCACACTAGTAGTAAGTAGCAAAGACAGGATTCTATTGGGAGGAAGAAGGAGAGATTCTATTGCACCATGTTGCCTTCTTAAAAGTGACTTGTCAAAGAGTTGGAAATTGGAAATTGAGAGGACGCCCATCAATTGGGGAATGGCTGAACAAGTTGTGGTATATGGTGGGTTTGGGGGGGCATTCATTTGCTTTTTTGGAGGGGAGAAGGAAGGGCAGTTGGGGTTAAATGACTTGCCCAAGGTCACATGGCTAGTAAGTGTTAAGTGTCGGAGGCCAGATTTGAGCTCAGGCAACTCCAGGACTGGTGCTCTATTCACTGCACCATCTAGCTGCCTCCAAAGTTGTGGTATATGAATGTAATGGAATACTGTTGTGCTATAAAAAATGATGAGCAGGTAGATTTCAGAAAAACCCAGAAAGACCTACATGAACTGATGCTGAGTGAAGTGAGCAGAACCAGGACAACATTGTATAAAGTAACAGCAACATTGTGCAATGACCAACTTTGATATATTTACCTCTTTTCAGCAATATAAGGATCTAAGACAATTCCAAGGGATTCATGATGAAATGCTATCCATATCCAGAAAAAAAGAACTATGGAATCTGAATGCAAATCAAAGCATACTGTTTTCTCTTTATGTTTTATCTTTCTCATGATTTTTCCCTTTTGTTCTGATTCTTCTTTCACAACATGACTAATGTGGAAATATGTTTAGTATAATAATAATAATAATAAACTAATAGCAATAGTACACTTATAGCCTAAAGAAGATTATATGCCGTCTCGGGGAAGGGGAAAGAAAAGGAAGGAGAAAAAATTTGAAATTCAAAATCTTGTTAAAGTGAAAACTATCTTTGCATGTAATTGGAAAAAAAAAATACTATTACATGAAAAAAAGTGACTTGCCAGAGTGATTTTCCTTTTCCTCCAGCACCTAGAAAAATGGCTGGTATGGAATAGTTATTTAATAATTGTTTATTGAATCAACTTGGATTGAATCTCATATACAGTAATAATCTTACCTGCTTGAATTTCAGTATGCTTCCTTTTCTTTAGCCTTCTTTCAGACATGGATCTGTGTGTGTGTGTGTGCTCATGTGCCTGTGTATGTATACACAGACATAATAATGCTTCTGGAAATCAACTGCACCTCATCTAACCAGGAAATGGCCAAGAGTCAGGAAGATAGCAAAAATTATTTCTAATCAGCCAAAATATGTCATGAAGTCCATGCATTGAAATTAATCAACTTTATTCTTAGAATAGAAAAGTGTCAGAACCTCATTCATAGACTATTCACTCTTATTATAAATGAGGTTATCAAGTTTTCAAGTCTATGGTAGATAGAAAGCAATAAATTGAAAGGACTTACAGAACAAAAAATGCCTTTCCACAGCTGTGACAAGTGACTCTTGTCAGAAAAGGACGACAGGGAAAAAAAGTGTAAAAAATAGTCACAAGAATTAAAAATAAACCACATGGTGGGACCATTTAATTTATGGGCATATATAGTTACATGCCCAAAACAACCCCTCAGGGTATCTCTCTTTTAAAATACATTAAGACCACAGAATTTTAGAGCTAGGACTTTGGTCCTTTATAGTTGCTAATCCAATCCCCTCATTTTCCAATGTGGAAACTGAGGTCCCAGGAGTTTAAGGGCTTTTTACAAATGCCATACAGGGAATAAGTAGCAGAGGAATGATTGAAATCAACATTTTCTACTCCAAATTCAGTGGGGGGTTTTCAGCAACACTGATATATTCCCAATGATGCCTTGAGGTATCAAGAAAGGTTTTTCATATTCAGTATTCTCTTTAAAAGAAGCAGGGAATTGTGTTACATTTTAGGAAGATTTCTGTCTACCTATTTCCATTCCCAAAATATCTTTTTCTATCTATATTCTATTCTATTTCTAACCTATCTAGGTTAACATTAAAAAAAAGTCTTGATATTTAAAGAGGGTAAACTCTAAGTTAATCGGAAAATTTAACAATTAGTGATTATGAAATGAAATGAGCCCACAATTGGAACTAGGAAGTCTAGCTTTGACACCTCCTAACTTTGTGGGCAGCTAAGTGGAATAATGGATAGGGTGCTGGGCCTGGAGCCTCAGACAGTTACTAGCTGTGTGACCCTGGGAAAGTCATTTAACTCTGCTTGCCTCAGTTTCCTCATCTGTAAAATGAGCTGGAGAAGAAAATGGCAAACCATTCCAGAATGACCCCAAATAGGATCATGAAGAGTTGGATGTGATTAAAACAACTGAACAACAACAAAAATTATGTTTCTAGGAACATTTTACTGAACCTCTGAAAACTCACATTTCTCTCATCTCTAGTAACTCTAGTGAAGTGATAGTAGTGTAGTCAGATGACCTGTGTTCAAATCCTAGCTCTGCCACCTTATTACTTATGTAATCACAGCCTCTCTGGGCCTCAGTTTCTTTATCTATAAAATAAGAGAGGTACATATATGTTGTTGTTCAGTCATTTTCCAGTGGTGTCCAACTCTTCATGACCCAATTTAGGGTTTTTTGGGCAAAGATACTATAGTGGTTTGCCATTTCTTTTCCAACTCATTTTACAGATGAGGAAACTGAGGCAAACAGGGTTAAATGACTTGACCAGGGTCACATAGCTAATAAGTATCTGAAACTGGATTTGAACTTAGGAAGATGAGTCTTCCTGACTCCAGGCCTGGTACTCTGTGCACTATGGCACCACCTAGCTGTCATATGCGTTTAAGTATACACATACTTACATACACACAGATATATATATACATAGATACATATATACACACATAAAAATATATATATAGTAGATACAGATAAAGATTTAGATAGACATGATAGAACTGGAGATAAAAACAGAGACAGAGATATTTGGATTAGACCCACTATTTCCTTGGTATCTGAAACTCTCAGGGAAGAATATCCCTCTACCAATCCAGGGGAGCAGTTTATTGTCTTAGACAACTGCCAAAAGCATTGAGAAATTAAGTAATTTATCCAAGGTCACACAGCTAATTGGTGACTGCGAGGGTATAGTGGAGGAGGTTAGAACACAAACCTCATGATCCCCTGGACATAGTCTATCTGGACATTGAGGTAGAGTTTGGATCCCTAGTCTCAGGAAAAACATTACCAGCTGGGACATATCCAGAGGAATATAAGGAGGATGGTGAGGAGACACAAAGCCATTGTTATACAGGGTCAGATGAAGAAACTTGGAGCTTTTAACTTGAAGAAGACAAAATTAAATTGAAGACAAATAAGACATGTTTCACTTCGGTTTTGAGGGCAAAATTAGGAATAATGAGTTGAAATTATAAAGAGGCAGACCTATATAATATAATTGAAAGCATCCTAATAGTCTCAAATCTCCAAAAGGGGAATGCAAGATCTTTAGAGTAAGGTGTTTCCCATCAGTAGAAGAGTTAATTTAAACCCTGGATGGCTGCTTGCTGGGGTTGCTGCAGAGGGGATTACTGCTCAGGTACATGACCCCTGACTTGGAGATTCTGCAAATTCCTCCAATGCTCTTTCTGACTCCAGTATAGCCAAAACAGAGCTCAGCAAAGTCATCTCCCTTGGTTTTCCTATTGGAAAGGAAGAGGAAAAATCATCAAAAGGCATTGGCAGGTAGAGCTGCTTCCCAATGCGTGGAATGCTGGCATTTGCTCATATGTGTTCTCTCTAATACTTTTCTGCAAGGAGAAAAAAGGACACATTTCTGTTTGACTAACAAACATCCAATCCCACGGATCATGTGGTACTTTTTTTTCCATAATTCAAAGGAAAGGCTCCAACTACCTTAACTTTCTCACCCATCAAATAGGTCAGCATAGAGACTTGTAGGTGTGAGAGACAAGAGAAGTATTGAGTTGATTGGAAACATCTGAATTCTATTCAAATAGGCGTTTTGGAGCTAAGCAGTGCAAACCAGATTCCCCACGAGAGGAAAAAAACAACGTCTCCCAGTGTTCTCTATGTACTCTGTAGAAGAGTTCTTTGGAGGACCTTGTATATGAGAGAGGCTATGCATTGGGATCCAAAGTGGAAAGTTAAGTATGTGGCATCACTGTCCTGGCTCCCTTTGAAAGCTGTATTCACTGGCATACATGGTTCTTACTTTAGGGAGAGAGTGGGCACCTCATGACCCAATGGTAAAAGGTGGAGGCTTTTGTTAGCTGAGTTACTCATTGAAATACTTATAGAGAACAGATCTCCTATGGTAGGACTGATAAAACTCATAAAACAGCAAATCAAACACCTACTTTTATTTGTACATATTTTATATTTACTGATATATGTTTGTGTTGTTTTTTCTGATAGAATGTAACCTTCTTAAAGATAGATCTTATTTCTTTTTCTTTGTATACCCAATGCCTAGACAAGTAACTTGCATCTAGCAAGTGGTTAATCATGCCTGTTAATTGATTGACTGTCAGTACAGGTTTATTATTTGTTCTGCTCTCACACCTTATAGTCTCCCATGTTTAAAACTTGGGGATCATCTTTAACTCTTCTACTTCTGTCACCTTTCATTCCCAATCAGTTACCTACTCCGACTGATTCTACTTGGGCAGCTAGGTAGTGCAGTGGTTAGAGCACTGGGCTTGGAATTTGGAAAGCTCATCTTCATGAGTTCAAATCTACTAGCTGTGAGATCCTGAGCAAGTCACTTCATCCTGTTTGCCTCAGTTTCCTCATCTGTAAAGTAAGCTGGAGAATGGAATGAACAAACCACTCTAGTATCTCCGCCAAGAAAATCCCAAATGGGGTCATGGGGAGTCAGACATGGCTGAATAACAACGATGAAAAAAAATTATTGTACCTCTGCAATATTCTTCACTCCATCTTCTTTCTGTTCCCACTGTAACCACTCTAGAACAAGTCCTCACTACAGTCACCTAGACTATTATAATAACTTTAACTAGGAAAGCAAGACATGATGAAGCCATGAAATTAAATCTGGTCTATCTGGCGCAGTGGATAGAGTACCAGGCCTGGAGTCAGGAGGACCTGAGTTCAAATCCAGCATCAGAAACTTACTAGTTGTGTGACCCTGAGCAAGTCACATAACCTTGTTTGCCTCGGTTCCTCATCTGTAAAATGAGCTGCAGAAGGAAATGGCAAATCACTTCAGTATCTTTGCCAAGAAAACCCAGAGAGTCAGATAAGACTAAAACAACTCAGACACTTTGTAGGAGCTTGTAGGCTAGTTGATGACAGGTAAAAATCAGAAGGAGAGGGAGCAATTACATCCTCTGGCTATCTGCCCAGCCCCCTTTGGAATATGGTACTAAGCCTAGTCCAGATACTCCCTTTCTCCTCTTACTGAGCATAATCTACTTTCAGGTCACTCCATCCTTTCAGAGAGAAGTCTCTGCAAGAGAAAAGGAAGGAATAATGGAGAATGGCAATGTGATCCCCCAGCCCAGCCTCTTCCTCAGCATCAATGCCCATCATTTCACTTTCACCTAAGGCTTTACACACTTAGGAACATTTAGTAAAATGAACAAATCAACATGATTTCTCCTTATATTGCTCCTGAGCCCCAAGTGGGCATCCAGATTTACCCATGACTCACTTTCACCAGGATTCTTTGGCAACTCCTTCTTCAAAACTAATGTCACACACAAATCAAAAGAAGTTATGGTCATATTTTTATCTAAAACAAGCTTAAAAAAACAGAGAAACTTTGGATTAGACAGCAACTCTTTCAGATAGAAAACAAAAGGAAAGGATAAGGGATGTTTCTTTACTACATGAATTTTTAGTTGGGGGAAGTTTTAAATTGATGAAACATCCCAACATCAGCTGTCTTGTCTATGGGAAGGCAAAAATTACAGGGAAATCTAATAGTAATTATCACCAGCCATGGTGGGCTGCCCATCTTTCCTCTACCTCTGCAGCATCCTGAGCCATCATCAGTCCCCTTGACTTTTGACTCTGGAAGAGAGAATGAGGCTGATGACTTTGCACCACTCCAATTTACTTAAATCCAATCTGGGCAAGTCAATACATCACCCATGATGTCATTGGTCCTCTTCAAAAATGAAGGACAAATAACAAGAACAATCCTTTCCTCCTTGAGCTCCCTCATTTAATTTCAAGGGAACCATGTGCTCAAATTCCTTCTTCCAAGCCCTCTGTGTCAGTGTTATGGGGCTACCATGGCAGTAGGAGCAGTAACATAAGTCAGAACAACATGACCCCTCTACCTCCTCTCCTACAACCTCATACAAATTCCATTCACTTACCCACTTCTTGCTTCTGGAGTTCCTCACGACCAACAATACTATCCCCTTAATATTCAGTCCCTTTTGAGTCCATGAGTCATGACAAGTCAAAGAATTCCATTCTAGACAGAAGAACTTTTATTCCCAGCTGTAAATATCTTTTGTAGAGAGGACAACAAAGGCTACAATAGAATCATAGATCTGAAAATTACCTCAGTGGCCCTCTAGACCAACCCCTTCATTTTATAGATGAGGAAACAGGGCTCAGGATGTTAAGCGACTTGCCCAGAGTCACACATGTACTAAGTAGCAGAGCTTGGATGTGAACTGAGGACCTCTGACTCCAAAACCAGTGTTCTTACCAATGATTCATGCCATCTCCCTCCAGTTTTCTATTCCCATAAAAGGTACTGGTCAATGTAACATTTAGTATGTTATCTTAATGATGTATTGGGGACATAAAGGCAGATAGACAATGCAGTGGATAAAAGACTGGGCCTGGAATCAGAAAGACATGAGTTCAAATCTGACCTCAGACACTTACAACCTTATGTGATCCTGGGTAAGTCACTTAACCTCTGACTCAATTTCCTCTTCTGCAAAATGGGAATAATAACAGTACTACCTCCCAAGGGTGTTGTGAGGATAAAATGAGATCATATTTGTAAAGCACTTAGAACAGTGCCTGACACATAATAGATGCCATGTTAATGCTGTTATTGTTATAAGGGAATAGTTTAAATCCTTCACCTGACCCCAAAACTGTATTAGTAATGTTAACATTTTTCTTCTTCCACATCTTTGTTCATGATGTTATCCAAAGGTTTAAGAGCCAACTGCCAGGGGTCTGGGGCTAGAACAGAACTGAGTCAGTACATACTACTTGGGTAGAGAGGGAAATCCATTCTAAAAGGGAAGAAAAGAACCAAGATACCAAATCCAGAGGAGAAGTTGGGAACAGATACTTCAATAAAAGCTGGCTTGGAGTGAAACGAGCAGAGCAGCCAATGCAGAAGGAATGCAACACAGAGGAATTCATATTGGAAGTTAAACACTCAGGAAACCAAGAGCTAGTCAGGCATTTTTAACATCTAGTCACTAAGAAGAAGACATTCTAGTACCCAACAGCAATGCCTTGGTGCATCTTCCTCTTAAGAGAGGAAGAAAAGGAGTCTATGCCAGACACGTTCCCTTTTGTATCTTAAAGAAGATGGCCAACCTGGATTTGGGGAACAATAATCATCAGTTATGCCAAGTAGAGCAGTGACCAGTGAAAAGTGAGACAGGCACATAGTACAGGGGAATGGCAGAGATGTAGGGGAAATAAAGCCAGAAGGCCACAGAGTTTACTTGCCTGAAAATTGACACAATGGTCTTCTAACTTTCATGATAGGGTTATCAGAGAAATAATTCCTTGGAAAGAATTGCACCTGGTTTTCTACGTGCAGCCACTTCTTTTATGTCTCATGTTGGCTTTTTTACTTGACCTTGATTTCTTGTGTAATGGCACAAATACCTTGTGTAAATGTATCCTTAGACATCACTATTGTGCTCAAAAATCTTCAATGATTGGGGCAGCTAGGTGGTGCAGTGAATAGAGCACTGGCCCTGGAGTCAGGAGGACCTGAGTTCAAATCTGGCCTCAGACACTTAGGAGCTGTGTGACTTTGGGCAAGTCACTTAACCCCAATTGCCCTCCAAAAAGCAAAACAAAAAAAAAGCAATCTTCAATGACTCCCAATTGCCTTGTATAAGTTAACATTTCTTTGCCTGACATTCATGACCCTCCACAATTTGATGCCACCCATACCCTTTCAATATTATGTCATATTATTACCCTTTGCCCAATTTACTTTCCTATCAAGATGGATGACTCTCTGCCCCTCATACACACCCAGTGCTCTCACACTTCCATTCTTTTTCTTGGGCTGCTGTCTAACCTTGAAATGCCCTCTCTCTGATTTCTATCTGTTCTTTAAAACACAATCCAAATGCCATCCCCCCCCCATAAGACCTTCCCTAATTCCCCTGAGAGATAACAACCTTCCTCCTCAAACCTAGAGAGATAGAACAGTCAATTCTCATCATTCATGGTAGCTATGTTCTATAAAGACATCATGAACACTGAGTTAGCAAATATTGAACCATTGCTCTAAGGGGAAATAGAGAATTAGGTTTCTGCAAGCCTGTGGTCACTACACTGACTTTAGCACTCTCCAGAGTGGTCTTATGTACAGATCAGTGAATTTCTTCTTCCTTTTTCTGGATGTACTATACTGATGATTTATTAACATTAAACTCATGACCAACAGGGCTATAACTCATGCCTGAATGTAGCTTCTCTAACATACATATTTTCTCTCTAAGGCACACCCTAGCCTTCTTGTACTTAAGAAAACTAAACGGTAATTCAGCAACACACTTGGAGGTCATTTTACATAGCAAAATTGACAACAAAAAGAAAAAACGTGGAAAATAGACCACAGTATAAGAGCTGAACAAGAAGGCAGAGACTCACCTTGGTGAACCTCAGCTGAGAATGTGGGCCTTGAGTGATTCAAATTTTTCACCACATGTCTCTGAGTGACCAAGAAAGTGCTTCAGGTTTTGATTTGGGGATTATAAATAAATTTTAGCTAAGTGGGCAAATTCACAGATATGGAATCTGTGAATAATAAGGATAGGTTATGTTTTTTTTAACACCTCACTACTATACTTTTTGTGTATTGTGCATTGTCTGCATGTAAGTTTTACATTCTTCCTGGGCTATAAACTTCATGAGGGCAGGGACGGTGCATTATCAAAATATTATCTCTAGACCCAGGCCTAGCACAGTGATCTTCATGCAAAAGGAACTTATTAAATGTTGTGGCTTATAATTTCAGCTTATGTGCCAACGTTGATTGCTGAGGACAAAATGGTAGAGAAATTCTATGAAGGACTCAATAAACTCCTTCAAGTCCAATTGACCTTGATACCCTTTCAACACAAACATGAGAAAAAATGAAGATGAGGACAAACATATGTGAAAGTATGAAGGGAAGAAGGGGGAAAAAAAAGAAATGAGAGGTCAAAGACTTGTAGATTATTCAAAAGTCCCATGCCTCTATATCAGGAATATTTTCTTCACCAAAAATTTTAAAAATCATAGTCACTGAATACAGTGAGGATCAAACAATTCCACCCCCCCCAAATGGCATTGACTACATTTAGTAGACAGGAAGGATTTATTATGGAAAAAGGAATTATCCTTGTGTCAACTGTCTATGCACACAGTCAAGCCACTGGCTTATGAGAGCTAAGATTGGAATTTAAAATCAACAAGAAGGAATCATCAAAATGCAAAAAAGATTGGCATAAAATTAATATTTAGCCTTGAATTATTTTAGTAAGCTATTGAAATTAACTGTTGGAAAATGGACAACAGAAATGACATTGCTGATCATAATAACCTCATCCAAAGGTTAAACCAAAGTAAATTAAATGCTGCAACAAGGAGACCAAGAGACCAGAAATTACTTTAATCAGCAAACATTTGACTTACTTGTCAAACATAGAGAGATATCTGCCAAAGGCAATACCATGTTAGAATATAAACTGTTCTGAAATATCTTATGAGGAAAGATTATAGACAATGAGCAGTAGCATCCAATGAAGTAGAGAGAAGAAATAGAGAGTAAAATCATGAGGAAAGTTTGAGAAAATATCCAACTAAGTAAAGTCATCCCAAGGGCATTCAAGGATAAAAAACAGAGAATCAAAAATAGAGGAAAACTAGACAACATTTGCAAAAATTATTGCAACAAAACATCTCTTCTACCAAGGATAGCAGAACCACCATACTTGGCAGCCATATAGTCTCTCAAGTACATACAAAGGAAATATAAGTGACAGTTGGAACAAATATGAGAAGAAACAGACAGATTGGATCAAAACTATGTAAAGCAAGTCCATATTGGAGGCCATTGTGGGACCAATTTACAGCATACCTAAAGGAGGAGAAGATATCAAAGCCTGAAAAAATCCTTAGATCTTATTGATTTTTTAAAAGGTGATTGAGGAAAAATCAACAATTACAGATCTACATACCTACTATCTCCTCTGTACAAAATCTTTATTAAAGTCACGTATGCATGAATTAAAAGACTCCTCATTGAAAATACTAGTAAGGGAAAATCAGATTTTCACAATTATTTTGTTATTAAATTATTTTATTTTTATATTAATTATATAACATGCTGTTATTATGTAATGTTATTAATTATATAAATATAATAATTGTATTACTATAATTATTAGATGGAACACATCTCTTCTGTCTCAAAGCTGACTGAAAGATGCAAAGAATGTTCAGTTCCATTATGCTTATTGTTTGTTGATTGTATTCAACTCCAAAGGAGAAAGGGGGAAACCCATTGCCTTTCAGGCTCTTTTGCAACAAGGTGTCTCCCATTTATATATAAAGATCATTCAAGATTTCTTGGAAAGTATAACAGTAGAACAGGAAGTATAATAGAAATAACCTTGTTAGATGACAAGAAAATGCATGGTCCCCAAAAGTATCCAAAACTGTAATAGAGGATATATTTCAGCATAGATTCCAAGTCAGAGAGGGATTCACAGTAGATGATGGAGCCTTCCAGATGTTCTTTTTTTGTGAATGACACTGTATTGATTGAATGAAGCTACAAAACATTACAGAGACTCCTAGAAGAGATCTTTAATCATTCAAAGAACTTTGGCAAGTCCATTCACACAGGAAAGACCAAGTGGATAAAGGATATCTGTTGCCCAGATTTCAACATGCATCTGAATGGATAACCTATAGAGCTTGTCTAACAGTATGTATATCTAGGACAGGCGATACAGATGAATAATGAGCTGGTTCCAGAACTGAAATAGAAAAAAGTGAACCAGATTATTTTAGAAAATATCAAAGCACTTTTACTTACTCCAAGCTTTCCATAACAGTAAAGACTCGACTTTTCAATGTAAACACATTGCTGTTGTGATAAGGATATGATAAGGAGACCTGGAACATCACTGCATCAAAGAACTAAAAATCACAGATCCATTTGAGTATTGGAGAGTTTTTGCTATTGCTACCCAATGCACAAGTCTAAAATGGCACCACTGTTGTAGGAATGGAGGCCATGAAGAATTGGAAGTAGAAAGTACAACTGGCATGAAAGAGAATGTTCCAAGTAGATAAATTTACTGTAACAAAATCTTGCAATGGAATATAACGTGGTAGGTTGATGGTAAGAAATGACAAGCTTTAGGTGTGCTTAGTATATTCTAGTGTAAACCATAAAAACATGGTTTACACAAAACCTTAACATTCAGCTTAATGCATAATTTCTGTTTTGGAGAAGTTTGAGAAGTCCTGAAGATCAGAGAAAATGTCTATCCCACCATCTTGTTGCTCATGTGATCTGAAGTCTCTAGTATTTTTTATCAATTATATTCAACAGGAGTAAGGGCAGGGGGCCTGGATATATGCAGAGTGCCTCTGATGTATAGGCCATATTTTAGTCCTAAATCCTGCCTCCCACTATTTGAGCCATAGGAAAAAAAAAATACCATTGTTTAAATCTAATGAACATAGAAAATTTTTTTGTTCTCTGTGGAGGATGAGAGAAGAGAAATTTTTTTATCTTTTAGGTCATATGCCAGTCTTTTGGCATTACAAGTGGCATTCTGCTGTCTAAAAATTAAACTTAATATTAAGGAATTTAATTTAGAGGTTGAAGATTAATAAAATATATTAAAGATTTCATGTTAAATTGCAGAAAATATTTTGAAGTATTAAAAGTTATCCCATTTTAAGTAATTATGAAATAAATAAAGGCTTAAGACATTTCATTGAAATTACAAAGCAGTTTCTTCATTGGAAAATTATTCTATATTACTTAGTAGAAGAATGCCAAACCAAAGGGAGATTTTCATTGGAATATAATTTGCTTATTGACTGCCAAATACTTTAGCATCCAAATTCATAAAAGAAATATTATCTGATTTTTAACAAGATACACAATAACACAATAGTGAAAGGAGGCTTCAATATCAAACAGTTAGTACCCATACTCTACAAATTATTCTCAAAAACGGAGGAAGGGCCCTACCAGAATCCTTTGGAAACAAATATAGTCCTAATACGTAAACCAGGCGAAGATAAAATGCAGAAAGAAAACCATGGACCAAGATCATTCATATCCTTTGATTCGGACATTTTAAACAAAATTCTATCAAAGAAACTACAGTAATTTATCCAAGAAATCATTCATTATGATCAAGTTAGATTTATACCAGAGATGCAAAGATAGTTCAATATTAGAAAAATAATCAATATAATTAATCATATTAAAAAACAAAATTTGCAAAACCTGTGGTGATCTCAATAGATGCAGAAAAAGCCTTTGACAAAGTGGAACATTATTTTATGCTAAAATCCCTTCAAAGGTTTTGAGGGACCTCTTTTAATATCATAAAAAGCATCCATAGAAAACCAAAAGCAAGCATCATATGCAATGGGGGTACACTAGAACCTTTTCTAATAAATATGAGTGGAGCAAGAACTCATTCTCCAGGGGCGGTTAGGTAGTGCAGTGGCACTGGCCCTGGAGTCAGGAGGACCTCAGTTCAAATCCAACCTTAGACACTTAACACTTACTAGCCATGTGACCTTGGGCAAGTCACTTAACCCCAATTGCCCTGCCTTCCCTCCCATCCAAAAAAGAAAAAACAAAAAAAAATCAACTCACTCTCCCCACTATTATTCGATATAGTTGTAGAAATCTTAACAATAGTAATTAGACAAGAGAAAGGAATTAAAGGAATAAAGATAGGTAAAGAGGAAATAAAATAATCTGTGTGTGCTAATGATGTGATGATTTACTTGGAACTCCCCAGAGAATCAGAAAAAATACTAATTGAGACAAGTAATAGGTTCAGCAAAGTTATAAATACTAATACAAAGTTGTAAATACAAAATAGGCCCTGAAAAATCAACAGCATTTCTGTCTTATAATAACTAAACACAAGAAGCAGTAATAGAAAGGGAAATTCCATTGCAAATAACTATGAACAAAATATTTGAGGATCAACCAAAAGCGCACAAAAGACTTGTATATATTCAATTACAAAGTACTCCTCAAAGAAATAAAGATCAACCTAAATAGCTAAAGGAACATGCACTACTCAAGGCTAGATGTGCCAATCTACTAACATGATAACACTACCAAAGTCAGTTTATACTTTTAATGCTATACCAAAAGGATACTTTATAGAGTTTGATAAAATAGTAATGAAATTCATTTGGAAAAATAAAATATCTAGAATATCAAGGAAGGGAGATGATGAAAAGAAGTAAGCACAAAGGAGGAATAACACTTCTAGATCTCAAACTATATTATAAGGTAGCAGTCATTGAAAACCATCTGGTACTGGTTAAAGCATAGAGTAGACAGATCAATGGAACAAGCTAGGCAAGGGAGATTCAGAAACAATAGAACTCAATAACCCAGTGTTTGACAAAGTGGAAAATATAAATTACCTAAGGGGAAACACTCCATTTAATTTTTTTAAATGCTGGGAAAACTGAAAAGTAGTCTGGCAGAAATTAGGCTTAAACTAACACCTTATATAACACTCCACAATATATTGTAAATGGATATATAACTTTATTATAAAAGATTATACTATTAAAAATTATAAGAGAAACAGATCACATACTTTAACAGCTATGGGTAAGAGAAGAATTCTTAACAAGAGATAGAGGCAAATACAAAAGTTAAAATAGACAACTTTGATTACTTGAAAATAAAAAGCTTCTGCAAAAGATTGAAGCAAACTATTTGCTCTCTCTCTTTTGTGCTTTGGTTTTGTTTCATTCCTTCTTTCTCATTGTTCGCCCTGTTGGTTATAATTCTTCTTTACAACTTGACTAATGTTTAATGTGAAGGTATTTGTAGAACCTATACCTGATTGCATGCTGCCATGGGTGGGGGGAGGGAGGAGGAGACAGAGGGAGAGAAAATTTGGATCTCAAGGGATTGTGTAACTGAACGTTGTAATCTAAAAGTAAACAAATAAATTAAAATTTGAAAAAAAAAACTTCTGTAAAGAAAACATTATTGTGTTCTGGTCAAGTAGGGAAGTAGTCAAATGGAAAAATATCTTTGTATCAAATTTCTCTGATTTGGTATCCTCTGTTTGCCTCAATCCACTGGAAAAGGAAATGACAAACCATTCCAGTAACTTTGCCAAGAAAACCCCATGAATAGTATGGTCCATAGGATCATGAAGAGTCAAACATGACTGAATGGCTCAACAACAACAACATCCAAGATATCCAATATCCACACACACACACACACACACACACACACACACACACACACACATATGAATGACTAATAGTCATTCCCCAGTAGGTAAATGGTCAAAGGATATGAACAAACTTCTTAAAAGAAGAACTGCAAAGTATTCAGAACCACATGAAAAAATGCTCCAAATTGTTAATAATAAGAGAAATTCAAATCAAAATAACCCTGAGGTTTCACTTCACACCTTATAAATTGGCAAAAATGACCAAAAAATGACTACAGTTAGTGCTGGAGGAGTGTGGGAGGGTATGCCTGCTAATACACTGTTGGTGGAGATGTGAAGTAATACAATTATCCTTGAAAGCAGTTTGGAATCATGAAAATAAAATGACTAAAATGTCTATACCCTTTGAACAAGAGACTCCATTACTAGGCTTATACCTCAAGAAAGCCATTGATATTTTTTAAAGTCCCTGTTATACTCCAAAATAGTTACAGAAGCACTTTTTCATGATAGCTCAAGATGCGAAATAAAGTAAATGCCCATCAATTGGAGAATGGCTGAACAAATTTTGTAGTACGTGAATGTAATGGAGTATTATTATGCTATAAGAAATGATCTGTGTGATAAATACAGAAGAATATGAGAAGAGCTTTATAAGCTGATCTACAGTGAAGTAAGCAGTCAAGAAAACAATATACAGAGTGACTACAACAATGTAAATAGAAAGAACAACACACACCCCAAATCAAAAGTAAACATAACAAAATTATAAACATCAAGCAGGACTTAAAATGAAGAGATATGGAAAGATACCCCCATCTTACCCCTCTGTGGAGGTGGGAGGTTAATAGGTGTTACATATTATGTTTTTGGATTTCTTCAATATATCAATCAGTTGTGCTGACTTTTTCCTCTCTAAAAATACTATTATATGTCATATGGGATGGGTCTCAGGAAGGAGGAAGGGAAGGGATATGTGGGATAATATGGTGATGTAAGAAACAGAAAATATCAATAAAAACATTTTTAAAGTACCATACTTTACAGAAGGCAGCCAAATGGTTTCAGTGGATAGAGCATTAGACTTGGAATCAAGAAGACTCATCTTCATGAATTCAAATCTGGCCTCAGACACTACTTGTAAGTCATTTAAACCTATTTGCCTCAGTTCCCCATCTGTAAAGCAAACTGGAAAATGGCAAACCAATCCAGTAACTTTGCCAAGAAAACCCTAAAATTTGGTCACAGAGTCAGCCACAATTGAAATAACTGACCAACAACGATACCACACAGATCCAAAGAAAGACAGTAGAGGAAGCCTACTAGCAATTTTCCTCTAAGTTAACATTGACCTATTAATGACATTTCAATTCCACCCAACTATATAGTTAAATAGTCAATATCTCTCCACAAGGATAGTTTGAGTGGTTTTTCAATGCTTTGATGGAAGCAAAGTATACCATGTCTTAAGAATTCTCTTGGTTGACCAGCATTGTAACCCTGTGGGGGGTAAAAAAAAAGGAAATATAGTTGGTCTAACAGGACCTGTTCTGTGTAATAATCATTGCTTCCTTTTCAAAACAGTTACAAACCATTCTTTTAATATACCTTCTAGAAATTTGCCAGGAATCAAAATCAAGTTTGTTGTTTTATATTTTGAGGACTCCACCCTATTACCATTTTTCAAAAATTAGCACTACATTTTCCTGTCTCCAGTCCCATGGCATCTTTCCCATTCTCCACGATTTTTCAAAGATCATTAATAATGGCTCAGCAATTATATCTGGTAATTTTCCCCCTGCAATGGAGATCTTCCAAGCCTGATGATTTGAACTCATTGAGTGTAATGTGTTCTTATTATCTCCTCAGTTATCTTGGATTTCAACTCCTTACTAACAATTTATATTTTATCTTTTCTAATCTGAAAGTCATTCTCCTTGGGGAGAAAAAAAAGACAAGTGAAATTTGTTCTAAGAAGTTCTGCTTTCTTTCTGTCATCTATTGTCTTTGTCCTAGTTGCTCTAACCAGAAGTTTTAGATGCTCTTTGAATTTATTGTTCCCAATATCACTTTTAAAAAATAATTGTTTTCGTTGTTCTTAGCATTCTTTATTAGTCTTAATTAATTATGAGCTTTGCCTCTCCTCGCACTATTCTTTCAGGGCCATGATACCTGTAGTCTGAAAACAGACTTGAGGAAAATCTGGGAAGGCTTGACTCCTATTAGAGATAACAAAGTTTAGCAGGTATTTGTGCCCTGAGGACTAGATTGATGATATAGTCAGGTGAGTGGTGAGTTGGGAAGCTGGAGGGAGGAATAGAGCAGTGGTTGGAGGGCAAGACCTTCAGATTTTCTGCTCCGAACATGTCACAGAAGTCTCAGCATTTCTCTGGAACACCAGAGATGCATCAGACTGTATTTGGATGCTGAGGGAGAAAAGACTGGTGATGAGTGAAGTAAGGATGGAGGCATGCTATCCTTAGCACATTCTATATGCCCTTACCAGCCAACAAAACCCCAGGACAACCAGGAATGGGCAGAAGGAAGCCAGGACACCAAAACAGAAGTCACCGTCAGAATGAGATACCAAGATGTAAGCTAGGACAGAGTAAAACAAAACAGTTGTAGGATTTTAGAGCCCAAAGAGACTTCAGAGATACTTTACTCCAAGCCCTTCATTTTGTAGATGAGAAAACTGAGTCACAAAAAAGATGAAATAATTTGCCCACCGTCTCACAGCTGGACCTCAAGCCCAGGAAGCAGAAAAAGCAATGAAGACAGGACAATGGTACAGGAATCAACCAATCAGCAAGTATTTTTAAAGTGTTTACTATGTGCCTATCACTGTGCCAAGTGCTGGGAATGCCCCCCCAAAAAAGTCACAATATTCCTTGCTCTAAAAGAAGTTACATTATGAGAGAGATAGCATGTATATAAACTGGCATAGACAAGATTCATGCAGAGTAAATAGAAGTTTACTTAGAAAGTAATACCCAGTGGAAGAACCAGAAAGACTGCCTACAGAAGGAGCTATTTGAGCTGAGTACTGAAGGAAGCCAGGGATACTAAAAGGTAGAAGGAAGAGGGGAGAGCATGTTGAACACGGGGGACAGTCAGTGCAAAGGCACAGAGATGAAAGATGACTGTCCTGCGTGAGTGACAGCAAGCAGACAAGAAAGGTCTTGTCAGAAAGTGTGGTCAGGAAGGCAGACACCAGGTATTGAAGAGTTTTGAATGCTAAATAGAGAATCTTCTTCATCTGTCCTAAAGGCAAAAGGGAGCCGCTGGAGTTTATGGAGTAGGCTAGTAACCCGATCAGAATGATGCTGTAGGAAAATCACTTGGGCAGCTTTGCTGAGGATGACTTAAAGAGCAGGGAGACAAGGTGGCCAATTAGGAGGCTCTTGCAATATTCCGGATAACAGATAATGGCTGAGGACTTCAGACACTTACTGGTGGTGTGACCCTGGACAAGTCCCCTAACCATCATCTGCCACAGTTTTCTCATTTATAAAATACCACTTACCCCCCAAGGTTGTTGTGAGGCTCAAATGAGATAAAATGTACAAAGAATTTTGCAAACCTTAAAATATTTTATAAATGCTTGCTGTTATTATAGGGTAGCACATCTGTCAGTGGACAGAAGGGAACATATACAAAAGATGTTCTGGAGACAGGATCAAGATAGAAGCCAAGGACAGTAACCTAGAAACCAATCATCCATAGGATCACAGATTTAGATCTGGAAGGAGACTCGGAGGCCATATAGACCAACCCTCTCATTTTGCACAGAGCCAGCATTTGAACTAGGGGCCATCATTCCAGATCCATTGCCCTTTCCACAAAATCACCCTGACTCCCTCAGGCTTTGCACAAAGCTCAGAAACAGGTCCAAAGAAGAAGACAGATCCCTCCATGCCATCATACAAGGATCTCTTTGTGTCTTCCTTCTGACAGAGACTGCCAAATGCTGACTAGGTTGTCCCAATTCCCCAGGCCTAGAAGCAAAATGGAAAGAAAGGCAATTAATGAAATTAGATCCACCAAGGACCTAAAAGTTTACATCATCTGCCATATCCCCCAGCCAAGGTTGGGCTACTCCCCACCAGGTGTTCCCCGGCCTTCGACCCAGTCCGATTTTAAAGATATAAATAATATCTTCTATATCCTCCAAGGAGGCAGTCCTGATGAAGCGAATGTTCCCTCCAGCCTAGTTTACATCTTCCTGTGAGCCATTTTCCATTACTTCATCATGTAGCTCTTTAAATGAAGGAGAATCCCTCTCCCTTCTTGAACATTCATGCCTTCCCAAGACTTACAGATGTTTATGCCAATCTCCGCCTGTGTGGAAAGATTCACTGGCTCCATCCATCAGGTTCTATAATGGGAAGGCAAATAGGCCCTGACTCTTCATCAGAAAGATGATAACTCTACCTCCTTATGTGGTGGGCTTGGACATTGAAATTGGTAATAGAAAGAGCTATAACCATCCCAAGGTTCCAGTTTCCAGCAGGGATCTTTGCACTCATCCCAAATATTATTTAAGCAAAACCACATTGGACTTCTCTAGGGCACAACCTTGGGGACCTTCCAGGGGCCCTGCTTGGAGGGAGGGTTGAATTTTCATGAGGTCAGTCTGTCATCTGCCCAGCTGGCAGCTCTTCTCACTGTAGGTGCCAGGAAAATGGTGCTATATCTGGGGGGTCCATGAGAGCAGAGAAGATATTTAACTGCAGCTGCTCTGCATTCTGATTAGAGGATCTGGAAATGGCTGAAAGAGTGGCATAATCAAAGGGGGAATGTTTATTTGGTAACTATCTCACCCAGCCCTAGTTAAATAGGTCATTTTTTAGCCTAGTTTCCATTCCCCCTCTTTCACCGTATTCATATTCACTTCTCAGAGTTCCCTCTCACACCCAAAGACACCTTGAACATCTCACCCCACAGGGTGATGTCACAATGGTCACTGACAAAATTTGTCCCACTGCAGGCAAATGTCTGTTGAATTCTCGTCTTTGTTCTGAGAACTGTGCTGAGAAGTTTTCATTCTACCTTTCCTATCCAAATCGTGCAAATCTGTCAAGGCAGATCTCTAGGCTTACTTCTTTGATTATTCTAGGCAGTACTGATATCTCCCTTGCTCTAATTGTCATTGTCTTTGGCATTGTTTTCTTGGAACAATGGAAGGGAGAAAGGGAGCATCTGAATTTATCGTTTCACTGGCGTAAGAAACTCCTTGAATAAACACCCCCCCCCCAACTGATACAAAATCAGTAGCTTTGAAGGTCTTATTGAGCTGCTTGGACACACTGAAAGGTTGTGGCTTTCCCCTTGTCCCCACCCTAACAATTATGGACACCAGCCTTCTATACACTAGGCCATGTTGTTTCTTGATTGTCAAAAAAAATCATGTCCTTGAAGGGTATTCACTTCTTCCCTAGAGGTAATACTGAGAAAATGGATGTCTCAGAACTACACACCAGAGAAAAACCAAATTAGTTGAATTTAGGGATCATTTTGTATCCTCAGATCATTGTAATCTCTCTTCGCCTTACCCCCACACCCCACTTCCAAGTCTTTTCTTCAGCTCCTTTTAAGCTATATTCATGAAACATTTTATTATTCTAGTTCTGGTCATCCTCTATGGATGCTATCTAGGTTACCAATTGCCTCTCTCAAATGTAGCATGTACAGCTGAACACAGTCGCACATGGGCTGACCAGAACAGAAACCAGTGCTCAGAGGTATGCTGGGACCAGTTTAAACTGGTTCAAGAGAGCTGATTGTCAAGTTTTCAGTGTGAGTGTTAACACCTCAGAAATGGGCAAAGGCTATCAATCAGGGCTTGATTTATTGTTGTTTTGATGGTCTAGAGTTAGGAAAGCGATGGAGAAAATGTTGAATTCAGTTGTTCTTCATGCCACCATTAGGGATTGTCATGGATTTGCCATTTCCTTCTCCAGCTCATTTTACAGATGAGAAACTGAGGCAGACAGGGTTATTAAGTGATTTACCCAGGGTCACACAGTGAGGAAGTATCTGCAGTCAGATTTGAACTCATGAAGATGAACCTTCTTGACTCTAGGCCCGGCACTCTATCCACCAGGCCACCTAGCTGCAGATTAACTTAGAAGTGTGCTGTGCCTTTTTGGAGAACTCATTGTTAAACATTTACCAGCTACCCCTGACTAGCTCCTCCCTCACTCTGTGACTTTCCTAATCCACATTAATATTCTATTAGCTTTTTTTTTGGACTGCCATATCATAGTTGACTCATATCAAACTTGCATACCATTAATATCTCCAGGTCTTTTTCATAGGAACTATAATCCAGTCATTTGTAGTCATATGTCCTATCCTTGAAGAGTAAACTATTTTCATTCAAGCGCCAGATATGAAATTGACCCTTCACTGAGTTTATGACTTCGTACCCTCTGGATTATTCTCAGGTTCATAAATTAAAAGACTCAACCCTTAAATCTATAGTCTATCATGAGTGGGGAAGCTTTGGCCTCGAGGCAGTATGCTAAGTGCTTTACAAATATGATCTCATTTGAGTCTTACAACCACCTTGGGAGGTAGGTGCTATTATTATTATTATCCGCATTTTACAGATGAGGAAACTGAGGTTCTTGACAGAGATTGTTACTTGCCCAAGGTCACGCAGCTAATGTGTCTGAGGTCATATTTGAACTCAGGTCTTCTTGACTCCAAACCTAATACTCTAACCACTAAGACGTCCAGTTGCCTCTAAAGTTCAAATAGGAAATTCCTGGAAGAAGTTATCCTACTGTTATTCTTTTATATTTAATGTTCTTTGAACTACTGCGTAGTCAAATGAAGTCAGTAAGCATTTATTGAGTATCTACTATGTGCTAAACATTGGAGCTACAAAGAAAGGTCAAAAACAGGTCCTGTTCCCAAGGAGCTCACAATCAAAACTGGGGAAAGTACATGCAAAAAACTCTGGACAAATAAGCAATGTATAGGATAAACTGTATAGGATAAATAATTGTATAGAGAAGGCACTGAAATAAAGGAAGACTGGGGAAGGCTTCTTGAAGGAAGTGGGATTTTAGCTGCAGCTTGAAGGAAGCCAGGAGGCAGAGATAAGGAGGGAGAGCATTCCAGGCACTGAGGGACAGTCAGCGTAAGTGCCCAGAGCAGAGAGAAGGACAGTCTTGGGAAAAGCAGAGAGTGGAGGTCAGTGTCATTGGATTGTGTAGTACATGGAGGGGAGGAAGGGGCGCGGTTATAAAGGGCTAAGGGGATAAAATAACCAATTTTTGTAACTGAAAAAAAGCATTGGGATGTATGCTCAGCATCTGTAGTCTCTCTAAAAGCATCTTTAGGACAACTCAAGTAGCCAATAGGATAAAATGAACGATGTTGTTTTGTTCAGTCGTGTCTGATTCTTCATGACCCTGTGCATTTATCCATGTGGTTTTCTTGGCAAAAATACTGGAATGGTTTGCCATTTCCTTCTCCACTGTGTCCCTATTTTACAGATAAGGAACTAAGGCATATGGGGAAAAGTGACTTGCCCAGGAATGATATATATCTTAATATATTTCAATATGGTTTTGATTTCTTCCACTAATTCTCTATATTTTGAAAGGTTTTTTTTCTAAGCAGTTTGGAGATTTTTATGGCAACAGCTATTAAAAATGTTATTAAACTTTTAAAGATCCATGGTTATTGTAAGCAACAGTTTTGTCTGGGATGCTGCTGCACTTTATTTGTTAGAGATAGGGTCTACTTAAAGCCTATTAAGGATAATTCTAGGACAGAGATGAATGTGTGTATGCAAATAAAGTATAATATATATTAACAATCCTTTCCCAAAGCAGGGCTAGAGAAAGACAGAAAAAGGATTTATTGGCATATAAATCCAGACAGAAGAATACAGCAGAATACTTTGGCTAAAAATAGATGATTTACCCATAGGGAATTTCCCCATGTGAATAAATAGCTTTCAGAATAACACCTAAATGGTCTGGTTATCTTCAAAGATGTCTAAAGTTATGTACATTGGGTAGCAATGCTACAGTCCTATGTTGTGTTTCTGTACCAAACACTTCAAGGTATTCTATATTCTCAAGTACATAGAAGGTTTCAGACAATTGTTAGCTGTGTGAACCTGGGCAAGTCACATAACCTTTCTTGCCTCAGTTGCTTCACCTGTAAAATGGGAATAGTAATAGCACCTACCTCTCAGAGTTGTTGTAAGGATCATATGAGATGATATTTGAATCATCACTTAGTAGGACACCTGGTACATAGTAGGTGGTAAATAAATGCTATTTATTATTATCATTGTTAATGTCGATTGCTACTGGGTGTCTGTTTTTAACTTAGCAGCTGCCATCTTAAATTTCTAGGTCTTTGAGTGCAGGATCTAGGAGCCAACCTGGTGAAGAATGAAGTTTCAGAGAACCCCAGAATTCCAGAATTTACTAAGTGAAAGGGATCTATTTAGTCATCTGATCCAGTCCTCCTCTCATCACTTAAACAGGCTGATCCTCTAATGATACACAGAGGGCCACCAGGCCCATACCCAAAGCCTTTCCAGGTTGGTCAGAATTTGTGCCCTGCTGGCAAGGCCACCTCCACAAATTCTGTTATCCAGTAACCCTGACTTCCCTCCTTGCTTTTGCTCATACATGACATTCCATCTCTTGACTCCAGAAGTTTTCACTGGCTGGCCCCATGCTTGGAATGCTCTCTCTCCTCATCTCCATCTCCATCTTTCCCAGATTCCTTTACATCTCAAATAAAGACACACTTTTTGCAATAAGCCTTTCTCAGTCTTCTTTAATCTTAGTGCCTTCCACTGATACTATAAGTAAAATGGGAGAGCAAGGAATAGTTTACCTGTCAGATTTATGGAGAATGGAAGAATTTATGACCAAACGAGAGATAGAGAGCATTATGAAATGCAAAATCTTCTAAATCACTGTTGATTAGAGAAATGCAAATCAAAACAACTCTTAGATACCACATCATGTCTGTCGGATTGGCTAACATGACAAAACAGGAAAATTATAAATTCTGGAGAAGATATGGGAAAATTGGAACACTAATGCATTGTTAGTGAAGTTGTGAACTTATCCAGCCGTTCTGGAGAGCAATTTGGAACTACGCCCAACGGGTTATAAAAATGTGCATACCCTTTGTCCCAGAAATACCACTTCTAGGGTTGTATCCCAAAGAGATCATACATGGGGGGAAAGGACCCATATGTACAAAAATATTTATAGCAGCTCTTTCTGTAGTGGCAAAGAATCAGAAATCAAGGGGATGTGCTTCAATTGGGAAACGGCTGAACAAGTTGTGGCATATGAATGTAATAGAATACTATTGTGCTATAAGAAATGATGAGCAGGTGGACTTCATAATAACCTGGAAAGACTTATATGAACTGATACTGAGTGAGGGGAGCAAAACCAGGAGAATATTGTACACAGTTAGAAGCACAGTGTGTGATGACTAACTTTGATAGACTTGGCTCTTCTTAGCAATGCAAGGACCTAAAATAACTCCAAAAGGCTCATGATGGAAAATGCTATCCACATCCAGAGAAAGAATTACAGAGTCTGAATGCAGATCAAAGCAGACTATTTGTTCTCTCTCTTTTTTGTTTTGTTTTGTTTCTTCTTTCTCATGGTTCATTCCATTGGTTCTAATTCTTCTTTGTAACATGACTAATGTGAAAATATGTTTAATGTGAATGTGTATGTAGAGCCTATATCAGATTGCAGGGCATCTTGGGGAAGGGAGAGAGGAAGAGGGGGGCAAAAATTTGGAACTCAAAAGCTTGTGAAATTGAGTGTTATAAACTAAAAATAAATAATTAAAAAAAATTCTTAGTGCCTCCCCTCTGAGACTTTCCCCAACTTTTCCTACACATGACTTGTTTGTACACAGTTGTTTGCATGTTGTTCCCCACCCTGACCTAGAACATAGTAGAGAAGAAAGTATGCCTCTAAATTCAAAGAAAAGTTTCAAAATTCCTGAGCTACATATTTAAATCTCAGTTTTATCTTTTATCTTCTCATGTAGAGAAATTAGGCAAATATTTTATTTGTATTTGTTTTGTCTTACTTAGGTGGCATTAAAATGGGGATGTGTATCATGGGCTTATTTAACTGACAATGCGACAATGTCTGGAATGATCTAATGATATTACAGAAAGACTGGCATCAACAAAACTAGCCAATCCTCGCAGAATCTCAAGGTGCAAGAGATCTCAAGGTCTTTCTGCTATGGTAGAATGGGAAATTTCCCATCTTCTTCAACATTCTCAGAAAGAGGTTAGCCAATCTTTGCCTGCAAATTTTCACCAATGGTGGGGGTAGGTGGTTAACTGCCTTCTGAGCCACACAATCCACTTTGCTGGACTTTTTATTTTCCTGATATCAAGCCTGATTTTTTCCCTTTGACATATCATTTTGGCCTCTGATCAAACAAAACAAGTCTCAGCCCTTTTCCAGCTGATGGCCCCTCAGATACTTGAGAACAGCTAATGTATTGGCCCTGAGGTCTTTCTTCAGCAAATCGTCATATAGCATAAACCTGACGACCTTCACCACCCTGGTTGCATTCCTCTGGATGCGCTCCAGTTTGTCAATTTCCTGGGTAAAATGTGTCATCTAGAACTCAACACAATTGTGGTTGAACCAAAGCTGAGTATGGTGGGACTTTCCCCTTATTTCAGGAAGCTATGACTACCTTAATTCAAAAGAAGATTATACTACTTTTCTTGGTTGCCATACCATACTACTGACTTGTATTGAGCTTGTAGCCTAATGAAATCTCTAGATCTTGTTCAGGTGAATTGTTTTGATCACCACATTCCCTCAGCTTGAGAGCTCTGAAGACAGAAATTCATCTTCATCTTGGTTCTGAACATTTATTCAAACAATGTTCTTTCTTTCTTCATGTTCATATGCAGTCCACATCCCAGCCCTAAAACTAATGCCTGTTAAAACAGGCATTACAACATGTATGTCATACTTAAGCACATCTTAGGCCTAAATCCAGCATTACTCACCTGAAAGCAGAGGCCACTAATTGGAGACCACCATTTTTTCTAAGAATACCCATTGGCCTCACATTTTACTGTGTGTCAATTTACTTCCCCAAGTATTTATAATGGACCTAAAATGTGTCTTCAACTGTAAACAGTACAAAAAGAATAATAACATAATGAAACTTATATATGTATCAATATTGCACTGCAAGGTTACAAAGTCTTTTTTTTCCTTAGTTTCATTTGAGACTCATGACAACTTTTGAGGTAGCTGCAGCAAGTACGTCCCCCTTTTATAAGTGGAGGACAGAGAGGGGAAAGGTTTGCCCACTGCCACATAGTGAGGATGTAGTGCAGACAAGACTGTGTAGCTCCAAGGATACCCAAAGGATCATAGGGACCTGGCACTGAAAGGGAAGAAACAGACTGAGAAAGGGCTAAGTGACTTGCCCTGGGTCACACAGTTAATAAGTTTTTGTTGCTGTTCAGTCTTGTTCAACTCTTCCTGACCCCATTTGGAGTTTTCTTGGCACAGATACAAGAGTGGTTTGTCATTTCCTTTTCCAGCTCATTTGACAGATGAGGAAACTGAGGCAAACAGAGTGAAGTGACTTGCAGCAGGAAGTGTCTGAGGCCAGAGTTTTTCTGACTCCAAGCTTGGGGCTCTATCCACTAGACCACCCATCTCCCCTATATGCCCTGTCATCCTTACATCCAGAGTATTATGAGACTCAAATGAGGTAATCATTATAAAGAGTCTATAAGCCTTAAAGCTTTATATAAATGGCAGTTATTGTTATTGTTGTTATTGTTATTATTAATTAATTGATTGATTGATATTATTAGCAGCCTCCAGTCACCAGGTCTCCAGTCTGGTAGGTGATGACTTCATCCTTGAGCCTTCTACTGGACTCCTGCTGAGTGTAAGCAATGTTTATAGAGCAAGACAAGGGTGTGCTGGTAAATGTTTAACATCCAGGAAAGAAAAAAAAAAGTATACACACACTTTTAAATGTAATCTGTATTAGTAACACTTTCTTAAATCTAGACAATCAACAAATCAAGTCCTGCTTAATAGTAACTACCAGTTTCAGAGATGTAAATCCTCACACTGAAAATTTCACCAGTTAGAGTTGGCTGCAGAATATGCCTGCTCTCTAGTCCTGGAGAAATCTGATGCCTGAGGGGCAAAGACTGCTCCTTGAGCATATCAGGAGAGCTACATGCCAGAACAGACAGAGGATATCAAGAATTGCTTTGCACTAAGGAAATGGGGGTGGGTAGAGACTCTTAATCATTTTTGCCATGCAGCAAGTCGATTCCAATCTTCTTCACCATTCACTGGAAAGACAAATGAACAGCTGCATGGAAAATGGTGGGGAAGAGCATGGAAAGAGAGTGGGATGCACTTGGAGATGTCTAACATCCCTTACAGATCTAAATCTTATGAGTAATCTGTGAAGATTATCATTCATAAATAGGTATGAATCATTAACCCCTCTCCCCATTTTGAGTAGGTAGATTTGGCTTAATTCTATGATGGCGTGATTCATCTAGTGATCATCCCACTAAAAACAAGAATTTCTGAGCACAGTCAGGCTCATGGAAAACCTTTTCCAGTCATATCATCTTTACTTAGTGGGAAGAATGGAGGGAGGATAAAAGCATTTCTATAGCACCTACCATGGGCCAGGGACAGCTGGGTGGTGCTATGGATAGAGCACTGGGCCTGGAGTCAGGAAGACTCGTCATCCTGAGTTCAAATCTAGCCTCACTTACGTGCTGTGTGATCCTGGTCTAGTTACTTAACCCTACTGCTCCATTTTCCTCACCTATAAAATGAGCTGGAGAAGAAAATGGCAAATCACTTCAACAAGAACATCCCAAATGGGGTCATGAAGAATTAGACACAGCTGAAAACAACTCAGCAACAACAATAACAACAAAATGTGCCAGACACAGGTGCTTTACAAATACTATCTCATTTGATCTTGATTTGATTCTGATTTGGAATCAGAGGGACTGAGTTCAAAGGTAAGGGGGTTGAATTACTTCCTCTTCCTTCTCTTCTTCCCCTTCTCCTTCCCCTTCCCTTTCCTCTTCTTTTTCTTCTACTTTTCTCCTCCTTCTGCTTTTCCTCCTTCTTCTTCTTTCCCTCCTCCTCCTTTTCCTTCTCCTCATCCTTCTCCTTTTTCTCTTCCTCCTTCTTTTTTCTTCACTCACCACATGTAAGATATTTGGGGATTCAAGGATTAGTTTTTATTTATTTGTTTGTTTCAAGAAGCTGGAATAATTTACTTTTTCCGACCAGTATAGGATTTAGGGTTTGATTATGTGCTTGTATCAAGCTTTAATTGCATAGTGGGTGTGTTGGTATTGCCCCCAAAGTAGACGCCAAGCTCCTAGAGGTAAGAAATAAGGTCCTTTTCTGTCTCTCCCTCAGTATCTAGGATACTGCCAGGAAATAGTGTCTATGCTTGGTCAGTCTTGGTTAACAAACCATGATATTTGGCATGCCAAGTACTATTGGGGCTTTCTCCAGGTGCCAGTGACAGAGGTGGGTCTGCCTGTACAGGTTGTCCGATACCCCTTCTTCCCACCATTCCTTTCACCTACAGAGAGCCATAGAGCCCTTTCCAGACCACAGTCCCTAAGCTTCATTCATCTAAGCGATACATTCCCCAGTTCAAGGCAACTGATCTGTCTTTGCAACTTCTCTGCAGTTTGGAAGGTTCTGGGGGTAATTGGCCATTTACGCACAGAGTGAGAGTAAGGCTTTGATGATTAGCAAAACCACAGACCCCCGTCACATGGTAGCAATGAGTTCGGAAAAACACATCACCTCAACGGTCGGTCAGCTTTCCAATAAAAAGAGGCCTCTGCTTTTGATAACTGTCTCAAACACATTCCTACCTTCTCACTCCACCCTTCTTCTTTACCACTTCCCCAAACTGCCTCCTCCCTTCCCCCCCACCAAATATCTTGACTCTGGAAACATAGAGAGTATTCCAGTCCCCCTTTCCCAATAACAGGAGGGCTTTCCAACTCCCAGGCAGTTCTGAGATGCATTCTGATCTGAGTTAGAAGCTTTGTGTTATGCTGATGAAGGTTTGGGGTTGTTGAGTTTTGGGGGTTTTTTTCCCTCCAGCTCAGGTTACTTGGCTCCACAGAGGGCCAGCTCAGGATAAAACCCACCCAATCAATGCCTTCACTTAAAGTTTCAACACCCAAGACCAATCAGCACTGAGGAATCAGGAACAGACCAGAGGCTAAACATGTTGCAACACAGTTGTTACTTTATTTCCTTACTAACCGAGGTCTCAAAGCTTTAGGGGATGAAAGGGTTTTCATATTTAATGAATAAACCCCTTGTAGTGCTCACATGCTTTCCTTCAAAGATCCCCCAACCTGTGATGAACATCGTCTAGTTGGCCCTAACACCATCCCATCCCCCTTGGGGATTTAAAGCAGTACATTTCAACACAGAGAGGTGGTATGCCATGTCAGGTAGAAAGATGTCCCCTGAACTAGAAAGATGGGGCTCAAATCTCACCTCTGACATATATACTGGGTATGTGACCCTAGGCAAGACATTCAGTGCTTCAAGCAACTCTCTAAGACCATCAGTTGGAAAGAAGGTGCCAACCTGCATTGGTAGAGGGAGTTCCTTTATCTGGAGTTTTTCTGCATGAATGAAATTTCAGATCAGACCCCCATCCCAACTCAACACATACTTATCAAGCAGATTTTCTGTAGAATACTCTGTTCAACCCTGGAGATAGACAAAAAATAATCAACAACAGTTCCAGCCCTCAAGGATCTTGCAATCTACTAAGGGCAATATAATATACAAAGAAAAAAATAATATAGAAGATACAGGGCAGAAGTAAGATTTAAATCAGATATTCTAAGAAAATTGGAGGAGGGAGATACCACTTTTGCTTGGAGAGGGGAAGGAAAGAGAGGACAGAAAGATGGCAGAAGTAGTGGTACCTGAGCTGAGCCTTCAAGGGAAAGAAGGATGTCAACTTCAGATGAAGAGGAAGAAGAAGTGTATTCTAGGCATGGGAGGTAACCTGAAACATGTACAAAGGAGAGAAATGGCAGGATATAGGCCTACTTTGTGTCAAGCATTCTAAAAATATTATTTCATTTAATCCTCACGATAACCCTATAAGATGAGTGCTATTATCATTGCCATTTTACAGTGGAGAAAACTAAGGTAAACAGAAGTTAAGTGACTGTATCACTTCTCGGTGCAGAATTTTGTGCCGGGGGAAATGCAGGAAGACCATCTAGTGGGGGGCGGGGGGACTTATGATCTAGTTCGGGGATAGAGGACATCAACACAGATACACAAAATCATACATAATAAGTACAATTGGGATGTTGGAGGAGTGCCTAGGAATATTTTCACCTGAGGCAAAAATAATTTAGTCAGATGAATGGAGGTGATACAGTAGCATAAAAGACCAAATGGGAATAAAATGGGTATGAACTTGCACCAGGAAAGGGAGTGATCGAACCCTCACTTCCATGGAGATGGAGGTGGGGTGGGAATAAGGTCTCTATGAGAGAGGTTCCATGACAACAGATTCTGGGTATGGTGGATACAGATAGTTACTGAATTTCAAAGAGATCAAACCAGCCAAAAAGTAGGAAGAGGGATGAAGAGTGCCAGGAAAGGAAGTGTGAACCTCTGGATATTGGTGTCCTGGTGAAAAGTCCTTTTTTGCCTCATCCTCTGAGAGAGAATGAAGTGCTATACTCATATTTGGAGAAACTGAGGAACAGGGAACTTCATAGATATCACTCGGGTAGCTTTCTTGCTCCCCTAGGCAGTTTTTAATCTTCCCCAAAGAGTTTTCCTCTAAGAAATGTAGGGAGAGAGAAAAAATCACAATAAAATTGCTCTGAATTCTTTCATGCTGATCAAGTCTGACAGGCATACTCACCTCATTGCACAGAAGTGCTCCTAATCTTTACAACTCAGAAAAGAAAGTATGAGTAATTTTTTTAATACTAGAAGAGTAGGTTTTTCCCAGCATGGAATATTTGTCAGTATCTGATAAATGGAATTATTCAAAGTTATTGTAGTATTTTAGGTACCAGGTATATCACCCAGTTTCCTAACAGCTAGGCTGTTTTATCAGAAATCTATCCTCTCCTGAGGCAGGAGAAGAAACATAGAACCTCCCAGCAAAAATCAATATTGAGAAGCAGTACAGTGCAGTGGAGAGAGCAATGGTTTTTGAGTTAGAGGACTAGAGCTCTAAGCCCACTTACTTATTCTACCATACAAAAGTTACTTAACCTCTTTGGACCTCAGTTTCCTCATTTGTAAAATGAGGGAAATAATCTAGATGGCTCCTGAAGTCCCTTCCATCTCCTAATCTATGACCCTAGGTTTGTATTCTAAGAAATAAATTACAATAGCTGATTCTACCCCATTGCCATTTGGTGTCAACAAGAATTCAAATGGTATACCCTGTGACCTATCAATACCACCACTGAGCCTATGCCCCCAAAGAGATTAAAAAAAGAGTAAAAGGACCCACATCTACCAAAATATTTATAGCTGTGCTTTTTGTAGAGACAAAGAATTGGAAACTAAAGGAGTACCTTTCGATAAGAGAATGACTGACCAAATTATGACATATGAATGTGATGGATTTATATCCTCTGTAAGAAATGATGATATTCTAGCACTATCAAAAGAATGTACAGAAGTCCCCTAGCACTTTGGGTCGACCCTCTGTTGTCGTTGTTTGTCCTTCATTTTTTTTTTGAGGGAGGAAGGTAGGGCAATTGGGGTTAAGTGACTTGCCCAAGGTCACAAGGCTAGTTTTTGTGTTGTATCTGAGGTTGGATTTGAACTCAGGTCCTCCTGACTCCAGGGCCAGTGCTCTTTTCACTGTGCCGCCTAGCTGCCCCTTTGTCCTTCATTCTTGAAGAGGACCCATGACAAAATTGTTGTACAATATGGCCAAGCTTGGACAGGTGGAAATTTAGAATATTGAAGAGTATACCCAAACTAAAGAGATCATAGGTCCATAAGAGTATAGAACCTTATCCTCAAACTGAACCTTCTCTATAAAAAGTGCACTAGTTTCCTAAATATCCTTGCCCTCTGCTTTATATGATGAGGAGGCTGCACTGTTTTTGACATTCTGTTGACATGAAGCATCCTAGTTTATGGTTCCCACATATGGGGACCTCAGAACTCGCAGGAAGGAGGATGCAATCAGAAGTCTGACTTCCCTGGAGAACAGTGTATTTATGATTATAATGTCCACTTCTACTGCTTTAAGATTAATGAGACACTACCATCACAACAAATCTCCATGGTGGGTAATACAAGCATCATCCCTATTTTACAGATGAAGAAAGGGATGTTCAGGCCATTCAAGTGACTTATCTAAGGTCACATGGCTAGTCAGTCATAGGACTATGGATTTAGAACTGAAAGGGACCTTAGAGGTCATCTAATCTAACTCCCTCCTTTTACCCATGAGAAAACTGAGGTCTAGAGAAGTAACTTGCCCAAGTTCACACAGGTATTAAGTGGCAAAGCTGAGATTGTTGGAGTAGAGTGGTCCCAGGTTTACTGATGCAAAGTAAAGAGTGCTACAACTCACCCATCAGTCAATTAACACTTATTAAGCACCTACTGCGTGCTAAGAGCTGGGGAAGATACAATGAAAAGAAAAAGACAGTCCTTGCTGTCAAGGATCTCACAGCTTAATGGAGGGATAACATGCAAATAACTATATACAAACCCACTCTAAACTGGAGAGAATCAACAGAGGGAAGAATCAAGGTGAGAGCAGAGAGTTTACACCAAAGGAGTCATCTTCTCTAAAGCATTCGATTTCCATCTTGTCTTTGAACCTTGAGCTGGGGATGATTTCCCATGAGGATAGATTCTAATATCTTGATCACTTTCAATAGGCAGTTAAGGAAAAAAAAACTGTAACTATGCATGGCAACTAGGGTTTTGTCGGAATGAGGGGATACAAAATACATTTGCCATAATAACTAAGTCTCCCTTCTACTCGACTAAATTTGTTTCAATTCCTTTTTGTATCATTTTCACACCATAAACCAAAGAGCAGATTTGAGGGCACCTTTTATCCTATTACTCATGTCATTCTGATTGCTCTAGGTGTCAAATTTTCTAGTTGTAGCTCTAGGGAGGAGTACTGACCAGGAGAATTTGATTTTAATCCTGATTCTGCCAGCTATCAGACTGAGAAAATTCATTCCAAATCTCTGCACCTTGGGTTCCTTATCTAGGAAATGGCTGGATTAGGTATATGTGGAAGGTTTATCTGGTAGCCCTCCAGTCTGTATTCCACTGCTGCCATGTGTCCCACCCTGAGGAATACAGAACTCTTTGGAGAGGAGAGCAACTAGTAGTAAATCTCACTAGCTGTCTTATGGGGTCTTTGCAAACTACAATGTGCTTTAGAAACATGAGCTAAAATTTGGAACTATGCCCAAAGGGCAGTCAAACTGTGCATACCCTATGATCCAACAATACCACTACTAGGTCTGCATCCCAAAGAGATCATAAAAAAAAAGGACCCACATGTACCAAAATATTTATTTCTCTTTTTGTAGTGGCAAAGAATTAGAGATTGAGGAGATGCCTATCTATTGGGGAATGACTGAATAAGCTGTGGCATATGATTGTGATGGAATATTATTGTGCTATGATGAGAAGGTGGATTTCAGAAAAACATGGAAAGACTTACATGAACTGATGCTGAGTGAAGTGAGCAAAATCAAGAGAACACTGTGCACAGTAACAGCAACATTGTGCAATGATCAGCTAGGATTGACTTAGCTCTTCTCAGCAATACAATGATAATCATGATGGAAAATACTAGCCACATCCAGAAAAAGAACTGATGAGTCTGAATGCAGATCAAAGCATATTATTTCCACTTTCTTTGGGTTTTATGTTTTTTTTCTTTTGATCTGTTGCTCCTTTCACAACATGACTAATGTGGAAATGTTTTACATGATTGCACATGTATAACCTATATCAGATCACCTTCTGTCTTGGGGAGGACAGAGGGGAAAGGGGGAGGGAGAAAATTTGGAGCTTAAAATCTTTTTATAAATGAATGTCGAAAATTGTCTATGTATAATTGGAAGAAATAAAATACTATTTACATTTTTAAAAATAAAAAATCTTTAAAGCAGAAAAAAACATGAACTAAAATCATCTACTCAGGAATTTAGATCATAGGATAATAGATTTTACAGCTGGAGTGGACCTTAGAGATCATTCAGACCAGGAGTAGGAAACCTGTGACCAAGGCCACAAACCTGTTCTGTGAAGTTTGAATTCAGTCAAAGGGCCACACTTGAGGACCTAGAGGGACACATGTGGCCTCAAGGCTTCATGTTCCCCACCCCTGATCTAGGCCAACACCCTCATTTTGTAGATGAGGAACTGTAAGCCCGAGAGGTGATGTGATTTGCTCAGGGTCACACGAGCAGTAAGGAGTGTCATAGACAAGATCTCAACCCAGGTCCTCTGGCTCTGAACCCAGCATTATCTCTCTTCCTGGTCTCTATGGCAACCATTTCCAACAAAGTTAATCCCTCCTTATCTCCTTTTTCCAACACCTACCCCATCTCTACCTTCCAGGTATCTTAAAACTTCAGGGAATACATTATGGTATAGGTATATATATATGTGTGTATATATATATATACACACACACACACACACACACACACACACACATATATATATATATATATACATTAGGTAACACATTATGACGCCAAAGACCTAGTGACTGTTCTGACCCCACTCTTTTTTTCCACCAGCAAGACTAAGGACCTGATATACTATGCTTCCCTTTTAGTACCCCCTTTTCTCTCTGAACATGGGTCCCTCAAGCTGTCGCCTTACCTGAAAATGCTTTTCTTCTCCCTTGTCCTGCTCTTTGAAATTAGAAAGTGTGTTTTTTCAAGGGTTTAACTCCTAAGTACATCAAGGTCCCCATTTGTGCTAATAATGATGGATCCCAAAAAATGGTCCAATTATTTGAATCTGCATGTCATATTTCTACTGGGCTGGAACCAATGCCATATTTTATATGTATTTAATTATGACTTCAAATAGTGAAAATTCAAATGCATTCAGCCACTTTAGGGGATTCATTATTCACAAAACTGGGGGCCTAGCTATATTTGAGGATCCATACCTAAATACATTAAGGATTCATGACTTTGTCATTACTGGTCCTCCTTATATCATGCAGATCATGGTCTCCTGCCTTAACAGTAACAAACCTGAAGAAGACCCTCCCCACTCTCAGGCTGGTCCTGGGATAAGCAGCCTGTCATTTGGCTGGTACTCAAAGCCATTCCAATTTGGAAGGACTGCCAGTGACTCATGCAGTGACATATTCTACTGCAACAGTCATCAAGAACCCAGGAACACCAGCATGCCACACTGTAGCCTTGAAGGACTTCAGTAAAAGAAGAGGACACATTTCAAAGGGAATTTCAAAGAAGGGAGAATGGTTCTAAAGCATATGGATATTTTAGCAATCAATTCTGATCCTACATATATACTTACTGGAAACTAGACTTTTTTCTTCCTTACTTCAACCTCTTTTTCCTGACTCATTTCCAACCCACACTATCCTATCTGGCCCACAGTTTCTACTAGGTTTTGTCCTTAGAGGTGGTTAGTCTGATCTTGTCTGGGCAGGATGTTAGATCAAGTGCTAGGTAGCTAGGCAATTAATTTGGTTTGGCAAGGTTGTTCAGTCTCCAGCCCTTTTATCAATCATTCATTTCCCTAGCCCTTAGCTCTAGACGTGGGAGTCCCATACAGTTGGCACCTCCCCAACTTTCTACTTCCTTCCCCTTACCAGGTGGATCTTTCATCTAAGCGTCTAGACTGCTAGACAGCATGGTGTAGTGTGGAACTGTCCTAGGATTCAGAAAAAAACTGGTTTCAAGACCCACCTTGAACCCTAGGTATCTAACCTCTCAGGCCTCTTGACAACTGTCTAAGACCATGAGTAGCAGCCAAGGTGTCAAAAGAGGAAGTTTTCATAATCAAGTGTTCTCTATACTGATGAAAACAATTCCTTTAACCTAGATTTTCTGGCTGTTGGCTCAAGGAAGGTTGGAGGCAGGGGGGAATCCTCTCCTATCTTCCTGCTTTCCTTGGGGGGGGAAATAGACCTTTCCCTTTGAGATTTCCAAATATTTCTACCCCTGGGTTTCAGTCTTCCTGCTCTGACCTTGGAAGTTGCCTATTCTACTTTCTTGGAGACTTAAATGTCTTCGGCCTGGAGAATTGCTCGTCATCACTGTGAGTTTCTCTAGGAAGGAGCATCTTTTGCCTCTCTTTGTATCTTCTGCCCTTAGCACAGGGCCTAGCTAGCACCTAGTAGGTGCTTAATAAATGTTTATTGACTGATTGACCTTTGACATGTTATCTATTCTGGTTGGTTTTCTGAAGCAATTTCCCTATTCCATTGTAAGAACTAGTTCTGCTATTATTAAGAGGTAGCATGATATATTTGAAAGAACTCTGCACTCTGAATCCAGAAAGACTTGGGTTCAAATCCTATCTCTTAACACTAACTGGCTGTGTGACTGTGGTCAACTTGCTCAATCTCCATAAGCCTCAGTTTCCTCATCTGTGAAATGGATATAATAATATCTAAAGCATCTGCCTTAAAGGGAAATTGTAAGGGTAAAAATAAGATAATGTATGTAAAGTTCTTTGCAAAATTTAAGGTATTGTACATATAAATGTCAGCTAATGTTATCATTGATAAAGTTGGCTTCTCTTGTCTACTTCCCTAGACTGACACCTATTTGTTAGACAGCATGAGCTGTAGTCACCACATGTCATGGACTCCCAGATCTGTCTGTCTGTCTGCCTGTCTCGTGTGTGTCTCCCTCTCTCTGTCTCTATCTCTGTGTCTCCCTCTGTCTCTCTCTCTCTCTTTCTCTCTGTCTACCTGTCTCTCTGTCTATATCTGTATCTGTGTGTTTCTGTCTCTTTCCTTTCTGTGTCTCCCTCTGTGACTCTCTCTTTCTATGTCTATCTCTACATCTCTCTATGTTTACTCTGTGTGAGTCCCTGTCTCTGTGTCTCTGTCTCACTCTCCTCCATGTCTCTCCATTTCTATCTCTGTGCCCTCCCTCATATTCTCACTCACACTCACCCTCCCATCACCAGGCCATCTCTGACACTAGCATCAAGAAGGATATGCCTTGATGTTTCCTAAACTGCCCTGGAGATAACTAGCAATTGTGACCAGCTACAAGAGCTCTCCAATTTCCACCACAGCTGCTTGCCTTTTTACCACCACTGACTCAATCAATCCACAGAGTATCTGCTCTGTGCCAGACAGAGATACAAAGACCAAAGAAATAGTTCCACAGAGCTCGCCTTCTATGAGCTCACCATTCTCATATTCTAAGAGTATGATCCCCTTCTCTTAATTTTGAGCCCCCATGCTATCTCTGGTCCCTCTAGACTGAGTTTCTTCCTCTGGTTCAAATAAAAGTTTCCTCCATACCTCAACCCCCATTCCCACCTAATTCCTGTTTCTGCTACTCCCAGGTTCCCAGTTCATTGGTAGGGCAGAGAAAGCAGACACACCCCGGGGCCAGTAAACAATAGATGCCTTCTCCTGGCCAGGCTACTTCTCACCCTCAGCTTTGCCCTGAGATTGCTGAGTCATGTCCCTGCCCTGGGAGTGGTTTACTAGAATCCTGGTTTCACATTAGTGCTAACAATAATTAATCATACAATAAAACCCCCTGCCCCAAACACTACCTTGGATGAGGACAAACCTCCTGCCCAGCTCCTTACTACAAATGGCCATAACTCCTCACATAGAGAGCTGGAAAGATAACTTAGATGTCGTCATCTGGTGTAGAGGGGTATCACTCAAATGGAAATGGAGGTCACTACACTTTATATAAGTACCCCTGAGCCATATCTTGACTTAGAATACCACTTATTAAGTCTATGTTCTATTGCATTTTTATTTATTTTGTTATCTATTTCTCAATTTGGACAGCTAAGTGAAACTATAGTGCATAGAGCCCTAGTCCTAGAGACAAGAAGATTCATCTTCCTGAGTTCAAATCTGGTCTCAGACACTTACTAGTTATGTAACTCTGGACAAGTCACTTAACCCTGTTTGCCTCAGTTTCCCCAACTATAAAGTGATCTGGAGAAGGAAATGGCAAACCACTCCATTATCTTTACCAAGGAACCCCAAATGGGGTCATGAAGAGTCAGACACGTTTGAAAACAACTGAACAATTTTCCAATGACATTTTAATCTGGTTAGGTGGCACTGGGGAGTGTTACCTATTGAGTGTTTGACATCTCTGATCCACCATAACCTCCTCCTTTTAAAAGTGAGTAAACTGAGACCCAGAAAGATTAAGCAATTTGGTCAGGTCACACAAGTAATAAGTGACAGAGATAGGATTTGAACCTGTGACACGAAATCCATTGCTCTTTCCATTGCACCACACTGACGCCTTTTGAGGAACTCAAGTCCTTTCCAAATCTAAAGTTGAAGGATTCTGAGTGCTTGATTCCAGACAGCCCAAGATGAGGCAACTAGGGTGGTACAGTGGTTACAGCATTTGTCCTGGAGTCAGGAAGTTAAATCTGACCTCAGACACTCGCTAGCTATATGACCCTTGGTAAGTAATTTAACCTCTGTCTACCTCAGTTTCCTCAACTGTAAAATGGGGGTAATAATAATAGCACCTACCTCCCTTGAAGGTTGTTGTAAGGATCAAATGAGATCATATTTATAAAGTTCTTACCATAGTACCTGGCACATAGTAGGTGTTTACTAAATGCTTGTTTCCTTCCTTCCAAGATGTCCCTTACTACAGCAGCATAGCTTCTGGGGAAGAAGGAAGGGAATACAATATTGGGACAGTCCCTCTAGGTCTATTTGCCTTAAATCAATAAATAAGCTAGCACTCATTCAACAAAAAAAGGTCCATCAACACCCAAATCTCTATTTCTGGTCCAAATTTCTGTTCTGAGTTTGAGGCTCTCAGTTACCTGCAAAATATCTCCAATCTGATGGTCCTCCTGAGCTTCAAATTAGACCTGTCTAAAACTTATTTCAGTTTTCAGACCTCAAAATCTTTTAACTTAAAACCTTCTTCTAACTTCACAACACTTCTGCCTGTTGCATTACCCTTCACCCTCTCTCTTGTGTTTTCAAACTTAACACTATCTTTTATTCTTCACTTTTCTCCCCCTTGTGCCCAAACAGTTACAAAGTCCTGTTGACTCATTTTCCAAAATACCTCTCTTATCTGTCCCCTCCTTGATATTCCTACTGCCTCTACCCTCAGACCCATGCACTTAAAATGATGTTCTGAGAGGTCTTCTTCCCTCTACTGGTTCCACTCTCCAATCAATCCTTCTCAACACTGCCAAGAATAATCTGTTATGCGCAATCTGGTCTCAGTACTCCTCTCCTGAAAAATCTTCAGTGTCTCCCTATTGCCTCCTAAGTAAAATTTATACTCTGTGACTGGCATTTAAAGCATTTCACAACCTGGTGCTGTTCCGTCTTTCCAGCTTTGTCTAATGTTACTCCCACCTCTGTGTATTCCATGCTCCCCTCAAACTGGTCTGCTCTGATCCCCAAAAGCTCTCTGAACTTTCCTGCCTAAATTCTCTTGCTCTATGCTGAGAATGCCTTCCTCCCCATTCTTTGCTTGATATACACTTATCCCTTCCACATCTGGGGTGTGAAGAGGGGTTAGGGGGTGTGGTGTCCCTGTGATATGGAAAATCCTGTCAAATTTTTTGCCCTCTCTTAGTACCAGAGAAGTCTGAATTTTTTTTCTTTTATGGGGTGTTTACAGTACTTTATTGTAAAATTTGGGTTAAGTATTTTGTCATAGGCTCTGTGTTGTCTACTGACCTTCACATGTCATCTGTGGCTTCTACAAAATTTCCCAAAAAATCCCATTTAATTTCTTGTGCCAACCTGTGATATATCAAAACTGTAATGGGGACAGTCAGATGTGGAAGGAATAACTGTATTCATACCCAAGACCAAAGCTAGAAATATGTGTGTCTGGGGTAGCACAAACTGTCCCAAAGCAAATGGCAAGAAATGGGCTCTCAAACCAATTTTTTAAGGCCCTAGTACCTTTATACTTCAGCAGAAGATCCTTTCCCTTCCCTCTGCCCACGGTGAACCCTCACCCACTGTCAGCTAAAAGAAGGAAAGTGTGATATCAGCCTTAAAATACTTTCACAAACAGATTCATATTGATTACTCCAATAATCCTCACACAGCATGAGGTCAACATTGCATTATTGTAGGTGCAGGGCCCTCGTTGGTCTTCATCTGGGGGGTATGGGTAGGATGGGCAGGGAAATGTGCTAAACTCTGTGGCTTCAAAGCTCCTGAAGAATGACTATACAAATGTTCTCTGCACCTTCTCAATTCAGTGCCCTGGAGCAAAGCCCCAAATGCTCCACTGTATTCATGATTCTGTTCCTAACCAATCTTTAAAGCTCAACTCTAATACCACTTTCTCCTAGAATCCTTCCCCATTCCCTTCCCCTTTGTGTATAATTTTAAGGGGGAGGGGGACTTGATTGAGTCAATTACTCAACTCCACTTTAAAAACTAAAAAAGTGTTCTAACCCAGATACCAATACCAGGTGAGAATACCTTTACTGAGTCAATCATTTTGAGTTCTGAACTAGGTATGAACAAGACCCAGACTTCTCTATTGAATCAACCAATTAAAAGAATTTCAATTGGAATATTTCCACTGAGTCAATCCATCAGAGATCTCAACTAGGTGTGAACAAGACCTAGACATATTTCTATTAAATCAGTTCACCAAGGGATTTCAACTAGAATGACTTTACTGAGGGGTGGCTAGGTGGTGCAGTGAATAGATCAGCAGCCCTGGAGTCAGGAGGACCTGAGTTCAGATCTGAGGCCTCAGACACTTGGCACACTTGCTAGTCAAGTGACCTTGGGCAAGTCACTTAACCCCTCCAAAAAGCCAAAAAAAAAAATTAGAATACCTCTACTGAGTCAAACCATTCAGATCTAGATATCTCTATTGAATCAATTAATCAAAGGAATTTCAACTAGGGATGATAGGAAGTCTGTTGGAATTGGTTAAAGAGACTAGACTGTGCCCTCTGGGGCATATATAAAACCAACAAGCTAGTTTGCTGTCAAGCATGTGGCAACTTAGTGCTAGAAGCTGTTCCTTCCAGTCAAGCCTCTGGGAAGGATATCTAGGTCTTGAAGGTAAAGAGAGAAGAGCCTCGATCACACACCCACACCACCCACACTACCACGATCACCACCACCACCACCACCGCCCACACTACCACAATCACCACCACCACCCCCCACACTACCACAATCACCACCACCACCACCACCCACACTACCACAATCACCACCACCACTTTTGACCTTGGGAACTTGAGAGGATCAAAGAATTTGAACTTCTTATCAGTATCCTAGCAGCTTCCCAGGGAAAGCAGTGAATGGCTCTAAGCAATGTCCACACTGGGAGTGGAAGATCAGATAGACACACTGAGGAGCCACAGTGTCAAGGATTCTACAAGGAGCTGAACAGAAAAATAGACATCCCAATACCTAAGGGAAACTTTTGAGGACTCAAGCAAAAGAATTTCTAGGAATTAGAATCCACCCTATATGCCCTAAGTTTCAGCTCACTTTCTTAATGCACTTGTGAGAGAGGAGGTCATAGACTTCTTAGAGGGAAGTTTTGAACCAACTGCTCATCCTGCTGTGGCTTGTCCTATCTTGACACACGTGTAAATTGAATTTCAGTGAGGCAGAGTTGCACAAAGTCATCAGCCTCACTCTAGCTTTCAGAGTCATCAAAGTCCAGTGGCAGGACACAAGTCAGGATGACCAGTGATGGCCCAGGTGTAACAGATGACTTCAGTCATCTTCAGCATCTGAGCAAGTTCTAAGAGCTCCACGATGCCTGCTTCAGCCACCTTCATACTATACTACCACAGTAAATTCCCTGGAAAAGCTAATTAAATCTGACTAATTGGCTTAATAAGCAATAGTGGTGGGGTAGGAAGCACACAAGTGAGGGGTTATGATCTATAGCCTTAGAAAGAAACCACCTAACTCATTTGCATTTCCCCTAGAACCCAGAAGGGAGAAGTAGCAGGCCTTTGTAGAGACCCAGCCTAATAATTCAAGAGGAGATAGGAGGGTAGCTTCAGAGCATGACATATAACGAATAATCTTCCCCACATACCTCAAATGCAATGCTATTTTGTACCTCTTTAATACATTTGTCAGGTAATGTACACTATAATTATTTCCATGTATAGTATCCCCCACTAGACATATTCACTGGCATAGTGGTTTGCTGGCACCAGCTCTGAACAGCTTCCAGAGACCATTTGTTAAATTTTCTGTGTGAGAATTTACACCCCAGAAACTGGCTACAAATTAGGGCTTAATTTATTGTCTTGTTAATTGCCTAAATTTAATGAAGTATTAATAATGCAGATTAAATTTTAAAGCGTATGTGCATACATTTTTCCCACCAGAAAGTCTGATTGTTAAACATTTACCAACACAACCTATTTTGCTCTATAAACAATGCTTATAGCTCAATAGGAGTGTACAAAAGGCTTAGGGAATGAACTCATCACCTGACTGGAGGCCTGGTGACTGTAGGATAAAAGTAATACTCAATCATAAACATAATCTATTATATAACCTTTTATAGTTGCAAAGTGCTTTGTATCAGTAACATTTAGTTACCCCAGCCCTTACTGCCTAAAGGCCAGGTGTGTTCCATTTCACCCCTCCTTAGGGTTCTCTAATACGCTTTGTTAATTTTTTGCTTTTTTTTTGGAGGGGGGAAGGCAGAGCAATTGGGGTTAAGTGACTTGCCCAAGGTCCCATCGCTAGTGTTAAGTGTCTGAGGCCATATTTAAACTCAGGCCCTCCTGACTCCAGGGTCAGTGCTCTATTCATTTCGACACCTAGCTGCCCCAGTTCTCTAATACTCTTAAAAGAGTTTGGGGTGTCTGGGTTCTCTACCAATGACCCTAGGACCCACCAATGGTGTTACCTCAAGTGTAGGAGATACTGCTCCCAGTTCCATTTAACTACTAACAGTCATTTTAGCTTTCACAAGGAGATATTTACTTCAAAGTATAATAACAAATATACAAACTTACTTCACCACACATGAGGCTTAATCATCCCTCTATGCTACCTCAATCTCTGGAGAGAGGAAGATCAGGTTCATAACTTAGTTTGGCTCCTATACAGCACAATCTCAAGATTCAAGTCCAAAACTCCCCAGGCACTGTTGTCTTCTCTAGGGTTCCCTTTGGGGGTGGCAGCAATATCAGGCCTGGAATCCCGGCTCCAAGGTCAACATGGCTCAACATCCCATCCAGTGGGGTTTGTCACCTACATCGGAAACTGAGGACAAACCAAACCAGAGGCCCCAGGCCCATTTCTCAGAGCTTGGGTAAAAGATAGGGGCAGGAAAAGTAAAGAGGTAAGACCTTTCTGGTTTCGTTCATGGGGATGGGATCTGAACCCCTGAAAGGAAAAGGCCATGTCTTTGGGATCTGGATCCCAAAAAGGAAAAGCCCTTGAACTTTCCAACATGATCCAGGTCCCTGGCATTCAAATAGGGCAATCAGCCCTTCACAGTTAATTAACTGCTCTTTCATTGTCTGCACCTGGCCCCACTCTAGGCACCACTCCCCTAATTCCATCTAGACCCCTTCTAATTCCCACACTCTTCAGCATTTAAGATCCATTTTGCCTCCATTAAGGTGTTGAGATTCTTTAAGAGTCTAGCCAATGGTTCAGATTCAGTATGATCAAAACTGCAGATTTTTAGAATCATGCCCACCCTCTATCAGTGTTCTAATAAACCTAGTCTTTGGCTAAAAGAAGGTTCAGGTCGAATTCATTAGAGGCAAGACCTTCGGGGTCTCTATTTTGGGGTCCCAGAACCCCTAAACCTCAACAACAGCACCCACATGAATTGAGGGTGAATTGTGTACGATCTTCTCACCTTGTGAACAAAACAGGAAAAGAGAGAGACTGTCCCAGTCTGGCAGTTTTTACAGATGCAACCTGTTCTGGCTATGCTGTGAGTCAAAGAAGGCTACGACCACCCATGTGGCGGGGGAACATAGAGAAGCAGAGAGACCTCTGTATGCTACATGACCCTATTACACATCCATTACCTCATTTCAGCCCCTACAACACCCCTGTAATATACTCCCAAAAGGCATAGGAGGGTCTTATTTAAACTTTATATCTTCTTGAATAGCTCTGCACACAGTCGGTGCTTAATGAACATTTATTGAAATAGAGTAATAAAAAATGAATAAATAAGTGGATTTGACAAAGGACAGACGTCTAGAAAATGGTGAAGGTGGGGCCTCTAAAACAGGTCTTCCAAGTTCAATGCCCTTTCCACTGCACCATTTCTTCCCTCTAAGAGTATTTCTGTATGGATTGGGGATGGGGTCAGGAAAGGTTTCAATGGAAAAGTCTGGATCCCCATCCTCCTCCTGACCCATAACAGAAAAGTCCAAAAGACAGGAGCTCCACTAACAGCACTTAGAAAGTCTGAAAAACCTCTTCTAGATGAGGTGGGCCCAGGGCCAAGGGAGAGTCGGGTTAAGTTCCGTATGTGAGGATAGCTTGAATAGGAACAAAATCCACAGAAGGAGCCATCGCCTTCAAAGGCTAGGAAAACACCCCTCCTTCCCCACACCCCCAAGCATTTGGCAAGCCCCAAGAAACAAGCTTCTCCCTGAAGCACTTTTCCCTGGGACTTTTAAACCCCCTTTTGCATTTCAAGGGAAAGTTAATCTGCATTTCCTGATTCACTTACATTTAACTGATCAAGGGGCTGGAATCAGACTGAGAGCCCCTTTACAAGAAGTCTCTATTCTTTGAATCTGGAAGTGCAGTTTGGCCCAACCTGAAAAGAACTGTCATTTTCCCCACCCACCCCACTCCCCCCCCCCAGGCTCCAGGCAGGCTGGAGAGGGCCATGGCTGCCTTCCCTACTTCTCTCTGTGGCCAATTGCAAGAGAACTAGAGGGTAGAAGGAGCAGCCACCAGAAGAGAGGATGGGGAGAAGCTCTGACTCAAAGATATCTTTATGTGCCAACAGCCAGTCCAAGTTCATGTCACTGGGTGAAGGCGATCCCAACTTGGAACCAACCACTTCTAGGTTATACATGTAGGCTAGGGGGCGCCATGATGTAATGAGGTGACATCGCCTACCTTATGTGAATCAGGTAAGGACACTCCTAGACCTGTGGTTCTCCAACTTTCGAGCCTCCAGACCTTTTATGCTTAAAAATCATTGAAGACTTCCCCCTCCCCCACCGCAAGGTTTTTTGTTTATGTGGGTAATATCCAGGGGTGTGCTAGGGGCAGTTCTTGGAAGAGTTGGTTGTTAAATTTTCACTTTGAGCATTTACGTTTCAGAAACCAGCAAATGCTATAAACTGGGGCAGATCAAACTTAAAAGTGTATGTACCTACATTTCCCCTCTCCCCTTCCCCCCACAGGCCTGGTTGTTAAACATTTACCAGCATGCCCTGATTATCTCTACCTATGTTTACCATTATAAGTTAAAACACCTAAGTTTTATTGCAAAAGTAGTTTTAACATTGAGGAACCCATGAAAGAATCCCTACACCACACTTTAGAGTACTGCTACTATAGACCAAGGAGGACCCAGCTGAAATTAAATACTTTCTCTTTCTGGAAATAACAGAGACAAATTTATGCTTGGTTTAAGGAAAAACTTCCTAACAATTAGAGCTAGCCGAAGGTAGAGTGGGCTGCCTGAAGAGGGAGGAAATTTCTCCTCACTGGAGGTCATCAACAACCAAGCAAAGATTGAATGGTATCAGAGATGTGTCAGGGAGTCTTGGGGAAGGGGGAGGAGGAGGGAGGGTTTGAACTAGATAATGCCTGCGGTCCCTCCCAACTTGGAATCCTGTGATTATGTGGTTCTAAGAACCTTAATAGATTTTTTATAAAAAAAACTTTTGTTGAAGGCTGCAGTGATTTTCAGAGTACAGGCATACCCTCCTAATGCCATTATTTGCCCTGTGAGAAATCATGATGCTAGATGAAACAATATGGAGGGGGGTGGGTGGTTAAGAGGGGTACTATTGGTTCCATTGGAGCAATGTAATACAATTAAGAAATAAGTTCCTGAGCAGCTAAAAGTCAGGCTACATAAGTGTAACATAAATCTTTATACAGATTTGAAGTTACAATGAGTCTAGACACTTCTCTGATAATGAGTGAAGTTGGCTGTGATGAGACATTGATTTGGGCTAAAGACCTACTAAACAGGGGGAGGCTAGGTGGCACAGTGAACAGAGCACCGGCCCTGGAGTCAGGAGGACCTGAGTTCAAATCTGGCCTCAGACATTTAACACTTACTAGTTGTGTGACCTTGGGCAAGTCACTTAACCCCAATTGCCCTCCCCCCCAAAAATAAAAGACCAACTACAAGGGGAAAGGAGGCACCAAGAGTATTACCTTCACCTCTGAGGAAAAGGAATAAAAGTCTGAGAATCAGCCTGATGAAAAGTTTGAAAATAATATTAATAATAAACTGTTATATTTAATGTTTTAATTAAATTAGTTGTTATATTAATAATAACAGCTAACATTTGTATAGCACTATACAAGTATTATCTCATTTAATCCTTACTGCCTGGGGAAGTAAGTGCTATTATATCCCCATTTTGTAGATTTTTTAAGAAACTAAAACTTTTGGATGAGAGAAATGTCTGCTTTCAAGATTTTTTTTTAATATGTTTAACGCTGACCCTTAACTTCCTCCTTCAGCTTGATATGAAAAAGAAGCCCAGGGCAGCTAGGTGGCAGAGTGAATAGAGCACCAGCTCAGGAGAACCTCAGTTCAAATTCAGCCTCAGACATTTAACACAAAAACTAGCCATGTGACCTTGGGCAAGTCACTTAACCCCAATTGCCTCCAAAAATTAAAAAAAAATTTTAGTTGAAAAAAAAAAAGAAAAAGAAGCCCAAATCCAGGATTGGGGGTGGGGAGCCACTGGAACAATGATGCAGCCAACCACCTTTGCAACCTTGGAGGTGGAAGGGACACAGTGTATAGGAAAAAGCTGAAGAGTATCAGAGAAAAGAGGAGAAATTCTTCATGGGCCATCTATACTTGGAGCTTGACTTTGGCATGGGATGTATCAGGTATGTTCTGTGATCTTAGACCCTGAAATTCCCCTCTCTGAACACAATTTCTTGTCTTTCCATTTTTCTCCATTCCTCCTTAGCAGTTTCTATCCCCTTTTCTTCCTTGTTCTCTCAGTCCATAACCCCTACTTGAGCTTCATTTCCCTTTCTTCCTTACCTTGACTCTCTAGCTAACAAGTCTTATTATGCACCATTTTGTTGTTATTTAGTCAATTAGTTGTGTCTGACTCTTTGTGATCCCATTTGGAGTTTTCTTGGCAAAGATGCTGGAGTGGTTTGCCATTCCCTTCTCCAGTTCATATTACAGATGAAGAAACCCTCAGCAAATAGGGTGAAGTGACTTGGCCAGGTTCACACAGCTAGTAAGTGTCTGAGATCATGTTTGAACTCGTGTCTTCCTGATTCCAGGGCCAGTACTCTATGCACTATGGTGCCACCTAGCTGTGCTCTTTTCAAGTTATGCTATAAGAAATGATGAGCTTGATGCTCTTAGGAAAAACATGGACAGACTTGCATGAAATACTGAAGAATGGAATAAGCAGAACTGAGAGAACATTGTATACAGAAATAGCAATAATGTTTTAAGAACCTTTAGTAAATAAGTCATTTTGACTATTTATAAATACCCAGATTAACTACAAAGGACATATGAAGGAAGACCCTATCTGTATCCAGAGAAAGACCTAGTAAACAAAATCATGTATAGAATGATTTCTTCCTAATACATTCTCCACACAGCCAACAAAATAATCTTTCTGTAACATAGATCTTACCATGTCAAAATCTTGCAATGGCACAAGTCCAACCTACCCAAACACCTTCACTAATTCCCCATTGCCTGTAAGATAAAATATAAACTCCTCAGACTAGTATCTATGGCCTTCCACAATCTGACTCCACCTCCCATTTCAATCTAATGTAACATTGCTCCTAGTCGTAGATTCAACATTTCTTTCAAAATGGACCGTATTTCCTATTTTTCATGTTCCATTTACCACTTCTTGCCTTCACATAAACTGTACCTTATGCCTGAATACACTCCCTCTTCATCTTTACCTTTCAGAATCTTTCTCTTCCTTCAATGTGTTACCTTCCTCCTGAAGTCTTCTTTGATCTCCTCAACTGTTAGTGCTTTGTCCTTTCTCAATTACCTTGTGCCCAGTCAAATAGGAGACTTTTTAAGGGCAGGGACTCTTCCTTCCTTCCTTCCTTCCTTCCTTCCTTCCTTCCTT
>NW_027187342.1:845632-877648 GCF_028583685.1 Petaurus breviceps papuanus | reverse complement strand
CTTCCTTCCTTCTTTCCTTCCTTCCTTCCTTCCTTCCTTCTTTCCTTCTTTCCTTCTTTCCTTCCTTCCTTCATTCCTTTCCTTCCTTCTTTCCTTCTTTCTTTCCTTCCTTCCTCCTTTCTTTCTGTCATCTTTGCATCCACAGTATTTATTACAATACCTTGAACAATGTAAATGCTTTAGAAAAGCTTATTGATTTATACAGAGTTTAAGTAAATTGTTATACCTATTTGACACTGTCAAGATTCAAAGTGCAGAGATATGTCTCTAATAAGAGACTATCATCTACTGTTTCCAGTCAAGAAAATTATTTATCAGGGCAGCTAGATGGTGCCATGAATAGAGCACTGGCCCTGGAGTCAGGAGGACCTAAGTTCAAATCCAGCCTCAGACACTTACATACTTACTAGCCATGTGACTTTGGTCAAGTCAACCCCAGTTACCCTCCAAAAAGCAAAAAAGAATTATTTAACAACTTTCTTTCCACAAAGTACTTATCTGGACTTCTAGTTAAGATGGCACCATGAAAAGTCAAAGATGGGCCCACTAGAAAACTCAGTAATCAAGAAGACAAGGAAAAGCAGTAAACTTCTCTATCCTGTCTAGAACTCCACCAGAAGAGATCAGAGCACTTAAGTAACAGTGTCTGGAATATAGCAGATACTTAATAAATGCTTATTGATTGATTGATACTAGAAATGCACACTTAACAAGGGTTAGAGGTCACACTGGAACCCAGGTCTGATTATAACTCCAGTGTTCCTTCTAACAATATATGGATGATATGGTTTAAGGGGTAACCACTCCCAGGAATACTTGCATCTTAATGAGGAATTCTTGAAGACCAAAAAGTTTTTAAGCTCCCAAAGAGAGTGGAATTTCAAATAGGTAAAGACAGAGATTTCTTTTAGAGGAAGGTTTCCCCTAACATAGCACTCAGTTGTAAACTACCTTTTTGTTGTTAATTCAATTTTATTTTATTCTCAATGTCCAGTTCTCTACATCCCACCGTCAACTCCACCCCCCACATTGAGAAGCAAGAAAAACAAAACTCATATGTATAGTCAAGGAAAACAATCCTACATTAGCTATATGTATGCATGTATAATATACATATATATAAGTACATATATGTGTGTGCATAAATTAGAGAAGGAAATGCAAACCACTCCAGCATCCTTGCCAAGAAAACTTGAAAAGAGGGTTATGGAAAGTTGGACATGAATGAAAAATGACTGGAAAATACAAATATAAATATGCATGTATACACACACACACACACACACACACTCCCTCATTTTTCACTGAGTTCATCAGATCTCCATCTGGAGACAGACAACATGTTTCATCATGAATCCTCCAGAATTGTGGTTAGTCATTACATGGATCAGAGTTCCTAAGTCTTCAAAAATGTTTTTCTTTACAGTATTGTCGTCATTCTATAAATTGTTCTTCTGGTTCTATTCACTTTACTTCACGTCAGTTCATACAAGTCTTCTGAGGTTTTCTAGAAACCATCACCTTCATCATCTTTTGGAGTACAGTAGTATTCCACCATGTTTCATTCATTTGGATCTATTTTATAGTATCTTGATTTCTCATGAAGTCATTAGCTTCCATTTGCTCCAATCTAATTTTGAAGGAATTCTTTTCTTCAGTGAGTTTTTGAAATTCCTTTTCAATCTGGCCAAATCTGCTTTTTTAAGGCATTCTTCTCATCATTAACTTTTTGGGCCTCTTTTGCCATTTGAGTTAGCCTATTTTTTTAAGATGTTATTTTCTTCACTATTTTTGGGGGTTCTCCTTTAGCAGGCTGTTGACTCATTTTTCATTATTTCCTTGCATCATTCTCATTTCTCTTCCCAATTTTTCCTCTACTTCTCTTACTTGATTTTCAAATCCTTCTTGAGCTCCTTCATGGTCTGCAACCAATTCATATTGGGGGGGGGGCTTTTGATGTTTTGACTTTGCTGTCTTCTTCTGGTTCTATGTTTTGATCCTCTTTGAACCCCCCAAAAATGGCCCTATGGTCTGATTGTGCTTCCTCTGTTTTCTCATCTTGCCAGCCAATTACTGGCCTTTTGAGCTCTTTGCCATGATAGAACTCTGCTTCCGGAAGGGAGAGAGCTGTGTCCCAAATTTCTGGGGTTTTGCACAACTGTTGTCAGAGCTTCTTCTAGTCACCTGCCTCAGAGCTGTGAGGAGGACTGCCTCTCACAACCTCAACAAGCTCTGCCATGCCAGAGTTCCTCACCCCAGGACTACCACCCAAGACTGTGACCCAGATCCAAGCAGGGCAAAACAAGAGAATCCTGCCTTAGCTCCAGCAAAGAGAGTCCTGCAATTACCCTCTGGATAGTCACTTGGTCACCCTGGGATCTGTGGGTCTGGAGTTCAGGAGACAGCAGCTGTTGTAGCAGCAGAGTTCCCCACTGACCTTTACTTTCTCTTTGGCATTTATGGGTTGAGAATTCTGGAAACTGCCGCAGCTGCCAGTGAATCAGTCCCTTGAGGTCTTCTCTGGCCCGTCTGTGCCACTGGTCTAGACCAACACGGCTCACACAGGACTGCACTCTGCTCCCAGCTCAGTGAGATAGACCCTTCCTGTCAGCCTTCCAGCTTCCTTCAGCGGTAGATTTGTTTCTCTCTGTCACTGTGGGTTCTATAGCAGCAGAGTCATTTTTTACAGGTATTGGAGGTGAATGGAGTACCAGTTCAAGCAAGTTCCTGCTTTTTTCTCCATCACATTTCTATACCATAACTTTTTCAGTCATTCCCCAATTAGTAGGCAACCATTCAGTTTCCAGTTCTTTGACACCATGGTGCAAATGCTTTTTTATTTTCATTTTTCTTTTATTTTTTTGTGATATAAACTCAATAGCAGTATTGCTGGGTCAAAGGACATTCACAATTTAATAGTTCTTTGGGCATAGTACCAAAATGCTTTCTGGAGTGGCTGGATGAGTTCACAGCTCTACCAACAGTACATTCACAGTATATAATCTCTCTGGCATTTGTCATTTTTCCTTTATTTTGCCAATCTGTGGTCAATTATTTTTAACCTAACAGATGGCAGCACCCTAGCAATATGAAACTAAATTTATTGGGATTCTATTCTTGACTGGAGAGCACCTTCATACAGAAGTTCCATGAGGCCAGAAGGTATAAAAAAAAGTTCAGGTTTCTGCAAGCAACTCTCACGCTCTCCCATAGACTATCAGCTAGTTTTGGTCATTCCTAGGATTTAAAGCTGAAAGATACATCTAAGATCATGTTGACTAATCCCCTCATTTTACAAATGGGGAAACTGAGGCACAGAACAGAGTTGTGGTTTGCCTAAGGTCACATAGAGGCTACAAAGCAAAAGAGATGTTCAAACCCATGTGCAAATATCAGGCTTACCTGTTTGTTCAGATTTTCTCACTTTCAGATAAAGCCTTGAAATCTGTCCCTCCCGCTACCTCAACTGGAGAATGCTTGTACTTTCACTCATTCATTCAACAATCATTTACTAAGTATCTGTCCTGTGTTTGGTATTGTCTTTGCCTCTGTTCCAAGGGGTATTTCCATAGATAAGTTGAGTTGGGGGGAGGGGGGAAGGGAAGGGAGGTGAAACAAAGAAAGCAATCTAGACAAGGTAGCCAAGAATCAAAGAATAAAGAAGTTCAGCCCTGCAGCTTCCTCTCTTGCCTGACTATAAAGGACTTGAAAGTGTCTGACCCCTCCCTGATGTGGGAGCCAGGAAGGATTGACTTTAAAGGCACCGGCACCTTCTTCGGCTGACATAGCCAGGAAACTTGGCAAGGTCTACTCTCTTCCTGGCATGGTGACCCATAAACACTTGAAGCTGAGAGGAAAAAGAAAAACAACCCAAAAACCTGAGGTTGTCTTTCTGATAATGTTTCGTTGGAGTTGGGGGAGGGGAGTGTGGATGGGACAGGGAGTACTGAAGGCCAGGACTAAGCAGAAGACTTGCTCAGGGCTAGAAGTGTCTAGGAGACAGATCATTGGAGCTCCAAATTGGAGACCTTGAAATAGTAATAATAGCTAGCATTTATATAGTATTTAATGCATTTCAAAGCACTTTACATGGGCCATTTTATTTGATCTTCACAACAATTCAATGAGGTAGGGGATATTATTAACCACTTTCCATGCTAAAAGAAGTTAAGTGACTTGCCCAGAATTACACACCTAGTAAATGTGTGAGGTGGGATTTGAATTCATATCTTCTGACTCCTATACTGATGATCTATCCACTATCTAACCACCTCCCAGAGCTGGTTATTTCCGAGAATTTCTCATCCTATACACCACTCTCTCACCCTATCTTTTCGCTTTTTGGTATAATGGAAAGTTCATTGGTTTTGAGTCAGGAGCAGAGTTATAACTACCCCGTGTTTCCCCGATAATAAGACACTGTCTTATTATTTTTTTTTGACAGAAAAACACCAGAGGGCTTATTTTCAGGGGAGGGCTTATTTTAATGAACATTGACAGCAATTTTAATAAACAGGTAAATGTGAACAAAAAAATGTACCTTTATTCAATAATGATCATGTCATCTTCTTCAACAACATCGTCATAAGTGTCCATACCCTGGATGTCTTGTGCCTCCATTTCCTTCAGAAGAAGTGGACCCAATCTGTCATGTCCAGCAATATAGCTCTCTTTAAATGAATATGTCTTGTCCAGGTAACCTGCTCGTAGTGCCTTGGCGACACAGCTGTCAGTAATTTTATCCCATGACTTCTTCACCCAAGTCACGACTTCTTGAAGACAGGGCTTCACAAAGTTTCCATGCTGATTTCTTTCCATTCTATTTTCAATGTAGTCATTGACTTCCATGCGCAAATGGTCCTTGAATGGCTTGTTTATTGCAATATCAAGGGTCTGGAGATAGGCAGTCATTCCTGCAGGAATCATTACTTGATCTATTCTTCTCTCTGCAAGGAAGTTCTTCATTTCTTTAGCGCGGTGAGTGCTGGCTGAATCCCAGACTATCAGACCTCTTTGGTTACCTCGCATAACAAGTGGCAGCATTAAATCAACCCACTTTCTTATAACGGCTTGTGTACACCAGGCTTTTTCGGTTTCAAGAACGTAAATGCCAGATACATGTTCAATCTTATCTTTCTTGCCCTTACTGATGATTAGAAGTGTGCCTTTCTTTCCATCCAAACGAATTGCCAAAACACAGGTGACCCGTGCGCTTTCATAGCCAGTGGTGGGAATGTAGATTGACGTTGCACCCCTGTGATGAATTGTTGTTTGAGATCCCTGTTCCATAAACACTGCAGTTTCATCCATAGCAATCATATTGCAGGTTTGGTACTTGGAAATGTCGATCCTATCAATAAAGGACTTGAATGCAAGTGCACATTTAATAACGTCAGCATCTTCCAGCTTAAACAGTGTTGTTGATCTTCTTACGTAGGGACAGTTCATACCATTGAAGGAAACCGTCCAACCAGTGTTGTGATGCTTTGAATCTTTCTGAGACCATTTCAAACTCTGGTGCCATTGAAAGGGCAAATGCTTGAATATCAGCCCTGCGCACAACCAAGGCCTTTGCTCTCCTGTCAGCAATCCATTCACCAATGAGGATCTCCAAGTCAGGATATAAGGGCTGCCGACCTGATCCAGACCTGCACTTTTTCCCTTTTCCCTCATCCACCTGTTGATTGAGGTTATTATAATCTGCTCTCCATTTTCTGACCATTCAAAGATCCAAAAGTTTTTCTTTACAGAAAACTGCAAGATTCTTGCCATGTGACTCCTCTACAATTGCTTTCTTATACTCAACAGTATAGCTCTTCCTTTTTGTACTCATGTCTGGGGGTCAAAACAGACAGAATAATAAAATTATGACCATCAGTCCTTCTTTTCACTCCATCATGCCCCCTGAGTTCTTCTTTTTTCCTCCATCATGCCCTTTTTATCCTCCATCATGCCCCCTCACTCCCGCTTACATACCGGGTTTTTATGTTGTCCTGCCTCAGCTCTCCTCCGCGGCACTGCTCTCAATGGCGCCAGCAAGCAAATCACTGGGGAAGAACAGGATGACGCGCTCACTGCTGCAGCTCTGATGGGATGCAGCTCGGAGCGCGGTGTGCGTTTCACCCGGGGGGGAGGGACGGTGCATACAGAGGGTACCATAATGTAGCATGTAGCGCAGGGGATCACCTTCACTACAGTAGCAATCTCAATAGGGCTTATTTTCGGGGGAGGGCTTATTTTAGAGGAATCTTACACAGTAAGGGGAGGGCTTATTTTTGGGATAGGTCTTATTATCGGGGAAACACGGGTAGGAATTCTGGTGCCTGGGAGTACAGGAAAGAATGGGGAACCTGGGGAGAGAAATTACAAGGGCTGCTATAGTACAGGAGCATGACAGAGTCAGGTCAAATAACAACTTTCCTGGAATTCTGGAAGGCCTAAGGATCCTACTTATGCAGGCACAGACAACCTTAAGTTGAATTATGCCACAAGATGCTTTCCCATGAACCATTCATGGTTGGTTTTAGTCAAACTGGAGGAGGACTGAACCTCAGGAAATCTGGACCATTCTCTCCCTCCCAGTGTAGTCAAACCCTCAACCTTCGTCCAAAGGGGAGGGGATGATGACAGTGAAGAGACATGGCAGTCACAACAACCACCTGCAGTAACATTGCTGGCCAGGAGAAGGGCCCAACAATTACAGGTGATGGGTGGGTCAAAGGAAACTAGGAAATGTGGCAGATGGGAAGGCACCTTAACAAATCCATGCAGTGTGGGGGCAGGTCTTATGTGAGAGAATATATCCCTCAGTTTATGTTTTCAAGTTCTCAGCCCCTTCAGCTCCCCATCTCTGAACTCGACTTTTCTGACCCATCCACCCCTTGACTTTTACCACATTCCATCCTCCCTTTTCCTGAGATGACTTAGGCTGATTGATGATGAAGAAGCTTTTGAAGTTATAGATCCCTTCCCCAATGGATTGCATTGAATATTAAAGGTTGAGTGAGTGGATGGCATGATGGGTTTTTTTTTTTTTTGCGCCAAAAACCTGTGCCTTATTTAAAATGTGCTAGGGGGGTGGCTAGGTGGCACAGTGAACAGAGTACTGGCCCTAGAGTCAGGAGGACCTGAGTTCAAATTCAGCCTCAGACACTTAACACTTACTGGCCATGTGGCCTTGGGCGAGTCACTTAACCCCAATTGCCCTTCAAAAAGCAAAAAGAAAATTTTTTTTAATTAAAAAAATAAAGTGTGCTAGGAAGAATGGCAAAGAGTACTTTAAATTTGTCCCATTTTTCACCCTCAGATGGCTTCCTTTCAGTTATTTTACAAAGGCCTGCATGATAGCAGAATGGAGTTACAAACTTTGAAATAGAATCTTTAAGAGTTTAACCTGAAATGTCAAGATGAATGCTATTGTAACCTTAGTTTAGTATGGCTTTGTCTCTATAAACTTTGCTTTAAGATTTATGAGTAGAAGACAATATGATGGGATTCTTTTTTTTAGCAGGTTGCTAAATTAGAAAAGTTGAGATAATAGCTTTAAGCACCCTCAGGGAAAAAGTTGGGGTCAAGCAGGAGGAAGCCTACTCAAATTAAGCAAATGCTTTAGGAAACAGAAACCTTTCTAGAATCTGACACCAGTAACTAAATTTGCTATGATGACTAAAGTAGTACCCCTCTAAATTTTGGTATCTGGGCTAAAGCCCTGTCTACCCCACCTTAGTTTTAATGCAGTTTAGGAGACTTAGTTCTGCATACCAACTCTGATACTTACTAACTTTGTAACTATGGGCAACTTACTCCATCTCTCTGACATCTGTGAGATGGAGAAAATAATCCTTGTACAATTCTATCAAATGGTGAAAAACTGTTTTTAAATTTTAAGGCATGGTTAAAAAAAAAAAAGGTAACCATTATGATTCTACCTTCTCTCTTTTTGCTCTCTGCCTTACCCAAACCTTCATCCAACTGGTGGCACTCCTGAGCAAAGACATAGTTAGACTGATAAATCTCCTGGGCCCAGAAATGAGGTGAGGCTTCTCCTGCCTTAAACAGAAATCAAATCAAAGGTCATAGAATCCTAGAACCTTGGAGATTATCTCTTTTCCTTCTAGTGTGCACGTTCTTAACTTTTTTATGATATGAACCCCTTTGCCAGATTGCTAAAACCTATGTATCCCTTCTCAGAATAGTCTTTAAATGTATAAAATACATATGATTACAATAGAAACCTCTTGAAATGTTTTTATCAAAATCTTTTAAAACAAGTTTACAGACTCCACGTTAAGAGCCCCTGTTTTAGATTATCTTCCTTGACAACCTCATCCACTCCCATAGTTTCAGCTGTTGTCATCCTTCATTTCTGAAGAGGACCCATGACATCACTAGGTGATGTCTTGAATTGGTCATTAATTGGATTTAAGTGAGGCAGAGTTGTACAAAGTCATGAAATGGATTTAAGTGAGGCAGAGTTGTGCAAAGTCCTCAGCCTCACTCTCTCTTCCAGAGTCATCAAAGTCCAGTGGCAAGACAAAAGTAAGGATGACTGATGATGGCCCAGGATGCAGTGGATGACCCTTGGTATCTTCAATGTCTGACCAAACTCTAAATACTTCACAGTGCCTCCTTCAGTCACCTTCATGGCAGTTCAAACAAATTATTCTCATCTGTCTATTGTAGGGGAGGAAAGGGGGAAAGTATTCACATGCTTGGGGTGGATATCCCCCTAGCTCACCTCTCAGTTGCCCTCAACCTGGTTTAGCCTATCTGCCAAAAGATCATTTACTAGGGTATGACCACTGTGCATGCTACAGCTTCTTGGAGACACAGGTGAAGGTTGAAGGAGAGGTGACCCCAAAGATGTATGGGGTGTTCAGGGAGGACTGGCTCCTCTGGTGTAAGGGTTTGCTAAGCCCTTTTCAGAACAGAATAACTGGTTTCAACCTCAACTTGTATGACTATGCCCTAGTGAGCCTTGACCTCTGTTTTGAGCTCCTGACCTCCAGCACCAGCTGCCTTCAGGACGTCTTTCTACCTGAACATCCCACCAGCACCTCACGCACAACATGTCTACAGCTGAACATCTAACCTTTCTCCCTAAATCTTAATACAGTGCCCCTAGTGTTCAGAACAGTGCCTGGCACAGAGCAGGCACTTAATAAATGTTTATTGATTGACTTCATGATTTCCCTTTGTCTGCTATTTGACCATGTCTCTTATGCTCATAACTTTCTGGTTATCTTTGACTCTTCCCTTTCTCTCATCTCTCACTTGGAATCAATTACCAAATATGGATTTCAACATCTAACATCTGTTCCTTCCCTAAGGGGCCTCAATGATTACCATCTTATTGTGTTGCTGAAGTAGCCTCCTAATAGATCTACCTATCTTCATTCTCCTTTTAAATATGCCCTTCATACCACTGCCAGAATATTTCTTTTGTAAAAAAAAAATATTCATACATTTTGTTTTACTGTTTTCTCAATAAACCAACCTCTATAGTATCCTCCTATTAAAAAGGCAAACAAGTAAGCAAAACCAGTTAACAGAGAGATTTTGACTGCGAATACTTTTTTCTTAAAATTTTCTGTTTAATAGAAAGGAAGTTTGTGCATTTCAACTTCAGTAATTTGGAACTAAGAATCCATGGGATTTTTCCTGAGTTTTATTGCCAATCAGAAACTGAGACTCAGCAGGAGCAACCACTTGAGGGAATAAGGGACCTTCCTCTACTACCCTGGACAGCTACCAGTCAGATGCCAATAGGTGCCCAAGGGTCCAGTTGGAGCAGGTCCCAGGGAGCCCCCACTGCCCCATCCACCCTCACCAGATCCTACCAGGAACTGGACATATACTCCTAGCTGGATAATGCCATACCAATCCAGGCCCCTGCTTTTAGTAACACTCCTGCTCTACTCTGACCCATGAGCCCACCACCCCCTTCCCAACAGTCATTGATCAGAAACCATCTGCCCTGCCGTGGTACTCACCATGTTCCACCAGCTTTTACCATCTGCCCTGCCACTTTCCCCTCTGGATCCCTGGGCACTATTAAATGACTTGCTGTTGTGCCCTAAGTACTCATGAGCTTTGTCATGCTCCTTATAGCCTCACCCTAAGAGCTACCTCACCTCTCCATCTGCCCTAAAACTGAACTCTCCTCTGTGTGTCTCCTCCAATTAGAATGTGAATTCCTTGAGAAAAAGGATTTTTCTATTTTTCTACTTTTCTACTTGCATTCTGAGCTTAGCACAATGCATGCATGGCATAGAGTAATTGCCTAACATATAAATGCTTTTTCCATTCCATCCCCTTTTACTGTTGTGCCATTTACATTGTTGAAGTAATTGTGCTGAAGTCATTGTTGGGTTCTGTCTTCTTCATTCTGCATCAGTTCAAACAAGTTCATTTATGTTTCCCTGAATTCTTTCTATTTGTTCCCCTTCATACCAGTCCTCTTATCTGGAAGCAGCTTCCGCCTCTAATTGGTAAGTTCCTTACTGGAACCTCTACTTGAGGTTACCAAGGTTATTCTAGTTACACTGACTTCTAACGTGGCTCACCATCCATCTCTCTTTCCCCACTTCCCCACCCCTTTTCCAGCTCCAGTTTATAAATCATCTCCCTTTATTAGAATATGAGCTCCTTGAGAGTTCTCTTTTTCTGTCTTTCTTTTTTCTTGAATTTGTATTCCCAACAGTTGGAATAATTCCTGGTACATAGTAAGTGCTTAATAAGTGCTTTATGTAACATAACATGGAAATTCTTTAAAAATGCAAAAATATTCCATTTCATTAACACATCACAATTTGTGGTCATTTCCCAGTTGTTGGGAACATTACTCATTTCGATTTTTTTGCTATTACAAATAGTGCTGCTGTAAATATTTTGTTACATATGAACCTTTTATTTTTCTGTTGCTGATTTTATTAGAGTATAAACTCAGTAATGAGAACACTGGGTCAAAGAGTACAAACAGATGAATAACTTCCTTGGATAATTGCAAGAATTCCAAGATGTTAGAATGGTTAGAGCAAATCACATAACCACCATTAGTGGATCAGTGTGCCTGATGTTCGACAGTCCTTCCAACATCAACTTTTCCATCTTTTATCATCTTTGTCAGAGAGTATTTCATGTCCCTTCTTGAAAATCTTTATGCATCCCTATTGTCTCCTAAGTAAAATTTAAACTACTTTATCTGACATTCAATGCCTTCCACACTCTTATGTCACCTTGCCCATCTTTTGAGCCTATCTTCCTATTACTCTACTCCAGGCAACATATGTTCCACCCAAACTTATCAAGTCTTTACTCACTGTTCCCCATGACTGGATTACTTCCCTCCTTTGCATATTAAATTCTTATCCATCTTTTAAAATCCAGTTCAAGCATTGCCTTTTCTATGAGCATCTTAATGGCTTCTACCCCTTAGACTTCACATAACATTGAATCATATATTTTAGAAATCTGTTTGCATCTTATTTATAATGGCATGGAATTTGTTGTTCAATTGTTCAGTTATACCCCACTCTATGTGACCCCCATGGATTTTTGTCCATGAGGTTTTCTTGGCAAAGACACTTGAGTGGTTTTCCATTTCCTTCTGCAGTGGATTAAAGCAGAAGTTAAGCGACTTGCCCAGGGTCACACAGCTAGTAAGTATCTAAGGTCAGATTTGAACTCAGATCTTACTGACTGCAGGCCCAGACTCTTCCACTGAGCCAGGAAGCACTACTTAGGACAACACTTTGTATATAGTAGGCATTTAATAAATACCTATCTCATTCTTTCCTTTATCCCTAGTACTTAATGCAGATGCTGGTACATGGTAAGTGCTGAATGAATGCTTTTACATTCATTGATTTAATCAACATTTATATTTTAACTCAATAAACACTTATTAAGCACCTGCTACATGTAATGGCTGTTAAAGTAGCAACTGACTTAGAAGTAAGGCCTTGAGAATTATAAATATCTTGATCTTTAATAAGTGGTTGATTAGATCTAGAAATCAAGTCTCCAAAGAACTAGTTAAATATATATACATGGAGAGGAACTCCAGATCAGCAGCAGCTGTGGCCGTTTCCAGATTTATCAATACATAGATACAAAGGACAAGGTGAGAGGCCAGTGCAGTCTGGACTTTGGGACCCAGTAAGTGGGAGTGCGTGGCTTTTACCCCTGGGACAAGAAACCGCTGAGACACCAGCACAGCCTGCCAGTGCCACGTGGCAGCTTCAGCTCCTGGCCTGCAGAGTGTAGGGGGACCAAGCACCAGTCTGAGGGGTAATCGCTCTTGCTTTAACCTGCTTGGATCTGGATTGCAGTCTAGGGTGGAGGTCCTGGGGTATGTGTCCAGCTTGCCAGAACGTGTGGAGACCTCAGAAAGGGCACCCATCTAATACCTCTGGCAGCTGAGAAAACCCCAACATTTGGGACGAAAACTCCCCTGTCTGGTGGCAGAGTCCTACTGTGGCAAAAAGCCCAAAAGTCAAATCATTGAGTGGCAAAATGAGCAGGCAAAGGAAACAAAGCAGACAGAAGATTCCAACATTACACTCCTATTTTGGGGATAAAAAGGAGCAAGGCATGGAACAGGAGGAAAACAGTGAAGTCCGAACTCCTGCACCAAAAGCTTCAAAGGAAAATACAAGCTGGTTACAGGCCATAGAGGACCTTAAGACGCAGATAAGAGAAGTGGAGGAGAAATTGGGAAGAGAAATGAGAACAATGCAAGAAAATTATGAAATGAGAGTCAACAGCCTGACTGAAGAAAATAATACCTTAAAAAACAGACTGACTCAAATGGCAAAGGAGGCTCAAAAAGGCAATGAGGAGAAGAATGCCTTAAAAAGTCGAATTTGCCAGATGGAAAAAGAATCTCAAAAGCCCAATGAGGAGAATCATTGCTTCAGAATTAGATTGGAGCAAATGGAAGCTAATGACTTTATGAGAAATCAAGATGCAGTTAAACAGATCCAAACAAATGAAAGAATAGAAGGCAATGTGAAATATCTCATGGGAAAAACCACTGACCTGGAAAATAGATCCAGGAGAGATAATTTAAAAATTATTGGACTACCTGAAAGCCATGACCAAAGTAAGAGCCTGGAAAGCATCCTTCAGGAAGTTCTCAAAGAAAACTGCCCTGATGTCTAAAACGAGAGGGCAAAATAGAGGTTGAAAGAATCCACCGACCACCTCCTGAAAAAGATCCCAAAAAGAAAACTCCTAAGAATATTATAGCCAGGTTCCAGAATTCCCAGATTAAGGAGAGAATATTACAAGCAGCCAGGAAGAAACAATTTGAATATTGTGGAAACACAATCAGGATAACCCAGGATCTGGCAGCTTCTACACTGAGGGATCGAAGGGCTTGGAATGTGATATTCCGGAGGTCAAGGGAGCTGGGATTAAAACCAAGAGTCACCTACCCAGCAAAACTGAGTATCATGTTTCAGGGTAAAATATGGTCATTCAGTGGAATACAGGACTTTCAAGCATTCTTGCTGAGAAAAACAGAGTTGAATAGAAAATTTGACATTCAGATACAAGAAGCAAGAGAAGCATGAGAAGGTAAACAGGGAAAAGAAATCATAAGGAACTTATCAAAGTTGAACTATTAACATTCCTACATGGAAAAACAATAATTGTGACTTATGAAACTTTTCTCAGTAGTTGAAGGGATTAGAAATATATATATATATATATGTCTTTATATGAGGGTATGCAGGCATGTGAATACATATGTGAATGTGTGTATATACGTTTACAGGTCTACTTAGATAGAGGGCATGGGACCAATTTTACAGGAAGGGATGATACTTAAAAGGTGAAATTAAGAGGTGAAAGGAATATAATGAGAGGAGATGGTGAGAGACAGATTGGGGCAAACTATCTCATACAGAAGAGGCAAGGGGAAATGGTTACAATGGAGGGGAAGAATAGGAAGGCAAAAGGGAATGGGTCAACCTTATTCCTATTGAATCTGGCTTGAGGAGGGAGCGAAATACACACTAAATAGGGGATCTCACCCTCCAGGAGAATGGGAGGGAAGGGGATGAGAGGAGGGATGATGGAAGGGAGGGCAGGCTGGGGGGAGAGGGAAGTTGGAAGCACCCCCTTTTGAAAAGGGACAGGATCAAAGTAGAGAATAGAACAAGTGAGAGGTGGGATGGGAGGGAGGGAAATATAGTCAGTCTTTTACAATATATCTACTATGTTATTGTTTTGCATTAGCTGAACATGTACAACCTATACTGAACTGCTTGTCTCCCCAGTGGGGGTGGGTGGCGGGGGGGAAGGGAATCAATCTGGAATTGAAAGTTTTAAAATCAAATATTCAAATATATATATATATGTGTGTGTGTGTGTGTGTGTGTGTGTGTGTGTGTGTGTGTGTATACTATTATTAATACCATCTTACATGTAATTAAGAAATAAGATATACAGGCACTGGGGCATAGAGATCCACTGGAAAAGTCGAAACAGGTATGGGGGAAAATATGGGAGAGGGCAGATTGGAGGTGGGGATATCCTGTGGGCCTGCTGTTTTGGGGGAATGGGTGGGGGAAAAACAGGGAGAAAATTTGTAACTCAAAATCTGGCGGAAACGAATGATGTAAATCAGAAGTTAATAAAGCATTTAAAAAAATAAATGAATACATATACATGTGCTATTGTATTCATTGTTGTGTGTATTATAAATTTTACATTAAAATATATACTTAAAGGGTAGTGTAAAGATGAAATAATATTTGATCTTAGAGTTGCCAGGAAGCCATTGGAGCTTATTGAGAAGGGGAATGATGTGGAAGATTTGTGCTTTAAGAAAATCATTTTGGATTAGGAGAGAAGTGGAAAATTGGGAAAGAATTTTTATAGCCAGTGTCTCTGATAAAGGCCTCATTTCTAAAAATATACAGAGAACTGGGTCAAATCTATAAGAATACAAGTCATTCCCCAATTGATAAATGATCAAAGGATATGAGCAGGCAGTTTTCAGAGGAAGAAATTAAAGATATCTATAAGCATATAAAAAATGCTCTAAATCACTATGGATTAAAGAAATGCAAATCAAAACACCTCTTAGGTACTACATCTCATAGATAAGATTGGCTAAGATGACAAAATAGGAAAATGATAAATACTGGAGAGGACGTGGAAAAATTGGAACACTAATGCATTGTTGGTGGAGTTGTGAACTGATCCAACCATTCTGGAGAGCAATCTGGAACAATGACCAAAGGCCTATAAAAATATGCATACCCTTTGACCCAGAAATACCACTTCAGGGCTGCTAGGTGGCACAGTAAATAGAGCACCGGCCCTGGAGTCAGGAGGACCTGAGTTCAAATCCAGCCTCAGACACTTAACACAAAAACTAGCTGTGTGACCCTGGGCAAGTCGCTTAATCCCAAATTGTCCTCCAAAAAAATTTTTTTTTTAATTCCACTTCTAGGGGTGTATTCCCAAGAGATCATACAAGTGGGAGGAGTACCCATACATACAAAAATATTTATAGCAGCTCTTTTTGTGGTGACAAAGAATTGGAAATCAAGGGGATGCCCATCAATTGGGGAATGGCTAAACAAGTTGTGGTATATGAATGTATATGTGTATATGAATATATGCACAATATATATTGTGCTATAAGAAATGAGGAGCAGACGGACTTCATAATAACCTGGAGAGACATATAAACTGATGCTGAATGAGGAGAGCAAAACCAGGAGAACTTTGTACACAATTATAGACACAACATATGTGTGACAACTAACTTTGATAGACTGGGCTCCTCTCAGCAGTACAAGGTCAGAAAAGAACAACAAAAGACTCATGATGGAAAGGGATATCCATACACAGAGAAAGAACTACAGAGTCTGAATGCTGATTGAAGCAAACTACTTGCTCTCTCTCTTTTGTGTTTTGTTGTGTCCCTTCTTTCTCACTGCTCACTCCATTGGTTATAACCTTTCTTTACAACTTGACTAATGTTTAATGAGAAGGTATTTATAGAACCTATAATTGATTGCATGCTGCCATGAGTGGGAGGGGGAGGAGAGGGAAGGGGAGAAAATTTGGAACACAAGGGATTGTGAAACTGAATGTTGTAAACTAAAAGTAAATAAATAATTTTTTAAAAAGAAAAGAAAAGAAAATCACTTTGGCAGCTCTGTAGATGCATAAGAAAGGAGAGAGACAGGCTAGGAGACTAAGTAAGAGGCTATTGCAATAGTCCAGTCATGGGATAATAATAACCTAAAATAGAGTGATGGCAATATGAGAAAGGGAGAAATGCTAGAGACTTTGTAAAGGTAGAAATGGCAAGATTTAGCAACTGATTACTATAGAGAGAGAGTGAGGAGTGGAAGATGACACCAGCGTTATGAAGGTTAGTGTAGGTGATTGGAAGAATACCAGTACCCTCAAAGTCATCAGGAAGTTAAGAAGGGAATAGATTTAGGGAGAAAGATAATAAAAGGAAATCCGCTTGTTCCTCCCATGCTATCACTCTATCTTACCCAAACTGAAAGGGCTGCAGCCAGTTCTTTCTTGACTATCACTGTTTCAGAGTACAGAGGCTACTCTCTAAGAGGTGCCTGCTACAGCCATGAGGAGATCTCTGGGGCAAGCTACCGGTATGCTTGGGGCAGGAGAAAATGGAAATTTCCCAATGGTGTCCACATAGCTACTTTCGGAAGTGCCCAAGTCGAAGCTAAGATTACAACTGCATGTGGGTCATAAAGCTTAGAAGGGGCAAGGTAGGAGACTGTGCAGTGGAGGGGTGGGGCAAAGTGATGGAGAGGTGGAGGCTAAGGCTAGATGTGCTTATCTTAGAGACAAGTTGCTTGACTGGCTATTGCAAAGAGAGTAGCATGTGACCTTCTGATTAGTTAGTTGATCATATACCCCTTGAGATCAGTCCCACTTTAGAGTCATGAGTTAATATTAGAACCATCCTCCCCAGACCCCAGATCTGGGTGATCTCCTAGGACAATAGGATTTTATAATCAGAAGGAATCCCCCATGTCATCTAGCCCAACCTCTTCATTTTATTGAGAAAGAAACTATGGCCCAAAGAAGAGAAATAATTTGTTTATGGTCATACTAAATTGTATACCTGAGATTGCAACCTGAGTTTTCTAAAAACCAAATTCAGTACTCCTTTCACTAGGAGACCAGAGGTTCTCAAAGTATGGTCCAAAGACCCCAGAAACCCCCAAGAAGCTTTCAAAGGGGTCCTCAAGGTCATAATATTAAAATATCATTTGCCTATTAAAATAATCCTTTTCCAACTCCATATCTGTGTAGGGCCAAATTTTCTTCATATACTTCAACAGAACCAATCTATCACAAGAGACTGAAAGCAGAAACAAATCTGAAAATCCAGCTATGTATAACAAGGTCACTCACTAATTTTTTTCATTTTGGAAAATATAGTTATCTTTTTCACTAAAAGGTTATTTATATTAATATGTAATGGGCTTATTATTTAAATTAAGTATTTTAATATATCAATTCTAATTTCAAACATGATAAATATTAATAGGTACAACCTCCACAAGCAAAAGTTCTTTGGAGAGGTTTTCAAGAATATAAAGGGGTCTTGAGAACAAAAAATTCAAGGACTACTGTACTACATACAGTATATACAGTCCTACCTCCTATAACTCGGAACTTCAGGATGAACAGGACTAAGTTAGGCCTGGGAATCTTTAACTAGAGAAGAGCTTAGCAAGTTTAGGGTTCACCCTTCCTGAACTGGGCAGAATTTGATTGCTTTTATTTTATTTTATCTTATCTTATTTTATTTTATTTGGACCAGATCTGTGATTTCATCATTGTAGGGCAGCTAGGTAGCATAGTGGATAGCATGCCAGGCCTGGAGTGAGGAAGACCTTAGTTCACATCTAGTCTCAGACACTTACTAGCTATGTGACCCTGGGCAAGTCACTTAACTCTCTTTGCCTCAGTTTCCTCGTGTGTAATATTTGCTAGAGAAGGAAATGGCAAACAAAAAAACCCCATAAAGAGTCAGACACAAGGGGCGGCTAGGTGACGCAGTGAGTAAAAGTGCCGGCCCTGGAGTCAGGAGGACCTGAGTTCGGTTCCAGCCTCAGACACTTAACACCCACACAAAAAAACTAGCCGTGTAAACTTGGGCAAGTTACTTAACCCCAAATGCCCTCCAAAAGGCAAAAAAAAAAAAAAAAGAGTCAGACACAACTGAAAAATGACTGAACAGAAGCAATAGGGAACTTTCTCTACAGGTTCAGATCGGCAAACTTTCAGTAATTTATATAGTTTGTGGAATCTGCAGCCTAGGAGGTCAGCTTCTATCCCCTCTCTTTAGCAAGTTACAAGAAGAGTCCTCCCAAATACTGGTACCTACCCCTCTAAGGATTCCTTGTATTGCCTCTATCTATACCTATTTAGCTATGTGTTGTCTCTCACAATGGAATGTAAATTTCTTGAGGACAGACATTGTTTTTATTTTTCCTTTGTTTCCACCACCTATAGCTTGCTACAATACCTGATTGTGGTAAACACTTAACAAATGCTTGTTTGTTGATTAATTGCATAATTGATTCAACACTCAATCAGCATTGTATTCAGATTAAATACTGTATCAACACTATTGATACAGTGCTTATATACACTGTATCAGACTATTCTTATGTTTGTAAGTGAAATGTCCAAAATACGTATCCTTGTGATCTAAGGGAGGAAGAGGAAGTAGGTGCTAGAAGCCAGCATAAACTTTATTTATTTATTTTTAATTTATTCCTATTTATTCATCGATTAAATCAGCAAACTGTTACTGTGACTTTTTTTTTTTTGGTATTTTCTTTTTTTTTTTTCATTTTTCAAATGCTTTAACTTCTGATTTACATCATTAATTTCTGCCAGATTTTGAGTTACAAATTTTCTCCCCATTTTTCTCCTACCCACACCCCCAAAATAGCAATCCCACAGGATATCTCCTCCTCCAATCTGCTCTCTCTCATATATTCTCCCATACCCCCTTTGACTTTTCCTGTAGGGCATGGTGGATCTCTATGCCCCAGTGCCTGTATATCTTATTTCCCAATTACATGTAAAATAGTATTAATTATACTATATATGTACATATAATTTTAAACATTTGATTTTAAAACTTTGAATTCCAGATTCATTCCCTTCCTCCCTTGTTGCCCACCCTTACTGGGAAGATAAGCAGTTCAGTATAGATTGTACATGTGTAGCTAATGCAAAACATTAACATAGAAGATATATTGTAAAAGACTGACTATATTTCCATCTCTCCTATCCCACCACCCACTTGTTCTATTCTCTACTTTGATCCAGTCCCTTTTCAAAAGTGAGTGTTTCCAACTTCCCTCCCCCCAGCCTGCCCTCCTTTCCATCATTCCCCCTCTCATACCCTTCCCCCTACTCTCCTGTAGTGTGAAATACCCTATTTAGTGTATATGTCATTCCCTCCCCAAGCCAAATTCAATGAGAATAAAGTTGACCCATTCCCTTTTGCCTTCCTATCCTTCCCCTCCATTGTAACCATTTTCCCTTTGTCTCTTCTATATGAGATAGTTTACCCCATTCTGTCTCTCTTAATCTCCTCTCATTCTATTTCTCTCTCACCTCTTAATTTCACCTTTTAAGTATCATTCCTTCCTATTAACTTGGTACTGTGCCCTCTATCTATGTATACCTGTAAACATATATACACACATTCACATATGTATTCAGAAGGCCATATACCCTCATATATAGACATATATATTCCCTTCAAATATTTTCATACTGAGAAAAGTTTCATCAGTTACAACTATCATTTTTCCATGTAGGAATGTTAATAGTTCAACTTTGATAACTTCCTTATAATTTCTTTTCCCTGTTTACCTTCTCAAGTTTCTCTTGCTTCTTGTATCTGAAGGTCAAATTTTCTTTTCAACTCTGGTTTTTTCATTAAGAATGCTTGAAAGTCCTCTATTCCACTGAATGACCACATTTTCCCCTGAAACATGATACTCAGTTTTGCTGGGTAGGTGATTCTTGGTTTTAATCCCAGCTCCTTTGACCTCCGGAATATCATATTCCAAGCTCTTCGATCCCTCAGTGTAGAAGCTGCCAAATTCTGTTATCCTGATTTTGTTTCCACAATATTCAAATTGTTTCTTCCTGGCTGCTTGTAATATTCTCTCCTTGATCTGGGAATTCCAGAACCTGGCTATAATATTCCTAGGAGTTTTCTTTTGGGGATCTTTTTCGGGAGGTGATCGGTGGATTCTTTCAACCTCTATTTTGCATTCTGGTTCTAAAACATTAGGGCAATTTTCCTTGAGAATTTCTTGGAGGATGATTTCTAGGTTCTTTCTTTGATCATGGCTTTCAGGTAGTCCAATAATTTTTAAATTATCTCTCCTGGGTCTATTTTCCAGGTCAGTGGTTTTTCCCATGAGATATTTCACATTGCCTTCTATTCTTTCATTTGTCTGGATCTGTTTAACATCATCTTGATTTCTCATAAAGTCACTAGCTTCCCTTTGCTCCATTCTAAATCTAAGGGAATGATTCTCTTCATTGAGCTTTTGAGCTTCTTTTTCCATCTGGCAAATTTGGCTTTTTAAGGCATTCCTCTCCTCATTGCCTTTTTGAGCCTCTTTTGCCAATTGAGGTAATCTGTTTTTTAAGGTGTTATTTTCCTCAGTCAGGCTGTTGACTCTCATTTAGTAATTTTCTTGCATTGTTCTCATTTTTCTTCCCAATTTTTCCTCCACTTCTCTTATCTGCTTCTTAAGGTCCTCTATGGCCTGTAACCAGCTCATATTTTCCTTTGAAGCTTTTGGTGCAGGAGTTCTTACTTCACTGTCTTCCTCCTGTTCCATGCTTTGATCCTTTTTGTCCCCAAAATAGGAGTCTAATGTTGGATTCTTCTGTTTGCTTTGTTTCCTTTGCCTGGTCATGTTGGCTCTCAGTCACTTGACCTCTGGGCTTTTTGCCACAGTAGGACTCTGCCACCAGACAGGGGAGCTTTTGTCCCAAACACTGGGGTTTTCTCAGCTGCCAAGGGTATTAGTTGGGTGCCCTCTCTGAAGCCTCCACATGCTCTGGCAAGCTGGTCACACAGCCCAGGACCTCCACCCTAGACTGCAATCCAGATCCAAGCAAGAGCAATTACCCCTCAGACTGGTGCTTGGTCCCCTACACTCTGCAGGCCAGGAGCTGAAGCTGCAGCATGCCTGGCTGAACCAAGGCCTCTCAGCGGCTTCTCGCCTTGGGGGCAAAAGCCAATGCTCTCCCAACTACTGGTCCCAAAGTCCAGACTGCACTGACCTCTCACTTTGTCCTTCGCATCTATGTTGATAAATCTGTAAATGTCCATAGTTGCTGGTGATCTGGAGTCCTTCCATCCTGCAGCTGGTCAGGCCTGCCCTGGGGCCAAAACCTCTGGCTCAGGCAGGCCTGGTCTGGGCTCCCAGAGCACTGTGCTGGCCGATTCCTGCTGGCCTGCTGAGCTGTCCTCAGCGGGAGGTTAGCTTCTCTGTGTGATTTTGTGGGTTCTGAAGCTCCAAAGTTTGTTCAGAGTCCCCTTTTACATGGATTGGGGAAGGTGGAAGCTGGAGCCGCATGGAGGTCCTGCTTCTACTCCACCATCTTGACTCCCTCTGTTCAGAATGCACTTTCTGTAGCAGTGACCAGAGAAGGAAAGGGAAGGGAAACACGGTATGTCTAGAAAAAAACAGGAACCAAGAAATTTAGGAGCTATGCATCCAGCAAGTGTTATAGAACTGAGGGAGGGGAGGCCCCTAGCATGATGAGATCACAGGTTTTGGAGCTGTAAGGCAGAGGTGTCAAATATTTGGCCTGTGATTCAGGAACCAGATTAAAACCTAATTGGGATATATTTAACAAAACAAATAAAAATACAATAAAATATAAATAGTAGCCAGGTGGCACGGTGGATAGATTACGGAGCCTGGAGTCAGGAAGACCTGAGTTTAAATCTGGCCTCAGATACTTACTATTGGACAAGTCACTTAACCTCTGTTTGCCTCAATTTCCTCAGCTGTAAAATGGGGGAAATACTAGCACTCACCTCTCAGGGCTGTTTTGAGGATCAAAAGAGATAAATCTGTAAAGTGCTTGGCACCATGCCTGGCACTTAGTAAGTTCTATATAGATATTAGTTATTATGATGATGATTATGCCTCCCTTATAACCTCTCTATGTATGGTTTCATGACCCCACTTCTATTTGAGTTTAACACCACTGCTGTAAGGAATCTAGAGATCCTCTGGGACAACATCCTGATTTTCTAGATAAAGAACTGAGATTCAGAGATAGGAAATGAGTTCCTAGGATCACAGACCTAGAATTAGAAGCAATTTCAGAGGCCACTGAATCTAACACATTTCATAGACAAAGAAACTTAGGTCCAAAGAGATCCAACCTACCTTCAGTCACCAAGGTCACACAAGCTAATAAATAGTCAAGCAAGGATGGAAGCCCAGGTTTTGCTGATTCCAAATCTACTTCTCTTCCCAGTATTCCATGGTGCCCTATGAAAAGCAGACTCTCTATATTTCTAAGAGGGAGCTGAATTCCTAAAAAATTGCTCTGGTCAGTGAGACTCTCAAGGTAAGGCATAAGCCTCCATGGTCTGTGTCTCCTAAAATAGGTCATGAATCTCTGAATTAAAGAATACTCAGGGCAGCTAGGTGGCGCAGTGAATAGAGCACCAGCCCTGGAGTCAAGAGGACCTGAGTTCAAATCCAGCCTCAGACACTTGACACTTACTAGCCATATGACAATTGGACAAGTCACTTAACCCCAATTGCTCTCCAAAAAGAAAGAAAGAAATCTCCAAGACGAAGCTATAGGACATGCACATGACAGTTACTGTCTGTTCTGTCCACACCCTGAAAACCCCCTAACCTGAGTATCTCAACCACTGCCCACTGAAAATACCAACAAAACATAGTGTTTGCCACCCCCACAGTGTCTCTCCTCTCCCATGGCTCAGCACACAAGGCTCCCCGCCATCCGCCTCCTTTGGAAAGTGCAAATGAGTTGTTTGGCTGAGCCCTAAGTCATCAAGCATGACTCAATTTAGTCTTATTTCTACTAGGTTCTGGATGTTTGTCCATGTGTGCACATTCTGTCATTATGTCTTTTAGGAATACCCTGAGGAGTTGAAAGGGTCACTATATTCTTCACGGGTTGAGAAGGGGGTAGAGCATAAGAGGAATTTCCTGAGAGCTTACAGTTACCCTTCTTCCTCCTATCTCTCTTGTGGCATCCTGCTAGGATCTGTCATCATGGAGAGACTCATCCTCTTGGGTCCTAGTCTAAACTCTTCCTCACCCATGGCCCTGACTTCCCTTTCTCCAGCATGAATACATACTCTTCTCCTGAATGGAACAAAATATAAAGAGAACTCACTGTTGGGCACAAGAGGACTATCATTTAGAGTGAGGGAGGTAGAAGAGGGCCAGATCATAGGATCATACAAAATAAAGGCTTTGACCACAAGATCCAGAGGGCAGTGTGGTACAGTGTAGAGAGAGATAGAACACTGAACTTGGAACCACCAGGTCTAGGTTCAAATCCCACCACTGTTACTTACTTCCTGGGTGACATTTGGCAAGTCATTTAGACTCTCTGGCCCTTAGTTTCCTCATCTATAAAATAATATAGACTAGATAATACTTAAATTCTTTTCTAGCTCTATGTCTACAATCCTTGAACTGCTTGCTCTGAGAATGGCAAATAACAAACACCTCAGTTCACCCAATAGTTCACATATCTATAGCACTTTACAGTTTGCAAAGTACTTTCCTTAAAACAATCCTATGGGAGAGGCAATTACAGTGTGATTATCTCCATTTCATGGATTAGTAAACTGAAGCGCAAAGAATCGAAACTACTCAGCCACACAGCTGTTAAGTTCCAGAAGTGGAATTCCAAAGCAACTCTCCTAACTCCAACACTCTTCCCATTACACCCCTCCAAAATCAGAAAATTGTAGTAAGTATGTGCCTAGCACTGTGCTGGGTACTAGTGAGAGCTGAAACATTTCATTACTAACAAGGTTCTATAATTGCTTTGTTGTCGCTCTGTCCACTGACATAGAACACAACCTCATTGATTTGGCAGACAGTCTTCCACAACATAACTGAAATTCATCACCTGGAAACCGACCAAGTAATTGAACCTCTATGTGCTTTTCTAGGTTGCCCCTTGGACAAGAGAACAGTCTACACTGGAACCATAATCAAAGCTTTCCAGTGTGTTAGGGCTTTCCAGAGCTTGTAGCTGTTGGCATTGCCTTTGGGAACTCCAAGTCACCTCCATGACACAATGAAGCATCAGACAACTACTTTAGTGGGAGATGGGGTTTAATATATGGTTCTTGCCTTCCAGAAACTTACTTTAATTTGAGGAGAGAAGACAATTCAAGGCAGAAAAGATGAATAGGTATAGACCAAAAGTGCCGTAGGAGTGAGTGCTGGGCACTGACCCCCATCTCTCATGATTCTCTACACCTTCTCACCTCGATGCGGGGATCTGTGCCAGTCCTCATTGCCATGGGGTTCATTTCCATACCCTTCCCTGTTGTCTAAGATAAACCTCCCTGATCCTGTTTTGGGATTTTTTGTGGTATTGGCATGGAATGGGGGGGTTAACTGGAATATTCTTGTTTGGTTGGCTGTAAAGTCTACCGAAGTTCAGGCAGGTTCAATTGTTCACAGGGGAGATGACTAAAGAAACTTCATGAACAGCCATGGGTCAAATGGTTTCCTGGAGTCTGAGATTTCTAACTCATAGTTTTTCTTCTTAGCCAGCCTTGCCTTGTTCTCTCCTTCTCCAGATCCAACCTCCAAAGGCCAGTCTGAAGTAGCACAGTCTCTATGAAACTTTTTTCAGCTACTGAAACCCATTTGAATCTCTTCTTCACATCTTATGTCGTCTGTGCCATAGGTTTAAGAAGTTAATTATGTTTTAATTTAATTTGGTCTATAGAACAGTGGATTCTGGGTTGAGAGACTTGGGTCCTTTTATTCTTTTTCTGTCTTTAGCAGAAGCAAGACTTTTAACTCCTCCAGGCCTCATTTTCCTCACCTGTAAAATGGGGAGAGTAATATCTACCCTGCGTCTTTTAGTGTTGCTGTGAAAATCAAAGGAAAATGTGGGTATGGAAATATGTAGAAGAGGATAAAGTGATAAATATAAGTTATTTGGGGACAGGAAATGCATCTTCAACTTCCCTCATCTCCCTCAAAGTGTCTAACAAAGGGCCTAATATAGCAGATGAGTAAATCCCCACAGTGTAATCTCTGGGATGGGATGCAGCAGCATGAGCACTGACTCTGAATCAGAGGACCGGGGTCCAAATTCCATCCCGAGGCTTACTCCTTATGGGGCCTTGGGGAAGCTGCTTGATCTCCTTTGGCATCATTCGCTCAGAGTTAAATGGAGGGGTTGGACTAGAAGGCCTGTAAGGTCCCTTTCTCCTCTCTAGCTATGATCCTCAATTCCTTCCAGAGATAGGGACCTGAAGATTCTCTTGACCTTGTTTAAACTCTCTTCTTTAATTGCCACAGTATCTAGGTGGTGCCATAGTACACAGAGGGCCAGTCCTGGAATCAAGAAGACTCATCTTCCCCAGTTCAAATCCTGCCTCAGACACTTACTAGCTGTGTGATTCTGGGCAAGTCACTTAACCCTGTTTGCTTCAGTTTCCTTATCCACAAAAAAAAAATGAGCTAGAGAAGGAAATGACAAACCACTCCAGTATCTTTGCCAAGAAAATCCCATATGGGGTCAGGAAGAATAGGACGCAATTGAAATGACAAAAAACAACATGGCCCACCTTTGGCAATAACCTCTCCAAACTTGGCCATGTGTCTCTATTCATTCTACTGTTGGGTGTGCATCTGAACCCTTTTCCACTTGGTGGGGTCCAGTGGAACTTGTGATCTCCTAGAATAACCTTTGAGAGACCAGAATCACCTCCACAACATAGATTTAGAGGAAAAAAAGAAGAGGTAGAGAAAGGAATGGGTATAAGCATTAGTATAGTTATTATATTAGTTATATTAGTTAATAATTATATATTATTAACATATTATATTATATCATATCATATCGTATCGTATTAGTTATATTAGTTATAATATTAGTATATTATGTGCCAGGCACTGCTAATATTTTTATAAATATTATCTTAGTTGATCCTTACAACAACCCTGTGAGGGAGATTCTATTATTAACCCCATTTTACAGATGAGGAAACTAAGTCTAGCAGGGTTAAATGACTTGCCCAGGGTCACACAACTAGTAAATATCTGAGATAATATTTGAATTCAGGTCCTCCTGACTCCAGGGCTGTGTGGTATCCCCTGCAGTCACCTAGCTGTTCACATGTACACACACACACACACACACACACACATACACACAAACCCTGAAAGGCTTACTACCTGGAAGCCATATCACTTTCACACACACACACACACCCTGGAAGCTATATCACTTTCTGACCCTAACAGAGGGTTATTCTAGGGATTTTGGAATCCACCGATGGACATATAAAAGACCACTGTAATTTTGAGGAAATGGTGATCTCTTAGGGTTTGCCAGAATCCTAACTTCAGAAATACCAAGAAACTAGAAATCTCTGTCTGACTCTGCCTCTGGCTTGCTGTGTGACTTGTAACCTCTGTGTGTCTATGTACTGTTTCCTCATTTTAAAAAATGGTAGTAATAATAATAGCTGTCCTCTCCTTACCTCATAGGGTGTAGGTAGCATGAATGAGATCATGTGTGGGGAGAGCTTTGAACTTCTTAAGAGAAAAGCAATATGTAAATATAAAGGGATATTATTCATTCAGAAGATACCAAGGATTTCACAAGAGAACCAAGTGATAGTATGGCACACTCCCTGAGGTTCTACCAGAGTTTATTAGTTATTAAAATGAGTTTGCCTCATCCCCTAAATATTTCACCAATTGGAGTCCGTATCTCCCTGTAAGGGCAATATTATTCCAGCTGTTGGTAACTTAGCTCACCTAGGAAAGGACAGTGGAGAAAAAATGATAATAGGGCCTGACCCTTTAAACAGAAATATGATTTGATGTGGTATAGAAGGGGTGGGGTTGGGGGGGCAGGAAATCCAGGATGCAGCCTGGGAGATAGGAAGCGATAAAGGTAGCAAAGACCCCTTGGCATGTTCCACCATGAGATCAGTCTTCATGTAGTGTTCTTCAGCTCCTCAGTTCAGCAGGTCTGTTAAGCACCTGCTATGCTAATCCTATTCACCTCAGTTTCCTCATCTGTAAAATGAGATGGAAGAGGAAATGGTAAACTACACCAGTATCTTTGCCAAGAAAACCCCCAAAAGGGGATGCAAAGAATTGGACACAACTGAAAACAGCTGAACAATAAAATTTTCAGCATATTCTCACAAGCTGAAAATATTATCTGAAGAATTGGAGAGACTGGATCCCTCTGTGCTGTGAGAAGTTTAAACTCTATAGGAAAGGGGAGAAGGAGGCAGCATGAAATAGTATCATGAATTCTGACCTTGGAGTCAGAAGATATGGATTTGAATCTAGGCTCTATCATTTAACCAATTGTGTGATCTTAGGGAAGTTACTTCATATCTCTGGGGTCCTGCTTCCTCAATGAGGGGCTTGGTCTAGATCAGGGCTTCTCCGCCTGGAGTAGATTTCAAGTGTTTGTAAACCTAGATGGAGAAAAAAATGGCATCTTTGTTTGAACTAACCTTTGGTTTCCTTTCCTATATTTAAAAAACACGTATGCTGAGAAGGAATCCATAGATTTCACCAGACTGATAAAGAAGTTCATGAGACAAAAAAGATTAAGGGCCCCCAGACAAGATGATCCTCAAAGATCCTTTCTGACTAGAACATTCTGTGACTCAAGACCCCACCAACACTAAGGTATCTGGTTCCCCCTGATGCCTACCCACCACCTGCTTCTGTTTTCTCTTCTCCCGCCCACACCATTCAGCAACACTGAGACCAGGCTGATCTGAGCACAAAATACCTCCAAGACTTCCTTTCTGTCAGCATGAAGTCACAATCCGTCAAAAGTTGCCCGATCTGAAATGTGGGAGTGAGCAGAGCTTGGTTCTGGTCCCATCTCTGTGGCCATCTTGCTCTCAAATCTTAAGTAAGCCATTGGATCAGCAATAAATACAGAGGTAAAAAGAATCTCAATTTGTTCAGTCCCCTCATTTTACAAATGAGGAAACTAAGGCTCAGAGAGGTGTCTTATCTAAGGTCACATGAGTAGTAAAAGGCAGAGCCAGGAATTTAACCCAAGGTTTCTGGGTCTAAATGTAGCACTCTTTCTACTGTACCATAATATTTGTACCTCAGATTTTTCACCTTATAATGAAGTCAAAACAGAAGTACTACCTATATGTACTCACCAAGTACCTTGAAGCACTTTATAAATGTAAATTATTATTATAAAATGAGATAATTGGTATAAAAGGGCTTTGAGATGTACTGTAAAAAAAAAAGTTTCTCTCTTCCCTTTTTTTCTCCAGTAACTGTAGAGCTCAATAACACTTAGGAGAAACCCTGTACTGCAAATGAAAAAAAATACTTCCTTTGACCTACTGGATGACTTAGGGGAAATAATTTCACCTTTCTGTGCCTCCGTTTTCCTATCTGTAAGATGAAGAGAGTAGACAAGATGATCTATGTCTAAGATGCTTTCCAGTTCCGTGACTTCATGAAAGGTGGAATGTAAGGGATTCATATTATTTTGTGGGGGGGAAGGATTAGTAAACGGGTGTTCATTGGTTGTATTTCCTTTACTTCTTGCTCCAGGGAGGGGTGTGGTTGGGTAGAGACATTAGCCTCGATCTGTGCTGACTCAGTGTCTTGATTCATAAATAACTTCAAAAGTGTTGAAGAAAAAAAATTCCTGTTGAAGGTGTAGAGAGAGATAAGGGAAGCCTGACTGTGAAAACTCTGTAACAGGAAGTAGTGTGAGCCAGTGCCAGGAAGATGATGCCTTTTCTGTGTATAATTCTGCTCCAGGACTTACCTGAGTCAGCAGGGGCAGCTGAGGCCTCTGCTGCGGGCAGGTTTAAAAGGGAGCTGAAACATTTGATGGCCCACTATGTAGGGGTGGTCAACCTCTTGGGGAGGATTATTCCTTTATTTACTCAGTCTCTGCTGAGAACCTTCCATGTGAAAGGTGCTGTGGAAGGCACAAAATAATACTAAGACACAACACTAGCTCTCAAGGAGGAAAGGTTATTTTACAAAAGAATTTTAATGTTTATGAATGAACCTCAACAGCCCTGCTAACTCTCACTGACCCAATCATGTAATAATTTTGTACCATTCATTCTTATCACAATAGATTTAAGAGCTGGAAGATACCCTAGACACCTTTCATCCCACTCCCCTCATTTTATGGATTAAAAAAAATGAAGCCCATTTGTTTAAGCTTTTTACTTTTCAAGGTATTCTCAAATCCATAATCTTTTGGAGCTTTCAAGGCAAAAATAGCTATTTTTAGGTCCTATCTGATTGTGTCACTCTCCTGTCCAAAAACCTTCAATAGCTCTTTATTGCTTCATTAGGCTTTGGAACATGATTATTTATACACATGTAATAGGGTCAGGGGATTTAGATATAAAAGGAACCTTAATTGATAAATGAGCATTTAAGCAACTCCCGTGTGCAAGGCACTGGAAACCTCAGGAATGATTTAATTTTACAATGACTAAATTTGGCCCTGGATAAGTTAAAAAGAAAAAATCCACCTCTCTTTATTACTAAGTGCTGTGGAACACTTAAAGCTCGTCTGACATGGAAGATGCCACGGTCATCTGCTGCCTCCTGGGACATCACCAGTCATCCTGACTTTTGTCCTGCCACTGGACTTTAATGACTCTGGAGGAGATAGTGAGGCTGATGACTTTGTGCAACTCTACCTCACTTAAATACGATTTACTGACAAGTCAAGAGATCACCCCATGATGTCATCAGTCCTCTTTCAAAACAAAGGGCAGACAACTGAGAGAGAGCACTCTGGGCATGGAATCATGCATATATATTATCAGACTCTACCTCTGACACTTACTACCAGTGTGACCTTGGGCAAGTCACTTAACATCCTGGGCCTCAGTTTTCTTATTCTAAAATGAGAGGGTTGGATTACATAGACCTTAAAGTCTACAAGCGTTGGCGTTACAAATGTTACTCCCCCTTTACAATACTCTCCCAATTTACATAGGCACTCCTGGGTTAGATGCCCAGAGGGCTACTGTGACAGTGGGTTAAAGGAATAGCCCTGCGGGTGGTTACTCCTACTTCTATAATTCAGAATCCCCCCAACCAGTATATTTCGCGTTAATAATAATTCCAGTAGATACAATTAGCTCTTAGCAAAGGCATTTATTTACTCAAATATCAGAGTATATACAGTAGTTACAAAACATTTCTTCTTTCTCCCCCCCACCAAAAAAAACCTGGCCTGGTGTATGTGCTCTCATAAATACACACAGCATCCATAAGAAGAATGAACTCAAGCTTAAGAGTACAGTGTGCATATATATATATATATGTATATATATATATATATATATTCAAGATGCAAATTGCCTAAGTTGCTACACTTAGATAAGTAGCAGAACCTGGATTTAAATACAGCTCCACTAACTCCAAAATTCATGCTTTGCTATCTGCTGCTCCATGGACATATATAAATCTATCTATCTATATATGCTATATATAGATAGATATCTATATAGATATAGATCTATCTATCTATATAGTATACAGATATGGAAAGGGCAGCTCCTTATTTCTAATACTGCAAGGTCTATCAATCCTTTTCTCCTTCATAGAGTACTCTTGCTGGATTCCCAGGACCTATTACCCTCCACAGCCTGATTCTTGGTTTCTGGGGACCCCATTTCTTAAAGTTACTTTCTCCTTTAGGTGACCTTGTCTCTGTATTTGTGTCTGTTTGAAGTATATCTGTCCCCCACTTGGATGCAATGTTTCCTAACAATCCAGTAACTTCCCTTTAAAGTTACATGTCAAACATGGGGGAGAAACCTAGACCACTTGAGCTCCTGAGTGGAGGAGGGAGAGGGGGAGGGGAGATAACCCATTTTTCTCTGCCAATTCCCTTATTCTTTTCTTGACTCACCCATAAGGTTATTCATGCCTGATAAAGGGATCGAGTTTTATTCCATCATTTTAACAGTTTATGATTATATTCTGGGCTTGCTTTAATTATATCAACTGAGGTGGGGAGTATATTCACTCCCTTACCCAAGAGAGGACTCCTAGGGAAGGGAAGAGGGATATATTCAGAAATTAATGTGATGTAAAAACAAAAGATAGAGATAAAGCAAGATAATTTTAACAAAATTATTTAATTCAATTCTCTTATTTTAGTAATGAGGAAACTGAAGCCCAGAGAGGAAATGCAAATTGTCTAAGGTGCTGCACTTAGGTAAGTACAGAACCTGGATTTAAATACAGCTCCACTAACCCCAAAACTCATGCTTTGCTATCTACTGCTCCATGGACATGCTGAGTAGTAGACTATAAGCTCCTTGAGGGCAGGGGCTGTCATTTTTCACCTTTGCATGCACTATTACCAAGCACAACACTTTGAATATACACTTAATAAAATGCTTTTAACTAATTCTTTACAACAGTTCTGTGAGGTAAGCAGGTTATTTTCAGGGTCAGAAGCAGAAATTTTGTACTGATGGGTCCCTTGAAATAGTTATGGGGAAAACAAACATAACTCATTCGGAGTTATAGAGATGACCTTCAATCTTACAGCCAAGGTTTACCATGGGGAAGTGCTCCCAAACGTTCCATAGTGATCCCTGATTGCCTGAATTTACAGATGAGGAAACTGAGGCTCTTAATGACTTGCCCATAGTCATGCTGCTCTGTTGGACCTAGAACCCAGGTCACCCGACTCTTAGCTTGG
>NW_027187342.1:817061-845622 GCF_028583685.1 Petaurus breviceps papuanus | reverse complement strand
GATGGGGGCACATCAAAATCGGGGGTAGGGAGATGGAGGAGGGGAATGTTATCAATGAGGAAGGGAGGGTGGAAAGAGACTGCCCAGAAGCTGAGAGACATAGGACTTCTCATGGAAAGGAAAGGTTTTACACAAACCAGCCGTAGAGCTGTGATGCCTCCAAGGCAAGGTGCTCTTAGCCACTTCTGGCTTTTCAGAGATGGGGCCTTGTGATAGATACTTCCCCATTGGGAAAAAGGTTAATGATGCCACCTACTGGAGCCATGGAGAACTGCAGGCATAGAGAGGCTGAAACTGGAGAATTTGAACACAGCAAAAGTGCTGATCCAGCAAACAGCATCAGCCGGAAGCGCCAGATTCGTTTTCCCTTTTTCTGATTACTGTTGTCTTTTGAAAACATCTTAGGATCATAGATTTAGGGCTCAAAGGGACCGTAGGTATTATCTAATACAAACCCTACATTTTTCAGGTGAGGAAAATGAGGTCTAGAGATGAAACTACTTTCCCCAAGGTCAAATAGCTGGAAAATGTTAGAGCTGGAATTTGAACTGGGGCAGCAAAGTGGTGCAGTGGTAGAGTGCCAGGCCTGGAGTCGGGAAGATTCACCTTCCTCAGTTCAAATCTGGCTTCAGATGCTTAATAGCTGTGTGACCTTGGACAAGTCATTAACCCTCTTTGTCTCAGTTTACTCATCTAGAAAATGAACTGGAGAAGGAAATGGCAAACCATTCCAGTGTCTTTGCCAAGAAAACCCCAAGTGGGCCCACGAAAAGCTGGACATGAACCAAAAAACACTGAACAACATTTGAACTGAGGCAGATTCACAGAATCTCAAAGGTGGAAAGTGCCTCAGAAACAGTCTCATACACCCTATAAATGAGAAAGAATTCCTATTACATACGTTATCCAAAATGGTCCATCCATCTGTCAAGTGAGGAGGAACCCAGTACTTCTAAAGCAGCCCATTCCACTTCAAGATAACTTTAATCATTTAGGAAATACTACCATACCTTGTACCTAAATCTTCCTCTCCGTGACTTCCAGCCATTAATCCTGGTCCTGTTCTCTGGGGCCAGGAACAAGTCTGATCTCTGTTCCACATAACAGTCCTTTGGATAGTTGAATCACCTATTTCTCAAGTTTGATCTGAGAATTAAATGAGATAACGTACCTATGCTAATACCCTTCCATAAATCTGCCATAGAGGATATGCTCAACTCACTGCAGGTTTTCCTCTAGTTCTTTAATTATGTGGTATACAGCAAGCAGTGGAACATTTGGGCTGTCCCATCTGTCTCACACACACACACACACACACACACACACACACACCCCTCCCTACATGACTGGTCCGCCTCCTTTTCTGATCATGAATGTCCTCAATGATGCATGAATGTCCTTGTTGGTAAGCCTATTTATGCCCCTACATGCACTTATCTGTTATCCTTTGAGTCACAGGCAATTTTGATTCTTCAGAGATTGCAGTGTTCAATTATCTGCCACCATCTGGCATTGCTGAGAGAATATCGGTGGCAGGAAGCAACTTGAAATCATTAAAAACACTCTACCATTTCCTAAATAGAATCTAACCCATTCATTTCTGAGACCATCTTATTGTTTATCTACATGTGCCTGTCCAAGATAAACTCACCCATCAGATGACTTCCCATCTGAATTAATTACATATTACTTCCCCCCAAGCACAGGGACCTCCAGCCAAAATTATTTCCTTGCTGTACCTCATATAAAGCATTCTATCTCCTGATTTCCTGTCTCTGTATCATGCCAGGTACATGCCTAGAATTCACTCCCTCTTCACTTTCACCCCTAAGAATCCCTAGTTCCTTTCAAGGTTTAGCTCAAGTATCACCTCCATAAGGCCCTTCAGCTATTAGCATTTCGCCCAACCCACCCCAATAACCTTGTATCTATTTTGTACTTTGGAGGGGGGAAGGCAGGGTAATTGGGGTTAAGTGATTTGCCCAAGGTCACATAGCCAGCAGGTGCTAAGTGTTGAGGCTGGATTTGAACTCAGCTCCTCCTGACTCCAGAAGTGGTGCTCTATTCATTGCACCACCTAGCCACCTCCCTATTTTGTGTATACTTTTATATGTAAATCTTATCTCACCTAACTAAACTGTAGCTACTTCAGGCTAGGTACTGCATTTATTTTTTCTTTTGTATCTAGCACATAGAAAGCATTTAATAAATTCTTATTGTTTTAGTAATTGAAGGTCATAATCTGAACAAAATGCCTTCCATACTCACTTGTTTTTCCTATGTAGAAGTGCTAAAGCACAGGTCATCAAACTATGGCCCACAGACCTCATCCAGCCCAATGCATGATTTGTACCATTGGTAAGCTAAGAATGTTTTGGTTGGGGTTTTGGGTTTTTTTTTTATATTTTTAAATTGTTTTGTTGCATTTGAAAATGTAAAAACCATTCTTATCAGGTCATACTTTGTGGTTCCCCTGGTCTAGACACATCTCCTGTGCTTTAGGAGGCCCTGTATTGCAGGGCTTGATGAAAGCAGTGTAGGATCATTCACAATCAGGAGGGAGCATCTGATCGATCCAATCTTTAGGAAACCTCTCGCAGGACACTCTCTATACCTCTTTGATAAGACTATGCTTCTGTATTCTTTGTCCTGCTTGATTTTGATAACCAGAAGATTTCTGAACAGTTTTCTATGGTTGCATCTATTAAGAAATCTTGTATAAGTTTTAGCAGATGCTTATGAGGAACTTTGTTACATGAGAGTCTTTAAGGCTATGTTTTTTGCTTCGCCAAGTCAGGTGCTTTCCACTATAAATAACTACAACCCAAGGGGGGATTTAATATTCTCTACTCTTCTCCCCCACCCCTTAGTCAACTGTGGTACAGAAAGGTGTTCTGCTGTAGAATAATTTGAAAAAAAGTTTTTTATTCTCTTTATTTGGGCTAAGGTGTTGGCCGTGTAAGTGGAGAGAAGGAGTCCAATGCAAGAAATATGGTAGAAGTAGAATTAACAAAAACTTGCAAGTTGGTGGGAGAGAGGCAAGAATAAAAATGATGATTATGAGGGTATTAACCCAGGGACTAGCATAGTGATACCCTCAACAGTTACAGGGAAGTTTGAAAGAAGGTGGGAAATGTAATGAATTTTCTTGGGAACATGGTGAGTTTGAAAGGTCATCAGGACATGTAGATTAACATGTCTAGCAAGCAAGTGAACTGGAGTTCAGGAGACTTGGGCTATATATACAAACCTAGGTATCATCCACTTAGAGAGAAAACTGAACCCATGAGAACTAAAAAAATTAAAAAAAAAATTTATTTTAAAAAAGATTACCAAAAGTAAGTATGTAAAGACAGAAGTAAAAGGTCCAGGACAAAGCCCTGGGGTTCAACCATGCGTGGGGGGTGGGACAATGATGATAGTCTAACAAAGCAGAAAGGAAAAGAAATAAGAGATAGCAATGTAATAAAAGTCAAAGGAGAGAAATCATTCAAGAGGAAAGGGAAGTCAGCATCGTCAAAAGGTGCAGAGAGCTCAGTAAATCAATCAACAAACATTTATTAAGTTCTTATTATATGCCTTCGAGGACCTTACATTCTTTAGGAGGAGTTAACATGTATACATAGAAGGATATACAAATGTAATCACTATTATGGTCTGACCTTCCCACATGTAGTCTAGGTGATATCACCTCTCTTTCCGCTAGCTACTAGTTTATCTTCACTATTCATTCTCATCCCTAGTCCTACAGCAATCAAAGGATATTTTTTTACATTTCCTTATAAATTACTAAAACTATATCTCAATTAATAATCTGCAAGCTCTGAGTTCTTTTTGTTGTTGTTCAGTTATTTTCATTCATGTCTGACACTTCATGAACCCATATGGGGTTTTCTTAACAAAAGATACTGGAGTGGTTTGCCTTATTTTTCTCCAGCTCATTTTACAAATGAGGAAACTGAGGCAAAGAGGGTTAAGTGATTTGCCCAGGGTCACACAGCTAATAAACATCTGAGACCAGATTTGAACTCAGGAAGATAAATCTTCTTGACTTCTTGACTAACACTCTATCCATTGAACCACCTAGCTGCCTCCTGAGTCCTTACCCCTGTTTATTTAACATTTCTGTAATAAAGTAGAGAGATTTAGTTTTCTCATAAATGTTTTCTCATTTCTCTTTAGCTATCAAGTCCTACTGATCACCTAGGTCTAACAAGCATCAAGGTTACTGACTGTACTATTTATTGACAGTATAACAAACAATAAAACAAAGACATAAACAATTTATTGTATAGCAGCTGTGTGAGATCACAGCCTAAGTCACCTTTTACCGCAACTGCAATAGTTGACTTCACAATTCTTAGAATATAGTCCCATTATTATTCAGTACTCTCAAGATGCCAACAAAAGTCTCTTCTCAAGAATTCTCTTCATGTTTCTTTTCAAGATCAGAGCTAAACTCAGTTCTTTCAAGAAATAAGTCCTTAGTCCTTATTTTTTGTCCTCTCTCTAGTCACCTCTGTTAGCACTTTCTCCAGAATGAGTTATACTCTTTATCTCTTCACAGATTCCTCATAGAATAAATGGCACAAATTGTCAGTCCAAGATATTGTAAAGATATAATAACTACCTGTAATCTATGGGAATTGCTATTAAATCTGGTGTTATACAAAATATATTAAAAAATACAAGGAAATAGGAGTAGGGGGCATTACCAGCTGGGAAGATCAGCAAAGGTTTCATGTAGAAGGTGGTATTTGATCTGTGCTTTGAAGGAAATGAGAAATTCTGAGGCACTGAGGGGGAGTTACAGAGAAGTAGATTTCCACTTGAGTTGCCCCAAAGTGGAATGAGTTGTCTTGGGAGGTATTAGGTTCCCTGTCACTGTAAATCTTCAAGCAAAGATTGGAGGACCACTAGTTGGGATTGTAGTAAATGTACGGAATGAACTAGACAGCCTCTGAGGCCCATTCAGTACTGAGATTCGGTGGCTTAATAGAACAAATTTAGAATCTAATATATATTGGTCCAGTTTCCTCTCCTATCACTTTTCAACCCCTTCCAGGGTGATATGGTTGCTATAAGCAGCTAAGTAGCTTAGTGAGTACAGCATTGAGCCTTGAGTCAGGAAGATCTGGGTTCACAGCTAGTCCAGGTGGAAATATCTAATGGGCAGTTGTCAATGATGCTGGAATTTAGGCAAGGTGAGGACTGGATATAGAGATCTGGGAGTCATCTGCATAGAAATAACAATTTGATCCATGGGAGTTAATGAGATCACCAAGAGAGCATATAGAGAAAGAAGAGAAGAGAGTTCAGGATACAGTCTTGGGAAAGTAGGGGAGCCAGGAGAAAGCACTGAGAAAACTCAGAGGAGCAATTTTCCAGGGGAGGGTAGTCAACAGTGTCCAGTGTTGCAATGAGGTCAAGAAGAATGATCACTGGATTTGTCAATTAAGAGATCATTTGTAACTCCTTCTCTGTATAAGGAAACTGAGGTTGGATCACTTGCCCTGGGTCTTAAGTAAGTGTCAGAGATGAGCTTTGAGCCCAGATCTTCCTGACTCAAGGCTCAAAGCTGTACTCACTGAGCCACTTAGCTGCTTATAGCAACCATAGGTTATTATGTCTAAATAATTTAACTCATTGTTGGGCACCTAGGTGTTGAATTGGATAGAATATGGAGCCTAGTGTCAGGAAGATGCGTTTAAATTTGACCTCAGATATTAGTTGTGTGACCCTGGGAAAGTCACTTAACCTCTAGTTGCCTCAGTTCTCCATCTGTAAAATGGGAATAATAACAGTACCTACCTCTCAAGTTGTTATAAGAATCAAATGAGAAAATAACTATAAAACAGAGGTTTAACACAGTGCCTGGCATGTAGTAGGTGCCACATAGATCTTAGCTATTGTTCCTGTTCCCATGTCCCAAATCAGTTCCTCTTCCTAACTTTCCTATTCTTGTCAGAAAAATCAATTGTTGTCCATCCCCCACATCTACTTGCCAAGTCTTGTCAACTCTGCCCCCACAAGATGTCTCCAGTTTGTCTCCTCTCCCTCTGTAGCAGCAAGCACCCCAAGCTTCCTCAGGGTTTGCTGCCAACACAGGTTCTTGGATCTGCTTTGATAAAGGAAAGAAACTCAAAATGGGTTAACAAGCTTACTTTAATCAGTCAGATATGTATCGTTTACCTCGTTCAGGGGAAAAAGGTCAGCACCCTGAACTTCAGAATATACAGACAGAATTATCAAAACAGAAACAGATCAAGTACACAGCTTTCCAAACTGTGCAACCATTACATCCATACCAAACAACATCTGGGTTTCAAAGCCGGGGGGCTCTGGACAACGGCTTCCCAGGATCCAGATCAAATCACAGGACACTTCTCAAAGTGAGCCCCCAAAACAAAGCCTCACATCAGGGCTTATATAGCCTTCTCCTGGCTCAGAGAATGTAACAACCTTGTTGACCCACTGGCCAATCAAAAAGTATTTACTGAAAAACAAGCCTCCCACCCCAGGCTTCAGGTGCACTTTAGCCTAGGGGCAGGGAAGATCTTCCAAATTTACATTCCCATTACATTCAGCCCCAAGATCTTTCATGCCCATAGCATAGACAATTTACTTTTGAATTAGCATTAACAATCATAGGTCACATTTGCAAGATACATAACTGAAGTTACCAAAGTGGCCACTGGGCCTTAAACAAACACAAAGTACATAGCATTATCACTTCAATTCAAAACAAGAGTCCAAATAAAGTTCTCTTGTGGTGGGGGGTGGGGTGTCCTTCCCCTCACACAACTCCAGCCTCTGCTTCCAAGTACAGAGAGGGGGCTGGGCAACAAAACCAACAAGGTAGGGTCCCTGGGGATCCAAGGCACTTCATCCCACCCACCATAGTCACAAGTCCATCCTCCCCCTGGGTCCCAAACTGTGGGACGCAGCCAGGAAACACATTCAGTGCCCCTGCTTTGCTGCTCAGTTCTTATCTTTTCCTGTGGCTGAATTCCGACCTCCTGGGCTCCTTCTCCTCCCTGAATTCCGACCTCCTGGGCTCCTTCTCCTCCCACAGGTGGCAGCCGCTCCTGGCTTCTGCCCAGGTCCTGATGCAGGCAGCTCACCATTCCTGCTCTCAGCTCAGCGAAATCTGCATGCAGGCCATTCTTCTCTCCTGCTCCACAGCTCCACAGAGTCACAGCTACCACAACTGGTAAACAAACAATTATCCCAATCCCCATACTTTCCTTTTACTCTGCAGATCCTGTTCGTGACGCCATTTTGTAGCAGCAAGCATCTTCCACATTTACATTCCCATTACACCCTCATACTACAAGCACCTTAGTTCTGGCCCAGATTAACATTGGTCTGGATTATTAGCCTCTAATTTGGTCTTCCTGCTTCCAGTCTCTCCCTTCTCCAAGGAGACACCAAGCTAATGTTCCCAAAGCACAGGGCTGACCAGGTCACTGCTCTGCTCAAGTAGTTCGTGTAGCTTTCAAATACTGTCTCTAGCAACGAAAAGCCCTCCTCTCTTTGGCATTTACAGCTCTTCACAATCTGACTCTAGCCTGCCTTTCCAGCCTTATTATGAATTATTCCCCTTCACATACTTTATATTCCAGATAATCTGACCTACTTGAAGCTCCCCATAGACATCACTCCACCTCCCACCGTCAGGCTTTTACAGGGGCTGTGCCCCATACACAGCATGAACTCCATCCACTTCTTAGACTCCTAACTTCCTTCAGACATCAGCTCAAGTGCCTCCTCCTACAGGAGTTCTTTCCTGAAGCTGTTGTTTCCCCTTCATTTTTGAAGAGGACCAATGACATCACGGGGTGTTGTCTTCACTTGTCTGTGAATTGGATTTAAGTGAGGAATATTTGCACAAAGTCATCAACCTCACTTTCTCTTCCAGAGTCATCAAAGTCCAGTGGCAATTACGACTGGCTATAGCCTGGCCCAGAATGCATGGATGACCTTGGCATCTTTGATCAAGCTCTAAGTACATCACAGCTCTTGCTTCAGTTGCCTTCATGGCCATTGGAACAAATTATTCTCATCTGCCCATACCTCATGAGGAAGCCTTAGCATGCTAGGGATAGACATTACCCAAACTCACTGACAGATAGGAGGTCCATCAGTTACCTTCAGTCCATCCGTGGAGACCCTTTAAGGGGGTGTGGCTTTTTGAAGCTACAGGAGAGAGTTGGGTGAAAGGTCTTCACCAAAGATGGATGAGCAGCCCTGAAAAGGGCCCCCCAAGCCCTCACACAGAAGTGCTAGTCCTCCCTGAACACCCATACACCACTTTCCTGATGTTACCAGTTGCTGGAATTCCCATGAAGTGACTCTATATTTACTTGTATGCATACATATTGTTTCCCCCAATAAAATGTAAGCTTCCTGAGGGAAGTTCCTTTTTTCCTTTTCATCCTTGTATCCTCAAAGCCTAGTACAAGCAATGCCATCCTTAATAAATGCTTGTTGAATGAAGTAACTGCTGACAGATACAGAATAATACTTTTCTCCTCTTGCCTTCCTCTCTGCTCTTCTTCCTCATTTCTTTTCTCTTTCCTTTCTTTTCCTTTCACCTTCTTCCTTCATTTCTCTCCCCTGTTCATTTCATACTCACACACAAAACCTCAAACATACTCCCCCAGACCCAAAACGTTAAAGAGTAAGGGATATGACATACTCAAGATTGGAATGGAGTGAGAGCATATTAAACGTGGAGAAGAAAGTATGACCAGAGTTGAAAATGGAATGGAAGAAATTAAATGGACGATCTTGGATAAACCACTTTTTTTAGTGAATAGAGTATTATTTAATGCAAGAGAAAGTAGTACACAGATGTCAACACAAAATGAGTTTCTTCTTTGTAATGAAGTGATTGCTATGACAGGTAAAGGACTTACAGGTTTTGAATTTAGATTTTACAGAATTTAAAAATCGCAAAGCAAAAAAAAAAAGCTAACATCTGTATAATATTTTAAGATCAATCTTCATAAATACTTTAAATATACTTGAGTTTCACAATAACCCTGTGAGGTAGGTGCTGCTATTATCTCCACAGAGAAGGAAATGGAGGTCGATAAGTGACTTACCCAGGGTCACACAACTATTAAATGTCTATGGTAAGATTTTTAACTCGGAACTTCCTGAATCCAAGTCCAATTCTCTATCCACTAACTGGCCAAGATGATTAAACTCTCTGGTTCTTAGAATTATGATCTGTAAAAAGAGGGAGTTAGCCTAGATGACTTCTAAGGTCCTTCCCAAATCTCAATCCTATAAAATGTTACATATCCCTATACATTCTGCTTCACACTAGGGAGACAACATGATGAAGTAAAATTAGCACCAGTCTCAGAATCAGAATACCTAGGTGCCCATCCCAGTCATTCTGTTAACTCCCTCTGTGACCTTGGACAAGATAATTCACCTCTTTAGATTTTTGTTTCCTCATCAGTAAGATGAGTATTTTATACCAGGTGATCTCAAAGGTCCTACTCACTCTCATGTTCTCACTATTACCTCTCTTCCACTTCCAACATATAAAGTAGATGATTACCTCTCCTCATCCTCCTTGCTCTTCTCTGGGACCATAAGGAGGGGATGTGTTCATGTTCCTCCATGACTTCAACAGTTAGCTCACAATCCCTCTCTCCACCCTGGCCCTTGCCATCATCCTTGGTGACTTAAACATCCACATCGATGATCCATCTAACACCTTGGTCTCACAGTTTTTTAATTCCCTCAACTCCAATACTTTAGTCATTGCCTAGCAACCCTGCCACACCTTGAATGACCTAATGACCTATACAGACTCCACCTAAATTCTCAAATCCAGAGCTCCTTTCCTTGACCAGTCTCCTACTCTCCAGCTCTTACCATTGGTTTAGCCTTCATCACCACTCCTCAAGATTGTTAAACCCATCCAAGTTTCATTTGCCACCTAGCCCCAGAATGCCCTTACTAGCACTCTAGAATCATTGATCCTCTCAAACTGCTGCCATGACTGTTGGCCATTCCCTAGCCCAGGGTCATCTCCATTATCAATCTTCTCTTTTCCTAGTCCCAGTCTGCTAAGCATTGCTAGAACAAGTCACAAAATGAATCTGAGAGCTACAATTCTGTTCCATTTAACTCAGCTGGGTCCTCACTGCTATGCAGTAAATTTCTTACTTTTGTCTTAACTCCTAATTACATTCCTCACAACAGTTGTTCCAAAATTTTTCCTCTACCCTCAGGAATGAACTCTACCACTGTCCCAAACTCTTATGACTGATAATCTCTCCTTCTGTTTTTTTATTTGACATTTAGAGTTTATTATACAAGATGCAGCCAAAGAGTTGTTTTGTCTATACAGCACCACCAAATTGCTATGGCTGAAACTTTCAGTGGACTAATTTTTTTAAAACTGAATTCTTTTCCAAATTTTTAAAAATTTTATTCTGAACTTAAGAAATAAAACAAATATTTCCATAACATAGTAGAGTAGAAAAAAGATGATTGCAATGAAACTGCAAATCTATTATGTATAACTTGCTATTCCTTTTAAATACGTAATAATCATGTAACTTTTTTTCTTCTCCCCTGCCCTAGAGATGGCTACCATTAGATACAAATACATGTGTGTGTGTATATACACAAATATGTGTATACCTACACAAATATGTACTTGTATATATATATATATATATATATATATATGTATGTATGTATGTATTTATGTAAAATTCTATACCTTCTATTTGTCAGTTCTTTCTCTGGATGCAAATAGTGTCTTCCTTCATAGGTCCTTTGTAGTTCATTATAATAGTCAAAATGACTTAGTCACTCAAAGTTGTTTTTAAAATAATATTACTGTTACCGTATACAATGTTCACTTGGTTCTACTCATATTTCTCTTCATTATTTTGTGCAAGTCTATTCATGTCTCTCTAAGATAATTGAACTCATCATTTCTTATAGCAAAGTAGTATTCCGTTACAAACATATACCACAATATGTTTAGTTTTTCCTTCTGTTTTACTGAAAAGGCTCAAACCATCCATGGGAGCTCAATCAGATACCCAGCCTGACTCAGCTTCTAACTCTATGGCTTCAGGTAGATCCTTCTACCTCTCTTGTTCCTTCATATGAATAAAGCAAGGGGGTTAAAAATCTTGCCTCTTGATATTTTGAGATTTCATGACTGGGCAAGTAATTTAGTTTCTCTGGCTTTTAATTTATTTATCTACTCATTCATTTTCCTAACCCTTTCTTTGAAGGTCCTTCTTGTGAGTCCCAATTCCAGAAATAATAATTCCTAAATGAGGTATCGTAGAATTGGGGGGAAAAAATTCTGTATCTGTAGTCAGAGAACCCGGGCAAAATCCAAGGCCTTGCTCTCACTACTTGCCTATCCTCTGGTCATTTGTATCATTCCTCTGGACATTGGTGCCTGCTATATGTGCCAAGATCTCATGTAGAACTAGAGGCCTCCCCTGCTTGACACAGAGAATCATATCCCATAGTCAGTAAAGAGGTTCCCAAAATAAACACACCTTCTCCTGTGAGGCCCCTGGAACCATCTTCTCTCTTCCTGGAATCATGAGTGGGAGATACACAGTGAAGTCTCTAGAGCAATCCCTCTCCACAAGCATATCTTGATTTCTGTTCTCTCTCAAAGGATCCACCTAAAAATGCTTTCACCCACATGACCTTCAGACAAATCAAGAGAAAAAAATAAGATGTCTCCCCCTTTTCCTTATCTCGGCAAGGCAGGAGTTCATCTTGGTAAGGACCTGTACCCTTCAATCCCTAATCTTGCTATCTTACCTTTTAAAAACCCTTCATCTATTTATAGCAACCCTTTTTGCAGTAGCAAAATTGAGGACATGCCCATCAATTGGGGAATGGCTGAACAAGCTGCAGTATATTAATGTAATGGAATACTATTGCATAATAAGAAATGATGAACAGGTAGATTTCAGAAAATCCAGGAAAGACTTGTATGAACTGAAGCAAAGTGAAAGGGACAGAACCAGGAAACATTGTACACAGTATCAGCAACATTGTGTGATGATCAACGATGAATAAGCTCAGCTTTTCTCAGCAACACAATGATCCAATACAGTTACAAAGGATTCACAAAGGAAAATGCTATTCCTATCCAGATAAAGAACTGATTGACTCTGAATACAGATTGAAGCATATTTTTTCACATTATTCTTTCTTATGTTTTTTTTTTCTTTTGATCTATTTCTTCTTTTATAACTCTGACTTATATGGAAATATTTTTACATGATAGCACATGTATACACTATATCAAACTGTCTGCTGTTTTCAGAAGAAGGAGGGAACAGAAGGAAGGAGAAAAATTTGGAACTCAAAATCTTGTAAAAATTAATGCGGTTGGAGTTAAGATGATGGAGTAGAAGCACGACCTCCAAACTGCTCTGGCTTCCACCTTCCCCAATCAATGTAAAAAGGGGACTCTGAACAAACTTTGGAGCTGCAGAACACACAAAATGACACAGAGAAGCTAACTTCCTGCTGAGGACAGCCTGGAAGGTCAGCAGGAATCGGCCAGCACAGCGCTCTGGGAGCTGAGCCCAGGCCCGAATGAGTCAGAGGTTTTAGCCACAGGGCAGGCCTGACGAGCCACTGGTCAGAGGGATTCCAGATCAGCAGCAGCTGTGGCCGTTTCCAGAATTATCAACACATAGATGCAAAGGACAAAGTGAGAGATCAGTGCAGTCTGGACTTTGGGACCAGTAGCTGGGAGGGCGTAGGCTTTTGCCCCCAGGGCAAGAAGCCCCTGAGACGCCAGCACAGACAACCAGTGACACGTGGCAGCTTCAGCTCCTGGACTGCAGAGTGTAGGGGGACCAAGCACCAGTCTGAGGGGTCATCGCTCTTGCTTTAACCTGCTTGGATCTGGATTGCAGTCTAGGGTGGAGGTCCTGGGGTGTGTGACCAGCTTGCCAGAGCATGTGGAGGCCTCAGAGAGGGCACCCATCTAATACCTGTGGCAGCTGAGAAAACCCCAGCATTTGGGACCGAAAGCTCCCCTGTCTGGTGGCAGAGTCCTACTGTGGCAAAAAAGCCCAGGAGTCAAGTGACTGAGGGGCGACATGATCAGGCAAAGGAAACAAAGCAGACAGAAGATTCCAATATTAGATTCCTATTTTGGGGACAAAAAGGAGCAAAGCATGGAATAGGAGGAAGACAGTGAAGTCAAAACTCCTGCACCAAAAGCTTTAAAGGAAAATATGAGCTGGTTACAGGCCATAGAGGACCTTAAGAAGCAGATAAGAGAAGTGGAGGAAAAATTGGGAAGAGAAAAGAGAACGATGTAAGAAAATTATGAAATGAGAGTCAACAGCCTGACTGAGGAAAATAACACCTTAAAAAATAGACTAATTTGGGGTGGCCAGGTAGTACAGTGAGTAAGAGCACCGGCTCCACTGTTGGGATGACCTGAGGATCGAATCTGGGCTCAGACACTTAGCACCCACCCAGAAACACCTGGCCATGTAACTTTAAGCAAGTTACTTAACCCCAATTGCTTAAAAAAAAAATAGACTAATTCAAATGGCAAAAGAGGCTCAAAAAGGCAATGAGGAGAAAAATGCCTTAAAAAGCTGAATTTGCCAAATAGAAAAAGAATCTCAAAAGCTCACTGAGGAGAATCATTGCTTCAGAATTAGATTGGAGCAAATGGAAGCTAATGACTTTATGAGAAATCAAGATGATGTTAAACAGATCCAAACAAATGAAAGAATAGAAGGCAATGTGAAATATCTCATGGGAAAAACCACTGACCTGGAAAATAGATCCAGGAGAGATCATTTAAAAATTATTGGACTCCCTGAAAGCCATGATCAAAGTAAGAACCTAGAAATCATCCTCCAGGAAGTTCTCAAAGAAAACTGCCCTGATGTTTTAGAACCAGAGGGCAAAATAGAGGTTGAAAGAATCCACCAATCATGAGAAGCAGAACCAGTGGCGGAAGTGGAGGAGGCTATGGCAGCAAAAGAAGTGGAAGTGGAGGCAGCAGCTGCAGTGGAAGTGGAGGCAGAGAGTGTGGTAGTGGAAGCAAAAGCTCCGGAGGCAGCTCTGGAGGCATCAAGTCCTCCCACTCTGGCTCTTCCATTTTCCAGTCCTAAAGTGGCGGCCATGATTCACATGGGTCCCAGAAGAGATACCAGACTCCGAAAGAAATTCCCTACTCACCTCCACCTGGGGTACTTGCAGGCAGTCACTGGAGGAGGTCATGGCATTCCATTCAGAGGTCAGGACCAGCAGACAATACTGAGAACACTGGGGACAATATCTTGTAGTGGCTGAATAGGTTCCATGGAGGGGTCCCCGTCTGCTTGCTCCTTTGGCTGCCCTGGACTCCCCTTGGCCTCCACCTCTGCCCAGAGTTGTGAGATGTCTTACTCCCTGCCCGATCTTTGTTTCCTAATAAAGCTTCCCTATTGCAAACCATAAAAAAAAAAAAAAGAATCCACCAATCACCTCCTGAAAAAGATCCCAAAAAGAAAACTCCTAGGAATATTATAGCCAGGTTCTGGAATTCACAGATTAAGGAGAGAATATTACAAGCAGCCAGGAAGAAACAATTTGAATATTGTGGAAACACAATCAGAATAAGCCAGGATCTGGCAGCTTCTACACTGAGGGATTGAAGGGCTTGGAATATGATATTCCGGAGGTCAAAGGAGCTGGGATTAAAACCAAGAGTCACCTACCCAGCAAAACTGAGTATCATGTTTCAGGGGGAAATGTGGTTATTCAGTGGAATAGAAGACTTTCAAGCATTCTTGATGAAAAAACCAGAGTTGAATAGAAAATTTCACATTCAGATACAAGATACAAGAGAAGCATGAGAAGGTAAACAGGGAAAAGAAATCGTAAGGAACTTATCAAAGTTGAACTATTAACATTACTACATGGAAAAACAATAATTGTAACTGATGAAACTCTTGTCAGTATGAAAATAGTTGAAGGGAATAGAAATATATATATATGTGTCTATATATGAGGGCAAAAAAAATTAATGCTAAAAATTTTCTTGACATGTAGCTGAGGAAAAAAATAAAATACTATTAAAAAGAAAGGGAAAAAAGCCTTTCATCTATGCATCTCCATCCCCAGACATGTCAATTCAGTAATGAAGAAAGATGGTTTGGTGGCAAAAGAATGAACTTGGAGTAAGAAGATATGGGCTGATTGTGCTCTGAGGTATCCCCCAGCTCTCTAGCTCTGATCCTATGACCCTACATGGTCTCGAAGGACCCTTTTAAATATTATTATCTCAACCCCAAATGTATCTGTGTTTCATTATTGTTTCCCTTTAACTAAAAGGAAGATGTTTCCTTCCTTCTTTCCAAAGCCAACCATTCTACTTTGCTCTCAGTTCCATCCCCACAAACTTCCTCTGGGATTCAGCATCATTCCTCATAATCTTTCCCTCTCCATCACCCCTTTCACCTATAAATATGCCTGCCCAGGTTTCTCTATCCTTAAATACCACTTTCCTTCCACCTGCCACTCCCCTGGGTTACCACCAAATCACTTTCCTTTCATCCCCAAACCTCCAGAAAGTTGCTTGCACTTGCCCCTACCTCCTCACCAAATGATCACACTTTTAAGTTCTTGTAATTGACTTCATCCTTGCCATCTGCCTCATATATGCTACTGGAAATGTCCTCTTCAAGGCCCCTGATGACTTCCTGGGGATTAAATCCAATTGCCTTTTCTCATCGCATCTTATCATCCAGCATTTGACTTTTATTTTACTTCCCTTTTCCTGAAACTTCTTAACCTTTGGGCCATTCTAATTCTCTTACCTCTATAACCATAGCTGATTTTTTTGTGTGGGGAGAGATCTCATTTGTTATTCTTTCCCATCTCCCAAGTGGGGATACTATGCAAATTACTACAAGAGTAACATTCTGTCCTCAGAGCCTTTCTCTAACCCCATATGACCCCTTGGTGATCTAACTGTGGTGCCAACTACCACCCTTACGTGACTGACTCATAAAATTATATCTCTGCCCTTAGCCTCTCTCCCCAGCTCATACATTTCCAATTGTCAGCTGAACATTTTCACCTGAACATCTTGCAGATGCCTCCAAAGCATCATGTCTAATACTAAACTCACCATCTTGCCCTTCCAAGACTCTCTCTTTTTCCTATTTCTGTTCATCATCACCATTCTACTATTTAACCAAGCTCAAACTTTCTCAACTATCAAATCTTTATCAAATCACTAGGAGAGGCAACAAGATGAATTGGGGAGCTCCTATCCAAGAGGCTAGTGCAGACTGATAATGTGAAAGTTGTGGGGTGTGGAGGAGGGAATCAGAAGCATCAAATTCAAGGACTAGACAAAGCAGAAACAAAATAATTTAAAATGAGGTACAAAGGGATGAAATATAGCCAGGATAGATATTGTTTGTCCTTCTTTCTTCAAGAGGACCATGACATCAGGGAGGAGATGCCATAACATGCAAGTGAATTGCATTTAAGTGAGGCAGGGGTATGCAAAGTTACCAGCCTCACTTTCTCCTCTGGAGTCATCTGAGTCCAGTGGTAAGATGTAGATCAAGACTACTACAAATGGCCCTGGATACAACAGGAGACCTTGGCCTTTTTAATCTAAGGGCTTTCATAGGTCTCAGTTATAAATAGAAGGATAAGAGAAAGCCACAAAGCCGCAGATGCTCTTATAAGCTGAACAAAGCACATGACCCTAGGTCATGTACCAAGTGATGAAGAGTCCAATTCTGTGTTTTGGACAAGACATAATAATTATGCTCAAAAAGCATTTTAGGGAAAAACTGGAGTCCTAAGAAGAGTCACACTTGACTTCCTCCTCTTCCTCTGCCCTCACATCTACTTAGTTTTACATCCTTAGTGTTGCATAACATTCCCCTACTTTCCATTCCCAGAGAAGGAAATGGCAAACCACTCCAATATCTCTGACAAGAAAACCCCAAATGCAATCATTAAGAGTCGGATGCAGCTGAAAATGACTGAATGACAACAACTTTCCGTTCCTTGTGGCATACACCCAGTAGCAATTCTCCTTCCCTCTCACATGGATGACTGAAATAGCCTCTAATTTATTTCTCTACCTCTAGTTTCTGCCCTTCTCCTGAACATTTTCATCTTATACCACTGCTAAATTATGCTTTCTAAAACACCCCTTTAAGCAGGTCATTCTACCACCAAAAAACTTCAATAATATCCCACTGCCTAATCAAAAAGTCAAGTTTCTTAACCTGACTCCAAGATTGGACCTCAATCTTTCTTCCAACCTTCTGACTCCTCTTGATGTGCCTTCTGCATTGACCAAACTAGTCTAATCGTTATGCACCCTGCTAACATGCCTAGTGCTTCCTGCCTCTCTGCTTTTGCTCATGTTTTCTCTCCACCTAGAATTTCCTTCTTGCTCTCATTCTCACTCCTATCCCATCTTTACTCGTCCGAATTCTGCCCAGTCTTCAAGGGTAGCTCAAATGATTTCTCTTCCATATAACCTTCTCTAATCTACCTCCTTCCAAACCCCCTCACCCTGACCCTAACCACCCAGAAATAATCCTCCTTCCATCTTTAGAACTAGAGAACTCTGTGTCTCTCATATGGTATATTACCTTATATAGACTGATTATTATATTAAGATCATAGGATGTAGAATTAGAAGGACCCTTGGAGATCACCCAGGCAGATTTAATTTTATAAATGAAGAAACTAAGGCTCAGAGGGAATTGACTTGTCCAAAGTTACATAGGTAGTAAGTAGCAGAGCCAGGATCTGATTACTGGTCTTCTGACTCTAAATCCAGCACTGTACTTGAAATGACCTTCCCTTGCAGATCTCAGACAAACTCTGGTTCATAACTCACTAATTTAATTATCCTGTAATATTGTGCATTATAGTTAGTATCTTATTTTTAAAATTTAATTCATTTTATTCTGAACTTTAAAACCAGCATTTCCATAACATAGTAGAATAGAAAAAATATATCGTACATGAAACTGCAAATCTGTTACACACAACTTGCTATTCCTTTTAAATATATAAAAATGTTATTATTTAACTTCCTTTCTCCCCCTTTTTTCTTCCCTCAGTGTCTTATTGCCCCATTCTACTGTAAACTCCATGAGAGGCAAGACAATGCATTTTCAAAACAAACGCTTTAAAACAAACCCCCTTGCCACCACCTAGCACAGCAATCTATGTAAATAGGTGCTTAATAAATGTTTGTTTAATGAAATTAAACAAGCTTTTATTAAGTGCCTACTATGTTTGAGGCACTGTGCTGGGCCTCTGAATGAACAAATTTTCTTTTCTATTTTTTTGTAGAGTGCATGCATAGTCTTAGGTGAATAATAAGAAGCAAGTCTTTGAGGACTGCTTTTATAAGGAGAGGGGAGGTCTTCCTAGGTCAACCCAAATAATAATGATAATGACGATAATTCATATTTGTATGAAGAATTACAAAACGCTTTGCTCATAGTAACCATGTAAGATAGGTAATGCGAGTATTATTATCTCCATTTTTCAGATAAGAAAACTGAGGTTTCTTGGAGTTGAATAACTTATTGTCACACAGTTGGCCAGTGTCAGACCTGAGCTCTGACTCAGAAGTCCTAAATTCTCTTTTTGTTCTTTCTATTAAACCATGTTGCTTATCTTAGAGTAAGGCCAGCGTTGATCAGCCTTTCAGACAGCACCCCAACCCCCATCCTGATTATCCCATTCTAATAGGATGTTTCTAATGTCCTGAGACAGCCTACTCTGTATCCTGTTGGCAGAGCCCCCACACCTGGATGCAGATTCCACCATGACTAAGTCATTCCTTTAGACTAGATCATTGTTCCTAGCACAATGCCTATAACCCTTTGGAGGACCAAGCCTGTAGCAGTTTCAGTCAATTGGTCCACTGTAGGCTCCATGGGAAGCTGAAAAACAAAGAATTCTTAGCAACTGATGGGGCCTCCACTGTTCCTACTCTCAGTCCCCAGCCCCAGCTATGCCTGGCATTTGGGAGTCAGCACTCTGTAGGCCTCCCTGACATTTGAAAACTCACCTCCCACTTCTTTCCTCTGAGGCTCACCCCTTGGAGAGGAGAGGAGAAAAGGAGGGCTGCTTTGGCTGAGGTCGCTGCCAGTGAGCTCATCTACAGCAGAGAGGCTGAGAGAATGTGGCAGCTGCCACCCGTGAATCAGGGGGCCTGAATTCATCGAAAGGCACACCCCATCCAAACACATCTGGCCCACTCTTCACTGACCTTTCAAAAGGAGGGAGAAGGTGAAGCCACCACCCTAGAGTTTGCTGGAGAATGAAAGAGGAAAAGACATTTGTGTTATGAAACCATGTCCTTTCACTTGGTGAAGACTGAGAGGCCAGACACATTCCCACTCCCCTTCCAAGGGTCCTGTCATTTCCCTCGCAAACAGCCCAGAGCTGAAGTCACACATTCCAAGCAGCCCTTCCTACACCCGGCCTGCCTCCCTCCAAATGGAGCTTCTGGTTTTCCAGCTCACTGGAGCCACCCAACATCATGTCTTGGTAATGCTGTCCTCCCTCCATAGCTGGGAGAAAAGAGGTATCCCTGCTGTTATTGATATTTAGTGTGGTGGCAGATTGTCCTGGAGGGACCCTGAGAACCTAGTGTGTTCTATAGGATTATAGATGCAGCATTCCTTTAGGGTCAGCTAATCCATCATCATCAACAAACATTTGTTAAAGCATCAACTATGTGCCAGGCACTGTGCTAAGCATTAGAGATGCAAAGAAAGGCAAAAAACATTTCCTGCCTTCAAGGAGCTTACAATCTAATGATAGGGCCAACCTGCAAACACCCATGTACATACAAGACATAGAGAGTGTAAATGAGAATTAATCTCAGAAGAAAAGCACTAGCAGTGGGTCAGGGGGTAGAGAACCAGCAAAAGATTACATGTAAATGAAATCTTAAAGGAATCTGGTCTGATGCCTCATTTTATACTTGAGGAAACTGAGGCCCAGAGAGTCTGACTTCCCCAAAGTCACTCAAGAAGAAAGAAAACAAGCATTTATTAAGCACCTACTGTGTACCAGGCTCTCTGCTAAATGCTTTACAAATATTATCTCATTTGATCCTTACAACAACCCTGGAAGTTAAGTGCTTTTGTTATACCCATTTTACAGATAAGGAAGCTGAGGCAAACAGGTTAAGTGATTTGACCAGGAGTGAACAACTAATATGCGTCTAAGGCTGGATTCAAATTCAGGTCTTCCTGTCTACGGGCCCAGTACTCTCTATTCACTATGCCACCAAGTTCCCTTTGTACAGGTAATAGGGCCAAGCTCCAACTCAGGCCTCAACTCCAAGTTCAGTAGTAAAGTTCAGAACTCATTCCCTCATACCCCATTATAACATCAGCCCTGTCACTAACCAGATGTGCAACCTCATGTAAGTCCCTTAACATTTCAGGGCTTCTGCTGTTCCCTCAGTAAACTGAGAATGACAGTATCTGTCTCGCTACCTCACAGGTATCAGATAAGATAACCTACATGAAAATGGTTTGCATACCGTACAGCACTCAATAGTACTAGCTCATATTCTTATAATCCTTTAAGGTTAACAAAGCATTTTTCACACAATCGGTCTCTCACCTGAGTACCATAAATATTATTGACCCCATTTTACAGGAGAGCAAACTGAGACTCAGAAAAGTTAAGTAACATTCCTAGGATCACATAGCCAGTTTAAATCAGAACTGGGATTAAAACCCAGATCTGCTGACTCTAAATCTAGCCCTCTTTCCACTATATTTCACCGCCTTTCATATTGATATAAATATGACCTGTCATTATTATCATTACTACTACTATAAAATATCATTATTATACTACTACTACTACACTACTACTACTACTATCAGTACTACCACTGCTACTGCTGCTACTGCTGCTGCTGCTGCTGCTGCTACTACTACTACTACTACTACTACTACTACTACTACTACTACTACTACTACTGCTGCTACTACTGCTACTAGTACAACTACCTCTGTCACTACCCAGCTATTTGATCTTGGTTGAGTAACTTAACTCTCTTAACTTCCCTTTCCCTAACTGGAAATGGGGATAATAATACCTGTCCCATAGATCAAAAAGCTCTTAAGAGTATAGAAAGTAAAAATGAATGTGATGGTGCTTTGAAAATTATTGAGTATAATATTAACTTAAGGTTTTATGGGGGTTTAATGGTTTCTCTTCAAAAATCCCATTCATCAAGTATCTCTGAAAAGGGAGCCTGCCTTTATGTAATGGTGTCTCTGTAGGATGCCATTTGTAGCATCTAAAATGGTACGAGTTAAAAACTGACCTTGGAATCTGTTCCTGGCATATCTTTGCAATTCCTGTGTTTCTTATCATGACATTGTCTGGCCTCACTTCAGGCACTTAATTTTTTACTGTCTGGGATTGTTTGCTAATTGTTTCACCTCTAACTGTTTCACGGGGTGAGTCCATTCTTCCAAAAGAAGTTAGAAGTGCCTTAAAAGCAGGGACCTTCTCACAAGGAAGGGCTTCCCAATTATCCAACAGAGAGGTCTGGCTTAGCAGTTAGTAAATGGCCCAACATGAAAAATGTTCAAGCAGAAGCTAACTACTTGTTAGCCATCTTGTAGAGGGGATTGGTTGAGTCCAAGATTAGAGTAGGTGTCTTACAACGTTGGAGAGGGGGTTATTTCACTGAGTACAAAATTAGACTATTGCTTAGTTGTGTCCAACTCTTGGTGATCCCATTTGGGGTTTTTTGGCAAAGAAACTGAAGTAGTTTGCCATTTCCTTCTTCAGCTTATTTTACAGATGAGGCAACTGAGGCAAACAGGGTTAAGTGACTTGTCCAAAGTCATACAGCTAGTTAGTGTCAGAGGTCAGATTTGAAATCAGGAAGGTAAGTCTTCCTGACTCTAGGCCTGGCACTCTATCCACTGTACCACCTAGCTGCTCTAATGTTAAGGATTCAGGCTACTAAAACCCTCAAGTCCTTGTAACATTAACTGCTTCTAAGGTCAAAACTTGACCACAGGTCTAAGACAATTCCAAAAGACTCAAGATGGAATATACTATCCACATCCAGAGAAATAACTATGGAGTCTGAATGCACACAGAAGCATATGGTTTTATCTTTTTTGTTTTTTCTTTCTCATAGTTTTTCCCTTTTGATCTTATTCTTTTTTCACAACATGATTAATGTGGAAATATGTTTAATATGATTGTACATGTATAGCCTACATCAGATTGCATGCCATCTTGGGGACAGGGGAGCAGACTGAGGGAGAAAAGAATTTTGAACTTACAATCTTATAAAAGTGAATGTTGAAAACTATCTTTACAAGTAATTGGAAAAACTAAAATACTACTAAGGAAAGAATAAAATTTAAATAAAAACTTGACCACAGGGCATAGCAGGCTTGATGCTAAGTGAGATGGAATTGTTTGAGTTTGAGCTCCCTAGAGGGAGCACCATAAAATGCCAAAGGAGACAAGTTTACTAATTGCTGCTACTGCCTACCACATAGTAATAAATGCTTTTTTCTTTTTCTTTTTTTCCCCATTCTTTACCCATGGAATGGAAGTTAAAGATACAAATATAACATTTAGTAAGGACTTACATTTAAAGGGTCTTATGCAACTAAGTGGTGTAGTGGATAGAGAACTGATTGAGTTCAAATCCACTTCAAATCTAACCTCAGACACTTACTAACTCTGTGAGCCTTGGCAAGTCTTAACTGCTGTCTGCCTCAGTTTCCTCTACTGTAAAATAGGGATAGTAACACTGTAAAATGGAAAAAAAAATAATAAATATATTTTTTATTTTATTTTATTGCCTTTTGGAGGGCAATTGGGGTTAAGTAACTTGCCCAAGTTTACACAGCTAGTTTTTTTGTGTAGGTGTTAAGTGTCTGAGGCTGGAACCAAACTCGGGTCCTCCTGACTCTGGGGCAGGCGCTTTACTCACTGCGCCACCTAGCCGCCCCGATAATAATAAACATTAAATAATAAATTAATTTACTTATAAATTAATTTAATAAGTTAAATAAAAAATAATAAATTATAGAACCTACCTCATAATACTACCTGTTGTGAGGACTAGATGAAATAATATCTGTATGGCACTTAGTCCAGTACCTGTCACATAGTAGGCATTTAATAAATGCTTATTTCCTTCCTTCCTGTGCCAGGTAATAACTAAATTGAGATGAGACTCCCCAAAGAATTTATAGCAAAAAAAATGTAAAGTCTTCTATGCCTGGACCTTGAGGTGTTTTGTGAGACTGGGACCTAAGCCACAAGGGAACAAATAGCTGGTCTGCATTAATCAGAGTAGAAAGAGAGGTACGACCAATGTGCCATCCTAGAATAAATAATAGGACCAAACAAAGACCATAAGCAACTCAAACTGACCTCCCAACAGAATATATTGCCCACACTCACTACCTTTTCTTGGTTGCTTTTTTTTAATAATTATATTTTTCAAATAACCAAAATTTGCCTTCTCACCTTCCCAAATGAAAAAGAAAGAAAAGCAGCACTCCTGTACCAAACATATATAACCAAGCAAAAAAAATCCCTGAATCAATCATGTCCAAAAAGTGTATCTGTTTCAAATATCTATTTATCTCCATCATGTCCATCACCCCTCAGTCAGGAGGTGGGTGCCACGCTTCACCATGAGTCCTCTGGAACCACAGTTGCATTGTGCTGATCAGAGCTCTGAAACTTTGCAAAGATGTTTGTTTTACTTGGTTGTCTATTTATAACTCAGTTTAGGGCTAGTGGTACTTCCCAGGTCAAATTAAGCTATGAACCAATACATTTTGATTCCTCAGTGGATCTGTGCTCTCATCCATCTGGGCACATTCTCTACCAGTGCAGATGACAATCTCTACCCTTTTTTATCTCATGCAAACCTCGTCTGTGACTTTTCATGAATCTTCCAACACATCATCAACCTTCCTTTAAATTTTGAAATATTCTGTGGGTACAGGTGTAGAACTCCAGCTGGCCGTCTGCTTATTCTGGATTCTTGGTACATGGTTGCACACAACCCTCCTTTTCCAATCATACCTGTCTTCAACAATATCTTTTACTCCATTTTCTGCACATGTCAGTAATGGTAATGTGCTACAGCCTGCTTATACCCACCCTGTGGGTCACCTGCAATTGTGAAGATAAGTATTTTGATCAAAAAAATTCTCTACCATGAATACATCCACCTCCTGCTGCCTCCCCTCAGTGAGCCTCAGTGGTTCAAAGGGTGGGAGCTGAGAGGGAGGGAGAGGGAGGGATGGAGGAGTAGAGAAACCAGACCCAGAGGGCAGGAGGAGGAAAGGGAAGAACCAAGTTTGTTTTTTTAAGTGTATAAGTTTTAAGAAAATAAGTATCAAGTGATTTGTTGACATCTGACAAATAAGACAGTAGGAAAGCAATAGAGAGTATTTAGATGCTAAAAGAGTTAAGAAAAGTGGAAACGCAATGTGGGCTGGAATATCTAGTTTTCTTTTTTAATAGATTTTTATAGATATCTTTTGTTTTTGCAGCCCTGTATCCCCCACCCCCATGCCTCTCCCAGAGAGTTATCACTTAAAAGGAGAAGGAAAAAGAAGAAAAATTTCAGCAAAACCAATCCATGTATTCTGAAAGTCTGACATTATATTATCCTAGGTGTCTTGGGTATGTGGACTAAAAGCCGCAGAGTGAGAAAAATGACCCCAAGTGTACCTGGACCCTTTGTGTCATGTATTTTGGTACTTGGTTGCACACAACCCTCCTTTTCTAATCCTACCTGTCCTCAGGGATATCTTTTATACCATTTTCTGCACATAAGTCAGTAATGGTAATGTGCTACAGCCTGCTTATGCCCACCCTGTGGGTCACCTGCAATTGTGAAGATAAATATTTTGATCAAAAAAATTCTCTACCATGGATACATCTACCTCCTGCTGCCTCCTCTCAGTGAGCCTCAGTGGTTCAAGGGGTGGGAACTGGGAGGGAGAGAGAGGGAGAGAGGTAGGAGTAGAGAAACCAGAACCGGATGCAAGAGTTACATTTTGGAGACTCAGCTGGGATATTCAGTGAAGCAGAGATCTGCATTTGTGCCCCTGAGCTTGACTGTATCCCCTGCAGACACTTAGTGTAGACATTGTACCATCATGCTCCATTGTGTGATGGTGAGCTAAAGAAGTGCCTTCTCGGTTAGATTGCTGGATTGATCACAATCCAGCACAATCCCACATAAAATACCACTAGTTTGGGACACATCAATGAGATGTGGTGAAAGTATCATCATAAACGCCTTGTAAATTGTTTGGAATACCTGAACAAGTGGAAAATATTGGCTAGGGCAGGAAGGAAGAGAGTTTGCTGAGTTAGTTGAACCTCTCAAATTTCTTAGGGAGGTACATGGGGAAGTGTGATTAGAAAGCTATCATAAAAGTGTCTGCTTCAGACACCAAGTTCTTAAAGAGACTGACCTTCCCTCCAGCCCTAAGCCTCAATGGATCTCCAGAAACATGGCTATAGGTCCTTGGTTTGACTCTGAGACAAGTGTTCAAACTGCATTCCAAGTGACTATTCTGTAGGAAGTTGCCGTTATTTTCAAGAAACCCTGGTACCCTAGGAGAGGAGAAAGTTAATCCTGGCTGATACTGGACTGGCTCAAAGGTATGAGGGGCAAATGAAAGAAGGTATATAAAATGGTTTGCTAATCTTAAAGTTCAAAGTGAATGGAAGATATCATCATCATCATTGTCATCATTTCCCCTCTTGAGGAATAATTGAAGTCCTGAGAAAGCAAAGATCATTATTGGAACCTCAGGGACAACACCAATTTGACTCAACTTAGAAACTTCTCCTTGGAGAGGGAGAAGAGACTCCTCTGGCCAAGAGAGACTGCTGCCCCTCCCCTGGGTTCTAATGGTGCTTATGAGTTTGAGTACAAAAGGCACAGGAGAGGGAAATTAGAAGAAAGGGCAGGAAAAGCAATAGGTCAATATTTTCCCCCATTAAACATAGTGTGGGAAATAGCTGACAAACCTTGTGCCACTCCTTCTATACTGGCTCACTTTTCCCCCTTGGCACAAGAGAAAATGAACTATCTGTGGGCCTTTGTCTACATCAATTATTGTTATTTTTTTGTTATTTTTTCTTTTTTATTAAATTATTTATTTTTAGTTATTATAAATTTTTATAATATAATTATAAATTTTTAGTTTTCAATGATCACTTCCATAAGTTTTAAATTTTCTCCCCCTCCCTCCCCAAGACAGCTTGCAATCTGATATGGGCTCTACACATATATTCCTATTAAACACATTTTCACATTAGTCATGTTGCATAGGAGAATTAAAACAAATGGAAAAAAAACATGAGAAAGAAAAAAAGTGATATAAAACAAAACACAAAAGAAAATAGTCTGCTTCGCTCTGCATTCAAACTCCATAGTTCTTTCGCTGAATGAGGATGGCATTTTCCATCATATGTCCTTTGGAATTGTTTTAGGTCCTTGCATTGCTGAGAAGGGCTAAAATCAGCCCTCACACACTTTACCTATTATGTGTACAATGTTCTCTTGCATCAACCGTTGTTATTAACACAAAGCACATCTCCCATGCCTCCACCTCATGTAACCTTCCTCACACCTATCCTGAGCAACGAGTCCTGAGTACAATGACTTAAAAATCAAGGAGGAAAGAGGTTGAGCCAGACAGAATTGAAAACAGTAGGATAGACAACGTAGGTGTTTCAGCAGCTATCTCAAATTTAAAATGCAAAGAATAAAACCAGCGTTTAAAGTGAAAACACATAGGGTAAAAATCTGTATTTGATTTCCTTGATTTTCCCACCACCACCAAGAAAAATTCCCAGAAGGAAAATCAAGATAAGGTAAGAGGGAAGCAGATCTCTAAGTGTAATATTTCTTTCCCCTTCTCCCTTATCCGAGGGCCACAGATGTTAAGGGAGACAGCCCAGGAAGCCTTGGGCTCAGAAAACAGGAGAGAGGGGCCAGAATGTACAAGTGGTCCCAACTAAGGGATTTCTGTTCCCCCTACCCTGCAGAAAGGATAAGAGGTGGATTGGAACATGACCAGCTCTGCTCAGGGCTGGATCTATGAGCCATGGGGCTGTGGCACCGGCATCTCATTGGCTAAGTGGATGGCCTTGGGCTCTTCTGGGCTCTAGGTGTTTACCCTGGAGCTACAGCATGTATAACTATATGCAGAAGGCTACAGGATAATAACCAGGAGGTGGGGAAAGGGAGAACACATACAGAGATATCTATCCCCAAAGCACCCACTTTTCCTCCACCCCTTGCTATGACATTCAACGCTCTTATAAAGGTATTCTTTACTACCTGCGTTACCTTGGACAAGTCTTTTCACCAATCTGGGCCCCTGCTTCATTGTCTGTAAAATGAAGAGGTTGGATTAGATGGCCTCTAAGGTACCTTCCAGCTGTAGATATGTGTTCTCTGAACCCCAGTATCCTCAGCTGTTTCTGGCAATGGCTAACCAGTACCTCCTGCTAGTTAAATTGCTTTAGAAGGAATCTGAGCAGCTAGCTGTTGGTAAGAGGTGTAATGTGCCTAGGACAAGGGAGAATCATAAGAGTGAGAGGCCTGGCAAAGACTCTGCCCTTCTTTATCACCCTCTCCCCACCACCACATCCTTGATCTCCAACTCCACCACCATAATAGCCCCTTCTATACCCACATGAAAACTGAAATCAGAATCAAGCCACAAAACTTCCTTTCTCTAACTCTTACCTCCTCGTCCCTCCAACAACGCTGGACTTGGGAGCAGAAGCCAGGGGCATGGCATAGCCCCTATGTGATAGAAAATGACTACAAGGTAGACTTTCAGTCCTGTACGAATTGAGACCCACCTCTTTACCTGTCACTTGTCCCCTAGGGCAGGTATGTGCCCCAGACTTCTACACTGCTATATGGGTGATGAGTTAGAATCTCAGGGCTCCTCAGCTAATGAATAAGGGGAGCAAGAAGATTTGACCAAATTCTTTCCTTCCTTTTTTGCTTCCTCCCTCTCTCCCTACTTAACTCCATCCCTCCCTTTACTCCTTCCTTCTTTCCTTCCTTCTTATACAAAGTAAAATGAATCATCATCTAAAAGGAAAACACAGTGTATAAAAATATATTCTTGAATGTCCCCTGAGATCCACATGGGGAAAGCAGCATGGGGTAGGGAGGGACACAGATATCTAAGGGTGATGTCCTCCCCTTTCTTCCCTACTCAAGAGCTATAGCTATGACAGTGGACAGTCTAGGAAGCGTCAGGTTCAGAAAACAAAGGGAAAGGAGACAGATACAGACAGACAGACAGTCAGATAGAGATAGATAGATAGATAGATAGATAGATAGATAGATAGATAGATAGATAGATAGATAGATAGATAGATAGATAGATAGATAGAGATAGATAGATAGATAGAGATAGATAGATAGATAGATAGATAGATAGATAGATAGATAGATAGA
>NW_027187342.1:800117-817051 GCF_028583685.1 Petaurus breviceps papuanus | reverse complement strand
ATAGATAGATAGATAGATAGATAGATAGATAGATAGATAGATAGATATAGATAGATAGATAGATAGATAGATAGATAGATAGATAGATAGATAGATAGATAGATAGATAGATAGATAATAGATGGGTATACATACGTACACTTTTATTTTTAAAGAAGAAACAAACTTTTTTCATGGTACAAACACTTTAGAGTTTTTTTCTGGATGATTGGAACTACTGACAGAAGATTTGGGATACAAAGGAACCACGATGACATGGTACATAAGCCAGACATAAAATGCTCTTCCACTCACCACCACACGTTTGTGTTACTCTAAGTCCCCCTTGTTTAACTTACTATAGTGACTTTAGTCTCTGTGAATGTTGAAGAGCTTAGCCACTTATAATCCTGCTCTTCTCCAGCCTCAAGGATCTTCTTTGCTCTTGGCATCAAGTTAAAGTTGTACCACGACAAGATGCCCACCATGACTTAAATCCTGAGATAGAATGTGATGCCTTTGCTGAAGGCTTCCCCCTTCGTGGAATCTGTGGGGCTTTGGGAGTGCCAGGGTCCATTTAAGGCTTTACACTATGTCTCACTCTCTGAAAGGATACTAGTTCCTTATTGTTTAGTTGAAGATTTGGGCAATGTCTTTGGCAAGAGCTTTTGCAAAAATCCCAACTGTGGGTAAACTACAATCGATGAAACCAATAGCTTCATAGGTAAGCCCAGATCACTTCCAAATATTGACCAATACCAGTATGAATTAGCAACTACACATACACATACAAATACAAATATGAATGAATAAAAATATTAAGCACAATAAGTGCTTAATACATACATATACATGCATTTACATATTATGCCTATTATATCTATGTGTATACATGTGTGTTGTTTAAACACATTTATAAGTGTACAAATGAACTGTGTTTATATTTACATGTATAAATATATAATTTGTTACACATTTATTTATGTATAAATTATATATAAACATGTAAGTATATAAACTTTGTGTTTATATATTTGCATACTTATATATATAATTGTATATACAGATTATATCATCTGTATATATGTGTGACTATAAACACATATATTATATCTGTAAACTTTGTGTTTGTATCTATACATACATATTGTGCATAACATGTATGTGTATGTATAAATGCATATGAGTGTATATAAACTGTTTCTATATACATATATATAATATATACTACACATAACATGTATATTCTGTTTATATATATACATTATGTAATATTATGTTTATATATACATCTTACATATAATAGGTATATTGTGTATGTATAAACATATTTATAAGTGTAAATATAAATTTTATATTTATATGTATACATGAAAAGGGAGGTGAGGCTCATCCTCTTTGACCTCTGCAAAGCTTTCTTTCCTTTATTCACTGGTGGGCAACCCCTTATAGGGCATATTGCCTGTAGACAGTGAACATGCTTCAGCACCACCACCACCACCACCCCCACACACCCCACCCTGCCTGGGAAGCTGAAGCCAAGCACAGCTGCAGAATCAGGAAGACAGTGTCAAATACCAGGACGATGAAAATGCAGCTGAGGCTAAATCCTGGCCGCCTCAGGGAGATGAGAAGGCACCAGCCCTTCCCCAGGGGAAATTTCTGGGGACTCAGAGGTTGTTCTACTTCAGCTGAGTGTAAGTTGGTCCCCCAGGTCACATTGAGAGTTTGATAGGCAGCTGAGGAACTCTATGGACTTTATTCCCTTGCTAGGGGCACAGGAGAGGTGGCAAGAGGAAAAAACAATGATGCTCATGGACTCCATAGCATTCTCTTAAAGTGGAGTCAGTTACAGAGGTGACTATGTGCACTCAGAGCTTTTCTCCTTCTATGTGGCTGAAAGCTAAGGTCTTGGAGTCTCCTCTCTCCAATATTGTAAAAAAAAAAAAAAGCTCAGAAGGTAAGCAGTCATTCAGCAGTAGTGTGAACTTGGCAGAGAGAATAAGGAAGAGTTTTTATGTGGTGGAAAAGACAGGCACTCACAGGTGTAACTACCTTCAGTGGTGATGATTGAGTTAGGTTGTGGAGGTATGTGTACATTTCTATCCCAGCTTCATTTTTATTTAAGCATTACTTAATACCTTGGGCAAGTCACTTTCCAACTCTGGGTCTTGGTTTCTTCATCTGTAAAATGAGGAGTGGAAGGAAATAGATAATGAGTTTGAAGGTCTAGTCTCAGTTTCCATGAGTCTATGTTGTTATATTTTATATATATATATATGTATATATATACACATATTTGTTTGTTTATTTATAAACATACATAGATGCACATATGTGTATTTTATATACATATATGCACATATAGATATGTGTGTATGCTTATATATCTTCAATTCTACCTCCTTCAGAATACCAACTGACACTCTAATAAGGTGTATTTGATATTTACTGTCCAAAATAATTATCCTGTACAGAATATCAGTCCTATAAACAAGGAAGAGACAGATATCTCCACAGGTTGGTAGAAAGCTGCCAGTGTTGCCCTGACCCCTCCAAGGACAAGTTGTTCCTTAATCCCATAAAGCCCTGGAGTCTGAGAAGCCACATTGCCCTGGAAATTTAAATGGCAGTCCTACATATCAGCAGCAGAGAGGTATAGGTGAAAGATCTTCACTTGGGGTCTTGGGGTCTGGATTCAAAATTCAGATCCTAATTCTTCTGCTTACTAGCTGTATGACCTCCAGCAAATCACTTATCTTCTGGCTTTTTTTTTTTTTTTGGTAATATGAAAGGATTGGACAGGGGTGAGAGGGTGTAGCCTCAAGGGTTCTTGGGTGAGGCCTTTGAGTCCAAGTTTTAGAACAAATCTTATTTAAAAGCAAATTTTATTAAGTGTATTTGTTCTGTGAAGTTTGGATTCAGTCAAAGGCCTGCACTTGAGGACCTAGAGGGCCACATGTGGCCCCAAGGTTGCAGGTTCCCCACCCCTGACCTAGACCATTTCTAAGGTCCCTCCCAGCTAGGACATTCTGGAAGTCTATGAAGTTCTCATGGGAGTTACTAATCACTTCAGCTTTGCCTAGAGACAAACAAAACAGGTGGTTGACATGTAAAAAAAAAAAAAATCAGTCTGAGTTAACTGATAGCTAAGTATATACACATAGGTAACTTAATGGTTTGAGGGTAAGGGCTATTCAGAAGGCCTGCACAAATATGTCTCTTCTTTTGCCCTGCCAAGGTATCTTAAAATGCATGGTCAGGATTCATTCCTTTGGGCAAAAACAAGATGACCTCATAAAAAACCATCATCAGTCATCAGGACTTGGATTTGATTTGTTTCTCAGACCCTTGCCTCCTCAGCTTGGATGGAATTGAGTTGGAAGAGTATTCATAATAAAGCAGGAAGCACTGAAGATTTGGGTTGGATGGAGGGCAGAGTTCTGGGCAGCTGGAGATAGCATGAGAGCATTGGGCAGCTGGGGGAAGGAAGGCAAAGCTGGAGGTGGGAGAGGGAGACAGGAATGATGGTGGAAGAACCCTGAAGACAAATTTGACCTGCTTTATGGTTTTCATAACTATCAGTCTGGCAATTGACCTATTTGTTTTGTTGTTGTTGTTATTGTTTGGTCATTCCTGACTCTTTGTGACCCCATTAGGGATTTTCTTGGCAGAGATATTAGAGTGGTTTGTCATTTCCTTCTTCAGATCATTTCACAGATGAGGAAACTGAGGCAAATGGAGTTAAGTGACTTGCCCACGGTCACCCAGCTAGAAAGTATCTAAGACCAGATTTGAACTGGGGTCTTCCTGACTCCACACCCAGCACTCTGTCCATTGAGTCACCTCTATGTGCTTACCTAACTCCAATATTCATAGCATCATAAAATCACAGATTTAGATCTGGAAGAAACCTTAAAAGTCATCTAGTTTAACCCCTACCCCCTCCATTTTATAGACTAGAAAACTAAGGCTTAAAGATTTTTAGTGACTTTTCCAATGTCTCATAGATTTTAAGTAACAAAGGCAGGCAGAATTCAAACCCAAGCCTTATGACCCTAAACCCAGTCCTTGACAAATATTTATTGAAGGTCTTCTTGCATTAGGTATTTAGAACTGGTGGTATATAGATATTTCTTAAATTAAAAGGATAGAATTATAGCCTAGCAAAGGTAGAAATGATAGGATAGAAATAAGTTAAAAGAATAGAAGCGTAGTATAAAGAAGTTTTAGATTCAATATCAGAAGGCTTGAGTTTGAAGCCTAGCTTGACTACTTAATTGCTGTCACATGGGGCAAATCTCTTCCCTTCTCTGGGCTCCAGTTTCCTTCAGTGTAAAAGAAGAGCATCAGCAGAAAATCTGCAAAATCAAAACCAGTCCATATTGGAGGGATTGTTGGAAGACACATTTATACACTGTTGGTGGGGCTGTGAATTGATCTAAAAACAAGTTGGAGTGATAGAATGACATCTCTTCATATGCCTGGGTTCCCCTACTGAGTGTATTCCTGAGGACAGAAAATCAGGAAGAACAGCACAGAAATCAGGTAGAACGTATAACCAAAACAGTCATAGCCATAGTTTTGAGGAGTAAATAACTGGGAACAAGGTGAGTGTCCATCAATTAGGGAACGACTGAACAAATTGTGGTATGTCCATTTGCAATGAGAAATGATGAATGTGAGAAATTCAGAGAAACACAGCCTGAGAAACTTGTATGAAGTGGAATAAGAACCAGTCGGACAGCACACAGTGACTACAATAATGGGAATGAGGAGAGCCTAAGAGGAAGTTGAACCCAGAGTAATTAGAATGACAAATTGCAGTCCCAGAGAACAGCTGATGTAACCCTCTGTCCTCCCAGGATCGAAGCCTAGAGAGGCCACTGTAGAGACTGTTTTCTTTAGCTGTCTTCCTGTGTGACAAGGGAGGGTTCCACTTCGGGCAGCATTCAGAAATGACCGTGACATAAAAACACAAGGCTGATGTCAAGAAGACATATAGAAATTAATGAAAGAGGAGAGGTTTTGATCTCCACAGGTTCTTCCAGCTCTAAATGCGACAATCTAAGAATTAAAAATTGTAATACACAAGGTTCTGCCCTCCAGAAGCTTATGATCTGGCTAGATACATATGGAGTGTGTATGAAAATATAACTAACCATACAATGAAGTCCATGGTAAACCCCAAATATATGCTGTATGAATAGTAAATGTCCCTTTTTTACCCTAAAATGGTTGGTTAATCTATCAATGAATCTTAGAGAAGAGATAGCGTACTCAAATCATGGAAACAGGTGGGCCCTGGAAAGTTCTATGTGCTGAAACAGGGTAATTACTAGAATCAGACATTAAAAAGTTACTAATGACTTGGTTGGTTCTGAATGCCTGGTGCCAACATGACTTGTTTCTGAAGTTATCCTATTAGGCCTCTGGGGCCAGACAGGGCAGACACATCTGCCAAGTACAGAAAGGGTGTTGATTTTAGTTGTAAATAATCTCTTCAACAACCCCGTGAATTAGCCTAACCATTACACATCCAAGAACATGAGATCCCTGAAATGGAAAAGCTCTGTTCAGTCAGCTAGGTCATTCTTAGAGAACCACTGCAGGCCTGTTCCAAGCCCTAAATGGTAAGTGTCAACTGGGTGTAGAGTACTCCTCCCCAAATTAAAAACTTGAAGATATTAGGAGACTGAGAAGAGACCTCAACCCTCTTTTCCTGTGTCATTGGCCCTGGGTCACCATATCCCAAACCTAACTTACTGTCTTTCCCCCTAACCTGTTTTTTCCTTTGTCTATGACATCACAATCTCAACACTGGGATTATCTCTGACCCTTTCTTTTTCTTTACCTCTCACATCCGATTAAATTACCAAGCTCTGTCAATTCCATCTCTTCAACATTGAGTCACAAACTTCTATGTAAATCCACTCCAGTGATATGCTGGTAAATGTTTAACAACCAGCTGGGGGGGGGGGCATACCCACAACACATTAGATTTAATCTGTATTATTAACATTTTCTCCATCACTTTCTTAAGCCTAGACAATCAACGAAACAGTTAAGTCAAGTCCCAATTGATAGTCTTTGTGGATTTCTGGGATGTAAATGCTCACTCTGAAAATTTAACAATGGACTCTCCAGAGGTCAAAGCTGGCTCCAGCAGGCCTCTGCCCTACTCCTACCCCAAGCCTTGGGTTGGTTGTTTCCTGAAGGACATCTCTGTAACACTGAATGCTGTGTACAGGATGGAGATGTGCTTACCTTTCCATTTTTCTTTCTCTGAAATCTCCATGCATTTATGAAGCATCTCTGTACAAAGTTCTCACTTAGAATCAGAAGGGACCAGGGTGATCATCTAACTGAACTACATTATTTTACAGGTAAAGAAACTGAGACCCAGAGAAATTCAGTGATGTTCTCAATATCACCGAGCTAATTAGGAGACAGTCCATCCTTGTACCCAAGTATCCTGCTTCACAGGAACATAGCATACGGAGCTGAAAGGCACCTTTGCTGTCAGCTAATCCAACCTTCTCACTATAATGGTAAAGAAATTGAGATTCAGACGGTGTAGCCAGTTTGCCCAAGGTTACACAGATGATTAAAGCAGGAACTAGAATTAAAACTCAGTTGTTCTAACTCCAAATCCTATGCTTTCACCACCACACCGTAACATACCTCTTTCCCTATATGGATCCAAAAATCTCCAAATAAATATCTCCCACCCACCCCCACCTACCACCCCAACTGTCCTTAAAAGGAAACACGTTTTTTATCAAGAGCCCATCATTCCAGCATCTAGAGCCTTTGTCTGGTAATCCAAATCCTATCTTTGGTCACAATCTATCTTCTAACTAGTTAATCACTTCCCAAAGCTACCTTTCTCTTCTGAAACCCTTTTAAGAGACAGCAGTGATAGAAATGGTACCTGTCACCCTGAGAGTTCATTTTCTTGCCTAATCTCTCATAAAAGCCTAGAGTTACTTTCCTTAGGGCATGGTCAATTTTTCTTGTGTGTATCACCAGAAATGGGTGATTTGACAAAAAACAGGTGATTTTGACAAAGTTTGACAGGTTTTGGAAGGCCCTTCTCCACATACCCCACACACACCCTGGGATACCAGTAGATTTTACTATAACTCACATGTGAGTCATAGTGACATGTGGCTGCCTCAGTACCTCTCTCATCAGAGAGTTATCACTCACCATTCATCTTTTTCTTTCTGTGAACAGATCTAGGTAGCTTCTTTCTCAGAGATAGCTGTGACTTTTCAAGAAATCACTAGCTCCTCAGAGTATCCAACTCTGCCCTTTATGGGAAGAGCCACATATATGTGACAAAACTCTAGGGATTCAATGATCCTTCTTCATTTTCTCCTTTGAGATGTTCTACTCTCCAGCATCAGAAACAAATTTGCATTCTCTTCTCCTGGAGGCAACTAAGTGACCCAACGGACCCAGACCCAAGATTGGGTCTGGAATCAGGAAGGTCTAAGTTCAAATCCAGTCTCAGACACTTAAGAGCTACGAGAACCTGGACAAATAGTTTACCTTTTCTCAGTTTCAGTTTCCCCATCTATAAAATGGGGATAATAATAGCACCTACTTCACAAAGCTGTTGTAAGGACCAAATGAGATTTGCAAACTCCAAAGTATTATATAAATACTAGCTAGTAGTAGTAACAGTAGTGATAGGAGTATTGCTCTAAGGTAGCTATAGAAAGACTAATACTTCCTCACTAAAAAGGAAGAAAAGATTTGATAGAAATTATCAGAATACAAGATAAACAGATCAAATGAATACAGAAATGCTTTTGGAACAAGAATATATAACTTCATTAATCAATACCAAAAGTTAAAAACAAGTATACCTCATTGGGTTTGGTGAATATAATAAGAAAGTTTTCCCTCTGGATGTTACCTATGCAATGTCCAAGATACAAAAATGTAATAAAAGGGCAGAATGGACAACACCGCATGAACTCAACCAAAAATATGTTCACAAAGAAGGACTGAACAAATGATAGGGGGAGACCTTAGACATCATCTTGTCAATATTTTATTTTACTTAAGTCCTACAGTTTTGTTTGTGACCAGGGTTTATGCTGACAATTCAAGAAGAGGTCATTGCTACTAGAAATTACAGAAAGGTTATCCTTTGTGGAATAATTAATCAGTACTGATTATGTAAGGAAATGTGTGCAGCACATCACTGCAGGCTGTAAAAATGTGATGGTGATGGTGGTGGTGGTGGTGGTCAGTTGTATCTGACTCTGTGACCCTGTGGATCATAACATGCCTGTGCTGTCCATGGTGTGTTTTTTTTTTTCACCAAATAAATTTATTTATTCCACAACCTTTGAAATCAAGCAAGTCTAAAGAACAGCCTTGAAGCCTACCCAGGACCTACATGAACCCTTGCTGTCAAGTGAGCCATAAGATCTGACTGAGTCTGTGTTGCTGGCTACGGGCTACCGTGTTGCTACTAGACCAGAAGTGAAGAAAATCACTCTGGAAGATTAGGAGCTGAGCAGTTTCATTCATGCACATGAGAATATTGAAGGGCCAGGTCCATTCCTCTTCTAATACACTTAACTATCAAGTTTTTACAATGGTGCTAGCCTGAGCATTGTTTATGACCTGGCACTGGTTTTAAATCATATATACATATATATGATTTAATATATATGAGGTATTATGTATATAATATATATGAGGTATATGTATCATATATATACCTCAAGAGACTCCTACTCTTTCTTTAGAAACATGTCTGTTACTCTAGGACCACAAATGGCTGCTTTTATTTTATTAGGAACGTTCAAAATCTTTAGATTTGGGGTCCTCAATCAAGCAGGTAGATTAATGACTAAAGGGAACAAGGTCAATTAATTGATTAGAAAAATAATATTTAAAAAAAATTTTTTTAGTCAGTGCAAGTCTGATCTTCCTAACAAACTGCCAAAATATTAGATTTTCTTGACAAAGTTACTAGAGTGGTTTTGCTATTTCCTTCTCCCGTAGATTAAGGCAAACAGAGATTAAGTGACCTGCCCAGCTAGTAAGTGTTTGAGGTTGAATTTGAACTGAGGTCTTCCTGATGCCAGTCCCAGCACTCTATCTACTGAGCCACTCTAGCTCTCCTGTAAAAAAAAACAATTTAGCACCTACCAAATAAGTAGCAAGACATGACTTGGTGGCTAGAAATATACAGCAAAAGCTCATTATCTTTTATGCATGGACATTCTACAAATACAAACTCCAAAATATCATAAAGAACACAACTAATAGGGGTGACTAGGTGGCGCAGTGAATACAGCACCGGCCCTGGAATCAGGAGGACCTGAATTCAAATCCAGACCACTTCATAGACTGAACTGTTGCCCACAATCACCCATTCATAACATTGATCCAAATAAACTTCAGAAAAACTCCATTAGATGTCACTCCAACATGAACTTACTTTAAAAACACTTTCAATTCAAAGCTAACAGGAAGGGATGCAGACATAAGCCTGACAGGGCAAAATCCAATTTCAAATCAAGACATCAACCACGTACAGAGAACCAGAGTAGTCTCTCTCCTCCAAGAATTATGATATCTTTATTCCCCAGGACTCATGGTATCCAGCCCAATCCTGATGCTTTATACAAGACCTTATAAAGGAACTAGAAAGTTTAGGGTTTTAGGCTTCTCATTACAGCCTGGGACCCACATGCTTTACCTGTTAATGCCTGGATAGTAAGGGTAGGGATAAAAGGTAGAGGTGGAGAGAGGAAACCCAAGATGTTAGGACATACTCGTGACATCCTTGAAAGACACCAGTGGTTACCCCAGTTAGGATGCAGCAAAGTGGAATATACTTAGGATGCTTTCAGTGAGACCTCAGAGAATGAACTTGCATCTTTAATGTACTTATTCAACTACAAAAAGCAGTTATTTTCATCCACTGCCAAGGAAGGGGCAGCTAGGTGGCACAGTGAATAGAGCACCGGCCTTGGAGTCAGGAGGACTGAGTTCAAATTTGACTTTGGTCACTTGACACACTTACTAGCTGTGTGACTTTGGACAAGTCACTTAACTCCAATTGCCCTTTGCTTTGCCCCCTCCAAAAAGGCAAAAAAAAAAAAAAAAGACCCATAAAAGAATAGCAGATTGGCAACTTGACCCAATATGGTTTCTATCTGTATTTCAACCAAAAAAAAAAATTAAACAGATGATAATAAATGCTAGCAGACAGGTATGATTTCAGGTTTTGAATACTAGACTTGGAGCCACACCTGGATTCTAGTCCTAACTTGATGACCATGAAAAAGTTTGTTAACCTCCATAAGGCTCAGTTTCTTCCTCTATAAAATTGGGATCGACAATATATACACTATCTGCCTCACAGATTTAGGAAATTGCTTTGAAAAAGTCAGAGCAAAACATGGCATGGTAGATAGACATCTGTCATTGGAACCAGAAAGACCAGGGCTCATGTCATTCAATAAACATTAAGTTCCTACTACATAGGGCAGCTAGGTGGCACAGTGGATAGAGAACCAGGCCTGGAGTCAGGGAGACCTGAGTTCAAAGTTGGCCTCAGACACTTACTAGCTATGTGACCCTGGGCAAGTCACTTAACCCTATTTGCCTCAGTTTCCTCATCTGTAAAATGAGCAGGAGATGGAAATGGCAAACCCATCTAGTACCTTTGTCAAGAAAAACCCAGATGGAGTTATGAACAGTTGGACACAACAACAAATGCCTACTATGTGCCTGGAACTATAGTAAGTACTTGGAACATTAACAAAAAAAGATATGACAGCCCCTGATCCCAAAGAGTTAATCATCTAATAGGGGAGACAACATGCAAACGATTGTGTACAATAAGCTGCATACAGGATAAAAGAGAAATAATCATAGAATTAAAATTGAGGCAACAGGCACTAGAATTAAGAGATTTTCCCAAAGGCAGAATTTTAGGACTTGAAGGAAGCTAAAGAAGCTTGCATGGCTAATGGGCCTGGGTCATAGAAGGGGGCTTGGGGAGAGGAGGGAAAAGCAGGGGTGAGGGTAATAAAAAAGGCTGAAGAGTCAGGAAGGGATGGAAAGTTCTGAAGGGTTTTGAAGAACAAACAGAATTTTTTATTTGTTCCTGGAGGAGAGACAGAACAATTAGAGTTTATTGAATAAGGGAGTTATCTGGTATACCAAAGATGGCATCCTATAAAGAAAGAAGAGAAGCCCCAGGACAGAGTCTCATACACATAGACTATTTGACAATGGGAAAGGGACTTGGCTTTCCATACCCCCACCCAACTCTCTTAAGCTTAAAGTTGCAGAATGCTAATAGTTAACATTTATTTATACAACACTTAAAGGCTTTCAAAGTGCTTTACATAAATCACCTTCTTTGATCCTCACAACAGCCCAGTAAAATATCATTTGCTATTGTTCATTCATACTCTTTGTGATCCTATTTGGGGTTTTCTCAGCAAAGATACTGGAGTGGTTTGCCATTTCCTTCTCCAGTTCATTTTACAGATGAAGAAAGCATGGCAAACAGGGTTAAGTGACTTGCCCAGGGTCACACAGCTAGGAAGTGTCTGAAGTCGGATTTGAACTCAGGAAGCTGAGTCTTCCTGACTCTGAGCTGGGCATTCTATACACTACTGTGCCATCCAGCTGCCCCCTCATTTGCTGAGAGAATTGCTGTCTCATCACCCATATCCTGCCCCTAACTGTGGATATACCTCTAAGGTTTTGTCCTAGGCCCTCTTCTCTTCCCTCTACATCCCTTTCTTGGTAACCTCATCTGCTCTTGTGGGTTTAACTATCATCTCTAAGCATATGACTCACAGAGCTACCTGTCCAACCTCAATCTCTACCCTGAACTTTAGTCCTAAGTCATCAATTGTCCCTTGCACATTTCAAATTGGATGCCCCCTAGCCTTCTCCAACTCAACTTGTCCAAAAGTCAACTTAATATCTTTCCCCAGAAAAACTCCCCTTTTCCAAAAGTCATCATTTCTGCAATAGGCCCCATCATTCTTCCAATCAACCAGGTCTGTGATCTCACTATATCCTCAATGTCTCTCTCCCTCACCCTATATATCTTGTCTGTGGCCAAACCTCAAGATTTCCATCTCCATAGCAGCCCTCAAACTGGACCCTTCTCTCTACTTACACAGCTACCACCTTAGTTCAGGACTGCCTTACTGAAACAACCTCCCAACAGGTCTGCTGCCTCAAATATCTCTCTGTTCCAGTCCATCTCATATACTGCTTCCAAAGTGATTTTACTTAAACACAGATCTATCACTCAACTATTCAAATCAACCCCAGTGGTTCCTATTGGTTTTATAATAAACTATGAACTCCTCTCTTTAGCTTGCAAAGTCTTTCATCACCTTGTCTTAATCTGTCTTTCAGGCCTCACTGGACAATCTTCTATCTAGCCAGACTGACCTATCCTTTCCTCAAACATAATACATCTCATGATGATTTCCCACCTCCATGCCTTTGCCCTGGCAATCTCCCATTCCTAGAATGCATTTAATCCTCATTGGTGCCTCCTGGAATCCTTCTCTTCCTTCCATATATGACTTAAGAACCACCTTCTTTCTACATGAAGCCTTTCCTGATTCCTTCCAACTACTAATGCCCTCCCTCCTGAACTACTTTGTCTTTCTTTTCGTTATATTTATTCTGTGTGTGCTTATAAATGTGCTAGGAGTCTTTTCTACTGTAATGTCAGTTCTTTCTGAGTGGGACTTGTTTAACTCTTTCTTATTTGTATCTGCAGCTAGGTAGGTAGCTAGGTGGATAGAGTGCTAGGCCTAGAGTCAGTAAGATTTGAGTTCAGATTCTGCCTCAAACATTTTCTAGCAGTATGATCTTGGGTGAGTCACTTAGCTGCTGTCTGCCTCAGTTTCCTCAACTTTTTCCTCAATTTTTTCTTCAATGGTTTCCTCAGTTCCAAAATATGAAGATAATATTAGCATCTACCTTGCAGTGTTCTTGTGAGGATCAAATGATATATTTGTGAAGCTCCTAGCACAGATGGGCAACTGGGTAGCACAATGGATGGAGTGCTGGGCCTGGAGTCAGGAAGACTCATATTCCTGAGTTCAAATCTTGCTGGCTATGGGAAGCCACTTAACCCTGTTTGCCTCAGTTTCCTCATCTGTAAAGTGAACTGGAGAAGGAGATGACAAACCACTCCAGTATCTTTGCCAAAACAACCCAATGAGGTCACAGAGACTTGGGCATGACTGAAACTATTGAAAAACAAAAGAAGCACAATTCCTGCCCATCGTCAGCCTGGTATATATGTTCATTCTCCCCCCCCCCCCAGTTTCTAGTACACAGCAGGTGCTTAATAAATGTTTATTGATTTATTGACTTGCCCAGAGTCACATAGCTAGCATGTCTGAAGCAAGATTTGAACTCCGATCTTACTGACTCCAAATCTAGCACTCTCTCCACTATTCTGTGTACATAGTGGAGGGAGTTTCTGCACCCTGATCAAATCAGGGCTGAACTCCTAAACAAGTACAGAAAAGGTGGGGTAAGATTATTGGGAAACAGTATCCTAGAGACCAGGGTACTTTAGCCTGGAAGTTCCATAAGAGCAGGGACTGTGCTTTCATCAGCCCTGCACACAGTAGGCCCTGAATAACTATTTGCTGAATGAAAACACGAATTGAGTAAGGTCTTTTGGACTATGCTCTCCCATGGGGGAGTGATTTCTAGGTCAACATTCAATGACCTAATCCACATGTGCGAAAGGGCTGGGTAAAACTTGTTCAGTCAGCTTCAAGAAGATGACATGTGCAAATCTATTTCTGGCTGGCATGGTAGCAGAACTCCAGGAAGAGAGCATTTCCCCACCCCTGGCTGGCCTCCTCCCCATCAGATTTGGGCTCTGCCTGCCAGGAACCCTTGTTACTAAGTTGAGTCTTCCCAGCTTAGACCCAAAGAGGAAACAGTAAGACAGGGGCTCATGGTGTGGGCTTAGCCAAGTGACGTGAGGAGCATGGTCACAGCAAGGCTATGGCACGGTCTGGCTACCAGTGAGGCCACTGACAGGAAACCAAGTGACCTTGGCTAAAAAAAAGACAATTATTCTTTCTCCAGCACCTTCTCCATGCACAGCATGGACACTGTGGGGGGCAGGTCTAGGAATGAATAGCACACTGTTCATTCTCTCAAGGAGCTTCAGCTGGGGAGCCAAACAAAATTCATGACACCATTTCAAAGAATCCACACCAATCCAGAATACATTTATTGAGAATCACCTAAGGGCACAAGAAGGTAGCGTGGCATAGACATGGGCCTTGGAAGTGGGAAGACCTAGGTTATAATCCTGTCCTTGACAATCCTGACTGTGTGACCCTGAGACAGTCACCTACTTCAGAGGTGTCAAACCCAAGGGCTAAATGGGGCCTGCACCACTACAGATGAAAATGTAATTGGGAAATATTTTAACAAAATAAATAAAAATACCAAAGACCGTAGCTAATGTTGCCATGTGGTTCCCTAAATTACTATGGAGCTGCAGGGATCTTTATGTTTCTATATGAGTTTATAATCACTGACTTGCCCTCTCTTGGCCTCCATTTTTTCATCTGTAAAATGAGAGAGAGATGAACTCCATGACCTCTAAGATCCTTCCAGCCCCAAATCTATGACTTTATTATGCTGTGAGTAGAGTAAGGTGTTTTTTGTTCAGTCATTTTAGTCATATCTGATTCTTAGTGATCCCATTTTGGGTTTTTTCTGGGAAAGATACTGGAGTGCTTTGCCATTTCCTTCTCTAGCTCATTTGACAGATGAGGAAACTGAGGCAAACAGGGGAAAGTGACTTGCCCAGGGTCACACAGCTAGTAAGTGTCTGAGGTTAAATTTGAACTTGGGTCTTCCTAACTATAAGCCCAGTGTTCTATGCACTGTGCCACCTAGCTTCCTCTAGAGTAAGGTTCTAGAGACTTTTTTCATCAGAGATTATGATTTCATCAGTGTAGGGAGATTCCTGATGAGAAAATTCCCTCTAATAAAGCAGGTCTGCACCTGTTCTGTAACTTGCATATAGTCTTTTTTTTTTTGCTTTTTGGAGGGGGGAAATGTAGGGCAATTGGGGTTAAGTGACTTGCCCAAGGTCACACCACTAGTTTTTTTAGGGGTGTTGAGTGTCTGAGGCAGGATTTGAACTCAGGTCCTCCTGACTCCAGGGCCGGTGCTCTATTCACTGTGCCACCTACCCGCCCCACTTGCATATAGTCTTAAAGAATGAAGTGCCCCAGGTACTGAGGAATTAAATGCCTTGCCCAGAGTCTCACAGAACGCCAATGGGCCCTGTGCAGTCAGGGCATGTCAGAGGAAGTGTCTGAACGCAGGTCATTCTGACATCAAGGTCTCTTTATACACACTGCCTATAAGGAGCAGGGCATACAAAGACAAAACTAAAAACAGCCCCTGCCCTCAAGGAGCTTACATTCTGCTTGAAGTAGATATTGCCAAATAAAAGAGTACAGGTGATAAACATCTCCAGGCCTTCAAAAGCTGGGAAGATAATCAAAGCAGTTGTAGTGGATCTGTATAGGAGGAATAGTGGTATTTATACTACCCATCTCAAAAGACTGTTCTAGAAGTAAACAATTTGTAAACCTTATGTAAATATGAGTTATAACCCTGGAATTTTTTAAGATAGAAATGCATTTCTCACAAAAAACCTTGTGAGGTACAGTGATCCCTTCCAAATCATAGGGGAAGAGGGGTACGGCCCCTCTACAGTCTAGCAAATCTGAATAAAAATATTTGGCCCTCCCTTTGTACCAGAGAAGTCTGAATTTTTTCTTTTTCTTTCATGGGGTACCTTATTGTAAAATTTGGGATAAATATTTGGTCATAGACTCTGTGTTGTCTTCTGGACTTTGCATTGTCATCTGCAGCTTCTTCAAAACTCCCCCAAAATCCCCATTTAATTTCTTATGTCAACCCTCAATATATCGAAACCACAATGGGGGAAGTTGTGATGTGGAAGGAATAACTGTATCACTATCCCCATTTTATAGATAAGAAAACTGAGGCCCAGAGAGAAGTGACTTAATGAGGTCCTATAACTAGATTCAAACCCAGGTCTTCTTAACATAAATCCAAGGCTCTTTTCTGGATACCAATTTTTTATTACTAGAAGTAGATCTCTCTCCTGGGGGAACCAAAAATTCCCCCAACTGATGAGATCACACATCCTTCATATAATTCTCACAAAGACCCCCATTTTACAGATGAGAAAACTGAGGTTCTGAGAGCCTGTGATCATATAGCTAGTGTCTGAAATGGGATTTGAACTTGGGGTCTCCAGAGTCCATTTCCAGCATTGTATACACTGTGCAACATTATTTCTCAGGGACTGATTGACTAGATGTGGAAATGATGAGTGAAGGAATGCATGAATGGATAAATGAAGGATGGAGTATTTGTAAAGTATTTACTACTGGAAACTACTAAATGCTGGAAATACAAATCCAAACAAGCAAGACAGTCCCTGTCCTTAAGAAACTTATGTACTAAAAGGGCAGGTAACACATACGGTGAACGACAGTTGATTCCCCATCTGAAAAATGAGTGGGGCTGTATTAGATGACCTCTGATGTCTTTTCCTTTCTAGTTCTCACACTTTATAATTCTTTAATTTTATACAATCTGGCCAGAATAGAGTATAATGCAAGTATCCTCCTTTTAATGTAGAAACATACTAATGAAGTTTAGGAACTTCATTAAAGAAATGCTATTTATAAAGTATCTAGAGCTCCTCGATGAATTGCAAATGAAAGAAAATATCTCTGGAAAATAAGGAGATGTCTGTGATTATCTGGATGCTCTGTCTCAGAAAATTCACCTTTTTTGAGAGGGGAGAGAGAGAGAGAGAGAGAGAGAGAGAGAGAGAGAGAGAGAGAGAG
>NW_027187342.1:768393-800107 GCF_028583685.1 Petaurus breviceps papuanus | reverse complement strand
AGAGAGAGAGAGAGAGAGAGAGAGAGAGAGAGAGAGAGAGAGAGAGATTTGCTTTTTTCTTTAAATTTTTTTGTGTATCAGTAAATTTAAATAAAATGAGAAAATCTGGATAACAGGAGCAAAGAGGCTATAACCTCACAGAGTTCCTTTGATGTGAGAGGCACTGAAAAAGTCTGTATGTTTAGAAACTGACATCAAGACCCTATCCCTCTACCCAGTGGGGAAAAAAAAATGAACTTCAGTGTGTACTGCCAGCATTCTAGAGTAGGAATATTGGCTTCCAGTGCTTGTGGTGGATGCAGTTGGGTAAGTTCTAGGTTTCTGACAAAGGTATCATAAGAGCATAGAGCACTGACTTGACCTCATAAAGACCTGAATGCAAATCCTACCACGGACACCTGTGTGACACTAGGCAGGTTACTTAAAGACTCAGTTGCAGGTTCCTAATTTGTAATAGTAACAGTAATATCACCTCTCTCAGAGGGTTGTCATAGAATTAAATGAGATAACTGCATTTAAAGTATTTTGCATATTTTAAGACGCTATATAAATGTCAGCTACTATGCACTATAAATTCCTGGCTCCCCTACTTATTAGATCTCTCACCTTGAGTCAGTCACTTTTCCTCTCTAAAACTCAGTTTCCCATCTAGGAAACAGGGATATTAAAATGCATATTACCTACCTTTCAGAGTTATTTTGAGGAAAGTCTTTTTGAAGGTAAATTGGCACATAAATAAATGTGAATTATTATTACTCTGACCAAAATGATATAGTCAAAACAAATCCTGAGACCCGGATTTAAACACTGGCCTCAGATACTTACTAGCTGTGACACTCCAGGCAAACCACTAGATGCCTATTAATAAGGGCCTCCCAAGACTGTTCTGGGCCTTCTCTTCTCCCCCGTACTACTTCACTTGGGGATCCCATCAGCTCCCATGGATTCAATGGCCTTCTCTCTGCAGATGACCCACAGATCTACTTGTCCAGACCCAGTCCTACCTCTCCAATTATATACATCTACAATTGGATAGACTGTGTACATCTTAAACATATCCAAAATGGAACTCATTATCTTTCCCCTAAGCCCTGTCTTCTTTTGAACTTCTCTATTACATCTTTTGCCATGGAAGACACCATCATGCTCCCAACCACCCAAGCTCACAACCTACGTGTCATACTCCACTCTCCACTCTGTGTCACCTCCCATAACCAATCAGTGGTCAAGTCCTGTCCATTTTACTTTCATAATGTCTCTCATGTACCATTCCCTGTCTCCTCTGAGACTGCCACCCTCCTGGTGCAGGCCCTCATCACCTCATGCCTGAACCATTGCTAGATCCTGCTGGTTGGTCTCCCTGCCTCACATCTCTCTGCTCACTGGTCCATCCTTGACTAGGCTGTCAAACTCATCTTTCTCAAATGCAGGTCTGATTGTATCACCCTCATATTCAATAAACTCCAATGACTCCTATTACCTCAAGGATCAAATATAGAATATTCTTTGAATGTTCAAAGACTTTTATAATCTGGCTCCTTCCTACTTTTCCAATCTTTTCATGCCTTGCAAACAGCCCCCCACCCCAAACCATGTGCTCTGTAATCCAGTGACACCAGCCAGCTTTCTCTTTCCTAAACAAGACATTCTATTCTTCTAGCTCCAGAAATTTTCTCTGGCTGTCCCCCATGCCTGGAATGCTCTATCTATGTCCTCCCCTCTGCCTTCTGAATGTCCTGGTTCTAAATCCTTCTTAATTCTATTGCCTTCTGGCAATTGATTATCTCCAACTCTGGGTGTGTGTCACACACACATTTTGTTGTTGGGTTGTTTCAGTCACATCCAATTCCCCTTAACTCCACGTGGGGTTTTCTTGACAAAGATACTGGACGGCTTTGCCATTTCCTTCTCCAGATAATTTTATACATGAAGAACTGAGGAAAATAGGGTAAAGTGATTTGCCCAGAGTCACACAGCTAGTGTCTGAGGTCAAATTTGAACTCAGGTCCTCCTGATTCCAGTGCCAGCACTCTATCCACTGTACCACCTAGCTACCCATATATATATGCATGTACATACACATATGCATACATTATACATATACATATTGTTTGTACATCTCTGTTTGCATGTTATCTCCCCTATTAAACTGTAAACTTGAAAGCAGTTTTTTGCCCTTTTTTGTATCCATGACATTTAGCGCAACTACATAGGAGGTCCTTAATAATGCTAGTTGACTGACTAACTAACTCTGGGCAAGTCATTTGATGTCTCTGAAATTCAGTTTCTTTATCTATAAAACATAGCTAACACATGTTCTACCTATCTCACCAGCCTGTTATAAGAAAAAGGCTTTACTGGGGTGGCCAGGTAGCACAGTGAGTAAGAGCACTGGCCCCAGAGTCAGGATGACCTGGGATCGAATCCGGGCTCTGATACTTAGCACCACCCAGAAACACCTGGCCATGTAACCTTGAGCAAGTTACTTAACCCCAATTGCTTTAAAAAAAAAAAAACACTTTACCAACTGTTAAGTACCACAGAAAAAAGAACTGTTAGCAATGGAGGAAGCTAGCCAAGATAAATGAGATTTTCCCTGAAAAGACTAAACAAACGGTTGGACTGGAATGCTTGACCTCTGGCTTTAGGGCCTTTAGCCTGAAAAAAGACCCCTTCAAAGCTCTGAGGTCTACCCCAGAAAAACACTGCCATGGGCCCGTGGGAGAAGTAGATAGAATGGAAGGGGAACATTGGTTTTGCTCTGGTAAGAGAGAGGATGGCCACCAAGACCACAATTCATTTTGCTTGGCTGGGGTTGTCCTCTCCCAGGGGTGAAGGTGAACCTCATTCCTGATTATCTGGGGCCATTTGGATCCCTGAAATCCATGACAACAGTATTAGCCAATTGTTTTTACAGCACCCTAGTGGATAGAGGTCAGTGTTTTTCAGGGGAGGAAATGAGGACAACAGGAAGCCAAGAAGTTTTTTCAAAGTCACCATGAGTCAGCAGTGGAGTTAGGACTTGAGGAAAATGTATCCTGAGTCAGGGACCTTCTCTAAACCCACTGAGTCACACTTCCTTCTGTGAAGTCCCAGGGAAAGGGAGTGGGGGTGGTTTAAAAAGAAAAATGGACAAGTAACAGGAGATAGCAAGAGACAGATTTCATCTCAAGATAAAGACACATTGTCCAACAAGAAGTTAACCAAAATTGAAATGGGCTGCCTTACAAGGTGATAGGTTCCCTATTACTGGAAGTCTCCAACTAGAGTCTAGATGACCAGTTGTTGAAGATGCTCTAGAAAGGAGGTTGGACTGGATGACCTTTGAAGGTCCTTTTCAACTTGGAGATTTTCTGATACTAGGGAGTCTACATAAGGAGGCAATATAAAAACAACTCCAGTGAGAAGAGGGAGCTACAATCTATTATTAACCTTTGGAGTATTATGCATTACTTTGAATCACAGAATGCAAGGTCTGAAATGATCCCAGTTAAGAAGTTAAAGGTGCTGAAGAGGTATAGGGTTAAGGGTTCTTGAGACCCCAAAATACCAACACGCCAGGTCCTGCCAAATGAATTTGACTCAAGCCTTCTCTCAGCCAAAGAAAAGCAAAGTTTATTAAAAGTTTGCCGTAATGGGTAGACTCTTAAGGAGCCTCTGTATCTGTAAGGCTGGCATTGGGCAAGTGGTCCAGAATCATCTGACACAGAGCAAGTCTGGGCTAGAAAATTCTATGGCACCCTCACACCGGGAGGCAAGATGGGGTCTTATATACAGAAAGGTTGTGGGAGGAATCTAAGGGTAGTCTAGAGGAGGAGTGTGGGGAGGGTCTTCAGGAGGACTCAATGAGGTCAGACTCCAATAAAAGAGTGATTAAGGGTGGTAAATTCCTGGAGGCTACCTGGAGACTTGGGTATTGGGAGGATCAAGGGTGGGAAGTTGCTGGACAAAGGAGGGAGAGAGATTTGGGCAGAGCCACAATGAAAGGCTCATGGCCTCAGGCAAATGCCTCATCAAGTGGGAAGATTCAGTCAGAGTTCAAGGGGGTTCTCAGAGCCTGTACCCCATCACGAGGATCTTAGGACTTAGAGACAGAAGGCTCATATACTTCACAGATGAGGAAACTGAGGCCCAGTTATGTGTTCCAGTCAGAGCAAAAATTCAAACACAGTTCCTTGACTCCCAAAATTCAGGTCTATTTCCACTGCACCACACTAACTCCCATGACCTCAAAGATCATGTGTAGTGGAGCAGACTGAGGCACAGAGAGAGAAAAGGGCTTGGCTAAGGTCATAGAACTAGTAAGCTTAAGAGCCAGGAATAGGAATCAAGTCTCCTAAACCCCAGGCCAGTGCTCTTTCACTACATCATAATGTTTTTTGAGGCTAACACTGTAATTTCCTGTTTCTCCTTCCTTCTTCCTGTCCTTATTTCACCTGTCATGTTTCCAAGATGTTGCTTGTTGGTTAGGGAACTGTATGGGTCATCAATCAGGAGACCTGGTCTACAGAGTAAGGGCAAGAACCCACCACTTACTTCCTGGCAGAAATCTCAATATGGATATCCTTGTCACCTCAAAGTCAACACGTCCAAAATCTTTCTCCATAAAACTTTCTTCCAAACTTCCCTATTCCTGGAAAGGGCATCACTGATGTCCCAGTTACTCAGGTTCATAATCTTGAAATTGTCTTTTACAGCTCTCTTACTTTTACTGTTACACCACCCCCTCCTATCCAACCAGGTGCTGATGGGGTACAGGCTCTGGGAAACCCCTTGAACTCTGATTGAATCTTCCCACTTGATGAGGCATTTGCCTGAAACCATAAACCTTTCATTATGGCTAGGCCCAAATCTTTGTTACTCTTAACCTAGCTTAGCCCTCCATTGTCCAGCTACTTCCCACCCTTCATCCTATCAAAATACCTATACCCAAATCTATTCCCCTTATTAAACTAGTCTAGCCTTCCATTGTCTGTCATCTCCAGGTAGCCTTCAGCTATTTCCCACCCTTAATCCCATTACTAGAGATTACACATTACTCAATCCCCTCAAGATACTTCTTAGACTCCTCCTCAAGACCCTCTCCAAACTCCTCCTCTAGACCACCCCTAAATACTCCCACAATTTTTCTGTATATGAGGTCCATCTTGCCTCCATGACAGGGCCGAGAATTCAATCTAGCACAGACTCATTATGTGTCAGATTATTCTGGCCAGTTTGTCAATACAAGCTTCACAGATACTTAGGCTCCTTAAGAGTCTACCCATTAAGGCAAATCTTTAATAAACTTCACTTTACTTTAGCTGAGAGTCAAATTCATTTGGCAGGACCTGGCATGTTGGTATTTTGAGGTCTCAAGCACCCCTAATCTAAACCTTAAACCTCAACAGTGCCAGAGCTCAGCAATTCAATCTCCACAATATCTCTTGTTTTCATCAAGCAAGCAAGTATTAAGTGCTTACTGTTTGCTACACATAGTCCTAAATTCTGGGCATAAAAAGAAAAAGTAAAACATAGCCCCAGCCTTCAAGTAGCTTATAATGTATGGATATAGATATAGATATAGATATTTAGGTATAGATATAGGTATAGGCATAGACATAGCTATAAGCATAGTTATAGGTATGTGTATGTATGTACATATATGTACTGTGTGTAAATGTGTATGTATACACATGTGTGCATGTGTACATATGAATACACACGTGTGTGTATATGTATGTGTGTATATTATAATGTTGTACCCAAAAAATGCGAGCAAGACCCAAGTAACAATTTAGAATTGGACCCTTTATTATACACCATGTTGGCTGAACAGGCCACATGGTGGGCTGACGAGGTACCACCCCACCATCTCAGGTCATACAGCAGAGATCTCAGGTAAAACCTCAGCTTTTAAAGGGAGGCCATGCAGCCAATGGTTAGGTATTACAGAAGCAGAAATTTTCAGAAGCCAAAAACAGTGATCGGTCAGTACACACCTTGAAATTCCCCTGTGGGGGTGTGCTGACTGGGGAAGGGCCCACATCCATTGTGGGAGGGTGGAACTGACCTGGCAGTCTGCTCACTTCCCTGAGGGAGGGCTGAGGTTGGGGGATGGGAAAACCAGGCACTACAATATGTAGTACAAGATACATGCTAAATAGATGAAAGATAGTTTTAAAGATTACCCCTCACAATCATTACCCCTGTTCAGGCATTGTCTAGAGCAGGTCTTGTATCTGTCAATCAGTCATTTAACAATCATTTTGTTCATTGTTTGGGTTTTGATGGCTCAGAGTAAGTGTAGACAGCAATTGTTTCTCTTCTGCACAGAAACTCTGAGGGTCTTCCCTTCCCAACATGATTTTTTTTTTTTTGAGTAGGCAAACTAGACCATCTTTTGTTTCATTTCTTACCTAGCCTTAAATCAGTGAATGGGTGTTGCCTCAGACAAATTGAGGAAAGACTTTAGCTTAAAAAGGGCAAGGTCTCCTGCTACATCTGGGGCCATCTCCAGAAGAAGTTCACAAGGTCCAGGTTAAGAACCCCAGGCCTAGAATATTATAATAGCCCCCTAATTAGTCTCCCTGGTTCCAGTCCCTTCCCTCTCCTCTCTAATCCATTCTTTCTACAAATGCTAAAATAATATTTAATTTATCATTACATAATAATATATATAATACATATAACTATATATTATATATAATATTATTATATAATAAATAGCTGAATATTACAGATCTTAAAATATCACTCCTCTGTCAGCAACCTTTGGTGACTTCTTACTGCCTTTAGTATAAAATATCAACTCCCTAACCTGATAATTAAGACTTTTTAAAATACAGTCCCAATTTATCTCTCCATCTTTCTATACGTTACTTCTCTTCATGCTTACATGCAAATGAGTACAGTATAGGACTGTAAGATTATAAAATAATAGATTCCAAACTTAGAATAGTCCAGAAAAGGGAGGAGATGCAGTTGGGGATTTCTGGGAACACCAAAATGTCAAGGTGCAGGGCAGTGTCCACCTAGAATGAATTAGCACACTCAAACCTTCTTCCAGTCAAGGGGTAGTTTATTATACTACTGATAGAAGTGGGCAGGTTCCTAGGGAACCTGCAACTTAATGGGGGTGAGACTGATGCTTATATACAGAAAGGGACAGTGAAAGGATCTGAACGGGATTAAGGATTAAGCAAGTATTCTGAAGTGGGCCCAAGAGTAACAGTGAAAGGAATGTCAAGTAAGCTAATTGGTTGATCTAGGTGGACTGGAGTGGGTCAGTTGCCCTGGGCAGAGGCCAGTGATCTGGGCTGCTGAAATGTCTGGAAAAATTTAGGGACTGGTTTGCTTTCAAAGACATGGTCTTTTTCTTTTTGGGATTCAAGTCCCATTACCCCATCAGAGGGACAATTAGTTTATAAGATGGAATATAACTATGAAGCTCCTGTTGGCATCATAATAAATTTAAAAGCTTCAATATAGGCTCACAATTGTCTAAGATATTTGCCCAGAAGGAAGGAAAAGCGAAGAAACACTTATTAAGTCACTGGTATGGGTCAGGTACTATGCTAAGTGCTTTACAAATATTATCTCATTTGATCCTCACTACAGCCCTGGAAAGTAGATGCCATTATGATCCTCATTTTACAGATGAAGAAGTTGAGGCAGAGGTTAGAGACTTGCCTAAAATTGATGAGATATGGGCTGTGGGAGCCCCCTTGAGCTCTGCTTGAATCTTTGAGATATACTTCTGAGAACCTTCCCCCCCCCCCCACCCTTGAACTCTGATTAAATCATCCCATTTGATGAGGCATTTGCATGAGGCCATAACCCTTACATTGTGGCTGGGCCCAAACCTCTGTTACTAGACTACCCACCCTTGAGCTTATCAAAATATCAATCCACCCTTAAACTGGTCTAGCCCACCCTTAATCACTCATTGACCCTCCCCAAACTCCTCCTCTAGATCACCCCTAGATTCCTCCCACAACCTTCTGTATATAAGACCCCATCTTGTCTCCATGTCTGTGAGAGCACCATAGAATGACCTGGCACAGGCTTGCTCTGTCCAATACAAGCAAACTTTTAATAAACTTTTCTTTGGCTGAGAAGACTTGAGTCAAATTCATTCTGCAGGACCTGGTGTGTTGGTATTTTGGGGTCTCCAGAGCAACCCTAACCCTCTTTATGGGTAACCTCTTCATTCTCTCAGCCAAAGAAAAGTAAAATTTATTAAAAGTTTGCTTGTATTGAACAGAGTAAGCCTGTGCTAGGTCATTCTATGGTGTTCTCACACACGTGGAGGGAAGATAGGATCTTACATACAGAAAGGTTGTGGGAGGAATCTAGGGATGGTCTAGAGGAGGAGTTTGGGGAGGGTCTTCAGGAAAGTCAGATGAGGTCAATGAGTGATTAAGGGTGGGAAGTTGCTGGAGGCTACCTGGAGACTACTGATAATTGTGGGCTAGGCCAGTTCAAGGGTGGATTGATATTTTGATAGGCTCAAGGGTGGGAAGTAGATGGACAATGGAGGGCTAGGCTAGTACAGAGGTTTGGACCCAGACACAATGTAAGGCTTATAGCCTCATGCAAATGCCTCATCAAATGGGATGATTTAATCAGAGTTCAAGGGAGGTTCCCAGATCTTATACCTCAAAGATTCAAGGAGAGCTCAAGGGGCTCCCAGAGCCCATACCTCATCAGGATTAGGCAGTTCCTGTCTGCTCAAGTCTTTCTCCCTTCTGGCCTAGCACTCTATCCTTTGCACTACCTAGCTGCCTCCTAATAGAGTTCCCTGTCCTTCCACATAGAATGGTCTACTCATTTATAGAAAAATTTGCTAGGACTGCAAGAAATAGCAAAAACTTGGTAAGAATGCAAGAGAAATAAGCCTACCTTCATCTGGAAATAAACCACATTATAAAGGTACTGATTGCAAATGAGCAAGATTTGAGGGTGAAGCCAGGTAAGATCTGATAGGAGAATGGGCAGAGGTGTAGAGGGGATAAATTTACCAGGTCACATTAGCAATATTCTGTCCTGACAAATCATTCCTTAAGGAGGTCAGTACATCACATAAGGCTCCAACTACTTGTAATTGTATTCAGTGGGGGATAGCAAGTCCTTTCTCTTGCAATTAGTTGAGCTGTGGCACTCTTCTGCATAACCCTAGTAGGAATCTATACTATCTAATTCCCAGAACCAGAAAAATGACTAATACAATAAAAATACTTTGTAAAGACAAACTACTTTGAGAGATTTAAGAGCTCTGATTAACACAATAACCAACTACAATTTCATAGGATTATGATGAATTATGCTACCTACCTCCTGACAAAGAAATACAGAATGAGACATATATTTTTGGGAAATGGCCAATGTGGGAATTGTTTTGCTAGACTATGAATACTTTTATAAGAGTTTTCTTTTTCTTTTCCCAATGTGTAAAGGAAGTCAAATCCTAGGTTTACTAAAGAGAGAGAAAATAGATTTTTATTCATTAAAATAATTAAATTTAAATAAATGTTTTGGAAAAAGAAAAAAGTTCTCAGGTTCTCACTTCCACCACAGCTTCCACCTCCCATCATCTTCCAGTCTCTCCTTCCAGATTAGAAAAATCTATACTTCTTGTCACATCTATAACAAGAGACAAGACTCCAGGGTCTCAAAGGGGCTGAAAAGACAGTGAGGTTTCCTAGACCACCACACCCAGCACCTGGAGCTACAGAATGAAAGCCTTTCCACTAACAAACTCCTTCCTCAGGTTACATTTCATATTTCACAGAATTTATTTGGGATGAGTACACAGAGCTACACTTGAAACACCACTGACAAGTAGTCACCCAATCTTCACTTAAGGACTTCTTGTGACAAAAAAAATCACTACTTCCCAAGGCCTACATTCTACTTTGGAATGGCTTTATTTGAAAGAAGCATTTTTTTTTCCTATCAAGTCAAAATCTGCCTCTACCACTTTTAGCCATTGTAAATTTTGTACTATGTATTTATGTGAAGCAGTGTTCTCAGTACTGATGATTATAAAATCAAAATATTGATCAACTCTGAAAACCGTTGAAGATGCTTTATGTCTTGCAGTATCAAATATTCTGCCAAGTTTTAATTCTTTATGTAAAAATAAACACATACATCCTTCTCATTAGTATGTAAATTTGCTTTTGTCTTTAATAAATGGTCAAATTATATATATATATACCAAAGAAGTGTTTTAAAATAAATTTCTTTATGATTTATTATCAGTAAATGTTTGATTTGTATACCTATTTTATGTAACTATATACCCGGGGTTGAATAAAAATTTCTTGGACGAAAAAGGGTCATGAGCGGAAAAAGTTTAAGAAGCCCTAGTCTAAACAATCAACAAAACAATAGATCAAGTCCTGATTTATAACATTTGTTGATTTCTACAGTGTAAATCCCCACCTTGAAAATTTAACAATTGGCTCTCACTAGCTAGTTTTTAAGATTTTAAAAAATATTTTATTTTTTCCAGTTACATATAAAAAACAATTTTTAACATTTTACCTCTGGGGTCAAACAGATCAAGCTTGATCTTACCCTTTGACAACCATTCAAATACTTGAAGACAGTACTTCAACTTGATAGATCCAAGGAATGATGTCCATAGTAAACCTAGCATTTGACAAAATATTGTTCTCAAGGGGAAAAAAAAGAGGGGATGTGGATTAGACAATAATGCAATTAGTTGATTCTGAGCCAGTTGAATGACCAGGTTAAAACTTCCCATTACATTACTCCCCTTCCCACAGTGTGAGATCCAGCCAGACTGGCTTTTTTGCTGTTCCATACCCACATACCCCATCCCAGTGCCTTTGTACAATCTGAACTCCATACCTGGAACATTCTCCTTCCTCCTCTCCCCATCTTGTTTCCTCCAAATCTCAGCTTAAATGCCATCTTCTATGTAAAGTCTTTCTCAATCCCTCCAGGGGCTAGTACTCTCTCCAACAAAATTAACTCATATTTATTTTGCATTATATACATCCATACTGTGTCCTTCATTAAGATGTTGGAAACTGAGTGTGAAACTATTTCATTTTTATTTATTTCCTATCTCTAGCACCTAGCATAGTCCTTGGCATGTGGCAGGAACTTAATAAATGCTTGTCCTTAATAGCTCAATGATAAGTGATAAGCAATCTCCAGTGAAGTGCCCCAAGGATTTCTGCTTGGCCCTTTGCTATTTAACAGCTTTACCAATGATTTGGATAAAAGTATAGATGGTATGTTTATCCAATTTGTAAATAATGCAAAGCTGAGAGAGATAGCTAACATGCTAAATGACAGACAGAATCCAAAAAGATCTTGGCTGAATCTAAGTTAAGTGACATCAACAAAAATTTATTAAGTACTCCCAGTGTTTCAGGAAATATGCTGGGAATACAATAAAACAAATACAATACAACAACTGGGAATACAAATTCAAGCAAAAAGATAGTCCTTGCCTTCGAGGCGCTTATGTTCTAACAGGGAGAGACAATGCATAAAAGAGAACTGAAAATGGAGTGGAGGCAGCTCAAACTAGCTAGTGAATGTCCAAAGGGCTATAAAACTGTGCCTTCCCTTTGACCCAGCACTACTACTAGGTCTACATCCCAAAGGAAAAAAAGAAAAAAGACTTAACATTTACAAAAATATTTAGAGCAGCTCTTTTTGTGGTGGCAAAGAATTGGAAATTGAAGGGATGCCCATCAACTGGGGAAGAGCTGAAAAAGTTGTGGTATATGAAAGTAATGGAATACTACTGTGCTATTGTTAAGGTTTAACATCGAGGAGTACACCAGACCCCAAAATACCAACACACCGGGTCCTGCCGAATGAATTCAACTCAAGTCTTCTCTCAGCCAAAGTAAAGCAAAGTTTATTAAAGGTTCACCATAAAGGGTAGACTCTTAACGAGCCTAGGTATCTGTGATGCTTATATTGGACAAGCTGGCCAGACTAATCTGACACAGAATGAGTCTGCACTAGATAATTCTCAGCCACCTCATGGAGGCAAGATGGAGTTTATATACAGAAAGATTGTGGGTGGTTTCCAGGGGTGACCTAGAGGAGGAGTTTGGGGAGGGTGTTCAGGAGAAGTCTGAGGTCAGATTCCAGTAATGAGAGATTAAGAGTGGGAAATAGCTGGAGGCTACCTGGGGATGACAGACAATGGAGGGCTAGGCTAGTTTAAGAGTAACAGATTTGGGTATTTGAGGATCAAGGGTGGGAAGTAACTGGACCATGTAGGGCTAGGCTAGTAACAGAGATTTGGATCTAATGATAATGAAAGGCCTCAGGCAAATTTCTCATCAAGTGGGAAGATTCAAGGAGAATTCAAGGGGGTTCCCAGAACCTGTACCCCATCATTATGATGGTTCCAGAAAAACCCAAGAAAGACTTGCAAGAACTGATGCAAAGTGAAGTGAGCAGAACTAGGAGAACATCGTACACAGTAACAGCAATGTTGTATGATAAACAACTATGAATGACTTAGCTATTCCCAGCAATACAAAGATCCAAGATAATTCTGAAGGACCTACGATAAAAAAATACTATCTACCTTCAGAGAAAGAATTGATGGAATCTGAATGAAAATCAAAGCATGCTGGGGGTTTTTGAAACTTTCTTTATTTTTCTTGTTTGTGGGTATTTTTTGGAGGAGGGTCTATGTTTTTTTCACAACATGATTAATATGGAAATGTTTTTCATGACTGCATATGTAAAACCTTTATCAATTTGCTTGCCTTCCCAATTATGGGAAAGGTAAGGGAAAGTGGAAAGAATTTAAAACTCAAAATTGTTAAAAAGAAAAAAAATCAGTTTTTACATGTAGCTGGGAAAAAAATATTTTTTAAAAATTTAAAAACTAGCTAGTGAGAGCCAACTGTTAAAATTTCAAGATGAGTATTTACACCCAAGAAATCAGCAAATATTATAGATCAGGACTTGATCTATTGTTTTGTTGATTATCTATACCAGGGCTTCTTAAACTTTTTCCACTCACTATCCCTTCTCGCTCAAAAAAATGTTTAAATGACCCTGGGTATATAGGTGAATAAAATAGATAATACAAATCAAACATTTATTGATAATAATTCATAAATAAATTTATTTTAAAATGATTCTTGGTATACATACAATTTTACCATTTATTAAAGATGAAAGCAAATTCACACACTAATGAAATGGATATGCTTGTTTATTTTTACATAAAGAATTAAAGCTTGGCAGAATATTTGATAATGCAGGATACAGAGTATCTTCAATGTTTTTCAGAGTTGGTAGATGTTTTGATTTTATAATCATCAATGCTGAGAATGTTTGCTTTACATAAATACATTCTATAAAATGGCAGAAACATATTTAGAACCATTTTGCTGGAAATTCTGTCCTAATCCCAAGCAAAAATTCATTTAATGATTTTTTAGGAAATTCATGTTGTTAAACCTGTATCACTTGATAACCTGGCAAATTCTTCTTGAACTTTCAACTGAGTATGGTTTATGAACCCAGCTTAATTTTTTTGAATCAAAATTTGAAGGGGAATATGTCTGAAACTGTGTCTCCAAGCACTTCAGATGATCAATTATAACTCTTACAATTAAATCTTTGGGAAGGTTATTTTCAATTACAAAATCATCTGTAGCTGTAAACATTTCTGAAGAAACATTTTCCACCCTATTCTTCCATATGTTAACTATTTTTAATAAAACTTTCCATTTTATCTTTTAACATAAATATGTTACAATTTTTTTCCTTGAAGCAACATGTTTAATTATTGAGTTTTTCAAAAATATCTGACAGATAACACAGTTTTGAAAGCCATAAGTCATTATAAAAAAAATAACAAAATCAGATATCTGCCCAGTCAAAAATATAACTTCATCTTTCAATTTCAATGATTTGTTTAAACTTCACCCTCTTGAGAGCCACCTTACCTCTGCATGTAGTAATAAGCTTTTGTAATTGTAAATGTCTTTCCAAACAAACTATTGTTAAGGGTGTGCATTTTAATGAAGTTAATGATTTTGACAATATTGCAAAGTACAATATCTAACTCAGGTGATTTTTTTTTTTACTATGAGTGCCTCCTTATGGATCATGCAGTGAGTAAAAGTGATATGCTCATTACCATCAGCTTTAACTTTTGCTACAAATCCAACATTCTCACTCATCATTGCTCCAGCACCATCTGTACAGACTCCCAACACATTTTTCCCATTGTAAACCTTCATTTGTGAAAAATTCATTGACTTTAACATATATGTAGCTTTTCCTCTTGTGTGCCCTTCCAAAGGGCAACAAAACAATAATTCCTGATGTATTCTTCTTTCATAAATATATCTTACATAAAGTAACAACTGTGCCATGTTAGAAATATCAATTGTTTCATCTAACTGAATCGCAAACTTTGGGCTGCCCTTAAACCTGGTAATAAGCTGCTGGAATTGGTTGTTACTAATTTCAGATATTCTTTTGGAAACATTGGAAACAAATATTCTTAAAGGAAGTTTATGAATTTCATCCCCATACTTTTTTCCATGGACTTTTTCTGAAATTTTAATAGCAGCAGGTAACACAAGATCTCCTATCACATAAGGCTTTTTAGTCATTTCAATTAAAAAAGAAGTTTCATAAGATGTAAGTAAATACTTTTCATTGACAGTAACAAATTTCTCAAAACATTGTTTTTCTTTATTTGAAGATTTTAAAAGTTCAAAACATTCCTTTAGTTTATTGCAGTACATTGCATGCTTGGTATCAAGATGCCATTTTAGTTTGGTTTGGTTCATGCTCTCCATAGCCAAAACTTCATTACGAATTAAACAAAGAGGTTATTCTACACTATCATCATTATTAGAAGTAAATCCATAATGCAAAAATGATTCAACACATTTTCTTTTTCTTGTCAATTTAACTAGGGTACAACCTTATAGCAAAGACTCTGCTGCATTGTCATCAGTATTTTTACCTCTTCTGTCTAAATTTAGGCAGTTATCCATAACAAAAAAAATTGTCCTAAAATATAAACAAATATTGCTAATAATTTCTCAAATAAATTCTACCTTTAGTATATGAAATTGCATTTGTTTGTGCTTAATTTTTAAAAATTGATGTTCACACTTATATACACATACAGCAGTGATGGTGGAGAAATATTTGTTTTAATTTTTCTTTACTTGTTGCAATTAAGCACTTATGTTTCTGTAAAAGAAGGAAATAATATCAATTTTTAAAATCGAACATTCTTTTTTTTTTAAGTAATTGGGGTTAAGTAACTTGCTCAAGGTTACACAGCCAGTTATTTTGTGTGGGTGCCAAGTATCTGAGGCCGGAACCGATCCTGAGTCTCCCAGCGCCGGGGCCGGCACTCTTACTCACTGCGTCACCTGGCCGCCCCAAAATTGAACATTCTAACACAATACAAATCAAAGATATACTAATTTGGTACTTACATACTGAGGAATGACAGTAGGAAAATATTAAAAGTCTTTATTTTCCATAATTAAACGATTATGTTTCTGTAAGAGCAAAAAACTTTGTATGCATTGTAAAAACACTGCAATTTACTACATATATTAGTCTTCAATCTGGGGTGAGCTGTTTCTGGCAGCATTTGAATGGCACTGTGAGGCATGAAGATATGCACACTGCAAAGCACTCATGTTGTGTATTCAGAACCAAGGCTGTAGTGAAGTCACACAATGCAACATGGGCAAGTGCTACCAGAAACACTTCAGTTCCATTACACATTTGATTTTTTAAATTATTTTTTTGGTCATTGCATGTTTAGAAACCTTTTACTGTAGCCAAACTTTTCATGACACCCACACTCAGTTACATGACCCCATATAGAGTCGTGACCCATAGTTTAAGAAGAACTGGTCTAGACTTGAGAAAATATTAATAATGAACATTAAACAAAAGTATGTTGTGCATAAATCTTTTTTCCCAAAGAATCAGTTGTTCAATACTAACTAGCACACCCCTGAGTGGAAGGCATGGTATTAAAATCTAAGAACCAAAGATGACTTGTCTGGATCCTTCCTGAAAATAGGAGTTTCAAGAAATAGAAGTTTAAGCAACAGAAAAAGAGAACCACATGGGTCAAGGGAGAAGGCAGCTGAGGTGTGATAGCAAAGTCCCATCTCCAAAATAGATGATCACTGACTATACATATATCAAATTGCTTGCCTTCTTATGAAAGGTGTAGGGAGGGATAGAGAGAACTTGGAACTCAGTTTTAAAAACGAATGTTGAAAGTTGTTTTTACATGTAATAATTAGAAATAAGTTAAATAATAATAAAATAATAAAAAAGAACAACAATAAAAATTAAGTGTCAAAATAGATGCCCATTAATTGGGGAATGGCTAAATAAATTGTGGTACATGAAGTTAATGGAATATTATTGTGCTATAAGATGTGATTAGTGCAGGGCAAGTAGGTGGCACAGTGAATAGAAAACCAACCCTGGAATCAGGAGAACCTGAGTTCAAATCCAGCCTCAGACACTTAACACTTACTAGCCATGTGACCTTGGGAAAGTCACTTAATCCTGATTACCCTGCCTTCCCCCCTCCAAAAATAAAAAAAAAAAGTGATTAATGTGATGAACACAGAGAAGCATGGAAAGATCTATATGAACTAATGCAGAGTAAAGTAAACAGATTCAAGAAAACAACATACAAAGCAACTACAATAATGTAAATGGAAAGAACAACTACACATCAAAAAATGAAAAGTGAATTAACAAAATTACAAAATCAAGCAAGACTTAAAGAGATATGAGAGGACACCCCTAACCTACGCCTTCATGGAAAAGTGTTACATATAACACAAATGTTATCTATTGAATGTTTTTAAGCTTTTTCAATGTATTAATCAGAGCAGCTAGGTGACACAGTGGATAGAGCACCAACCCTGAAGTCAGGAGGACCTGAGTTCAAGTCCAGCCTCAGATATTTACTAGCAATATTTTGCAGGCCTGGACCAAGCTGTCAGTCAGTCTGTCCATGACTCTCAACTCAGGACCAGATCCCTGAGGATCAAGATTAAGATTGCTGAGATTTGTTGTGGAAGAAGGAAGGAAAAGAAACTGGAACTCAACCACTTCATCCAGAACAATAGCAAGAGACCTCTCACCACAGGACAGAGGATGGGTTGGAGCTGGGTAAGAGAAAGTACAGGACCCTCAGCAATGACAGCAGTTTCTCCTGGGGCTATCAGCCCACAGCCTGGATATTTAAAAATCACCTACCTGAACTTCTGGGAGCCAAGATGGTGGAGTAAACCCTAACTGCTCTAATCCCCCTACCTGACCCTGAAAACCCAGAGATTATTGCCCCACTGTAAAATCCTGAAATAGTGGAAGCAGCAGCAGGCTTGGGATTCCTAGAGGAAGGATATTGCTGAAGGTGTTCTGAGCCTGAAGTGAAGGACAGGAGGCATCCCAACAAACCCCATCTCAAGTGACCAGGGGAAGATCCCAAACCCCGGGGTGGGGGCAGGGTGGTGTGGAGCCAGCAAGTGCTAACACCAGAAGCCCAGGTGTGCCTCAGCACAATCAAGGAAATCTGCAGACACCAGCAGCAGGTCTTCAGCTGCTGAGCCTACCTGAGCTGTAGCCCAGGGGCACAGAGCTGTAAACCTGAAGTGGCCAGACCAACCCTCCCCCACACCTTATTCTGTGAGCCTCAGGATAACCCAGGAGAAACACTGAGAATCCTGGCCTTGGCCTCAGTTTAGACACCCAGAGGCTATCGCACACAAAGTCAACAACCAGGCCCCTAGCTCCCAGCTTCAGAAGCATGGGTTAGAGCCCTCTGTACAGCAGAAGCAGAAATCCACTTTAGTAACACTAAAGAAATCTTACAAATAAGGAAACTGAGCCTCAAAAAGTTTAAGTGACTTGCTTTTGGTTACACAATCAGTATCAGAGGGGAGCCAGGAAATAGGTAATCACAATAGGCTGGAAACAACTTGAAAAAGGAAAACCAAAGACGATTGAATCCTATTATTGTGAACAAGAAGAAACACTTTCAGGAGACACCATCAACTCTATATCCATACCTGAGACCACAGAAGGAAATATGAATTGGTCTCAATCCCCAAAAGCATTCTTGGAAGAGGTCAAGAAAGATTTTAAAAGCCAAATTAGAGAGGTAGAAGATAAATTGACCAATTCTTTTAAAATTACATTATCCAAAATGGAAAAAAATCTCACTGAAGAAAACAAATCCTTAAAAAGTAAAAGTTGTGAACGGGGACAGGAGGTTCAAAATCTAACTGGAAAAAAATAACTCCCTAAAAATGAAATCTGAACATATGGAAAAAGAGATTTAAAAACTAACCAAGGGAAATAATTCACCAAAAATTAGAATCAGTCAAGTTGAAGCTAATGACTCTATGATCCACCAAGAATCAGTCAAACAAAACATAAAGATCAAAAAATTAGAAGAAAATGTAAAATATCTCATTGGAAAAACAACTGACCTGGAGAACAGATAACAGGAGAGAAAATCTAAGCCATGATGAAAAAAACAGCTTCTACCACATCCTCCAAGAAATTATCAAAGAAAACTGTCCCAAGGTCCTAGAATCAGAGGGTAAAATAGTTGCCAAAAGAATTCATCAGACTCCTCCTAAAAGACATCTCACATTGAAAACTCCATGAAATACAGTACCCAAATTCCAGAATTATAAGGTAAAGGATAAAATACAGCAAGCAGCCAGAAAGAAACAATTCAAATATTATTGATCTACAGTCAGGATCACACAGGACCTAACAGCTTCTACATTAAAAGATCGGAGGGATTAGAATATGATATTTCATAAGGCAAAAGAGCTTGGAATGCAACCAAGGATCAACTACTCAGCAAAACTAAGCATAATCTTTCAGGCAAGAAGATGGTCATTCAATGAAATAAGGGACTTCCAAACTTTCCTGATAAAAAAGCCAGAGCTAAATGGAAAGTTTGATCTCTAAATACAAGACTCAAGAGAGACATAAAAAGGTAAACACACACATACGTAACTTGTGATTCAATAAGAGCAAACTGTTAACATCACTATATGGGAAGCAGATACCTGTCAATATTGAGATTTATATAATTATCATGACATCTAAAAGGGATATACATAGATGGGAGTATGGGTATAAATGAACTGATCTGATGATTAAAAAAAAAACTTTATTAAGAGGTGCAAAGGGATTGTAATGGGAGAAAAGGAAAGGAGGAGGCAGAAAAGGGTAAATTATGCCACACAAAGAGGCATAAAAACACTATAGCATAGGGAAAGAAAGGAGAGAAATGAATTTTACTCTCATTGGTTTTAGTTCAAGGAGGGATTAACATAATCAGTTAAGTTTAGGATTCTAACATGAAAAGACACAAAAACTCATTATAGCAGAGGGAAAGGAGGGAGGGAGAGGAGCACTGTATGAAATTTACTCTCATCAGTATGAGGTCAAGGAGGGAATAACATACTCCATTAAGAATAAAAATCTGTTGTGACCTACAGGCAGTAGGAGGGGTAAGGGGGAAAAAAGGGGGAGGGGAGTTAGAAGGGAGGGAAATAGTAGTAAGGGGGAAAGGTAGGTAAAGGGAGGAAGGTGCATAGGGAGGGAATACTGAGGGAGGCAGTGGTCAAAAGGAAAACTCTTAAGGAAGGGAAGGGAGAAGGGAGAATTAAAAGCATAAACAGGGGAGGGAATAGGATGGAGGGAAAGACACAGACAGTAGATACTTACTAGCTATGTGACCTAGCTATGTGACCCTGAGCAAGTCACTTAACCCCAATTGCCTTCCCCCAAAAAATGCATTAATCAATTATGCTAATTTCTTTCTTCTCTAAAAAATACCATTTGTTATATGGGATGGCTCTCTGAGAGGGAAGGGGAGGGATATCTGGGATACCTATGGTGATGTAAGAAGCAGAAGTCATCAATAAAATCTTATTTTTTAAAAAATGAATTAAGCATTTATATAAATAAATAGTGAATGTTTATATAGCACCTACTATGTGCCAGGCGCTGTGCTAAATGCTTTTTACAAATATTATCTCCTTTAATCTTCACAACAACCCTGTAAGGCAGATGTAGTTTCCAGGAAGAAATTAAAGTCAACAGCTTCAGTGACTTGCCTAGGGTCACACATCTTAGTAAGTGTCTAAGAGCAGATTTGAACTTAGATCTTCCTGATGCCAAGCCCAGCACTCTATCCACTGTACCACCAGCTGCCTCTGAAGGAAAGTACTACTTCCAAGACAGACCATCCTTTATTTCAAATTCAAATCTCTTTAGACCCTATACCCTCCTTCCAAGTTCCTTACATCTTGCACCCCTCCCCAGCATACCCTATGATCCAGTGATACTGGTCTTCTGGCTCATAGCTCTGGGCATTCTCTCTGGTGGTCCCCCATCTCTAGGATGTTCTCCCTCTTATCTCCACATCTTGTCTTCCCTGACTTCCTTCAAGTGCCAGCTAAAATCTCACTTTCCATAGGAATTCTTCCCCAGTGCTTCTTCATTCTAGTGCCTGCCTTCTATTTGTCATCTCCAGTTTATGCCGTAGTTAGCTTTTTTTGGCACAGTCGTTTCATGGTGTTGCTCCCCCACCCCCACCCCATTAGATTTTGAGCTTCCCAGGGGCAAAGACTGTCTTTTGTTTTTCTTTGTTTCTCCAGCACTCAGTACAATGCCCCATACATAATAGGCACTTAATGATTGCTTGTCCACTAACTGGCTGACCTTCATAAAGCTCTAATTGCTAGAAACAAATTTTTTTTCTTACATTCAAGCCCAATTTCTCTTTACAACTTTCACCCAATGCTCCCCATCCTGTCTTCTAGGGCCAAGCAGAACACATCTAATCCCATTGCCACTTGACAGACTTTTAAGCACCTGTAGACACTCTCATGTCTACACCTCACCCTCCAGATCTTTTCTCCAGGTTCAATATTACCAGTTTCTTCAATCAATTCTCAAGTAGTATAAATACACCTTTGTGATGGATAGATAAGTTATTTTCAATGAATAATAACAGCTGGCATTTACATAAGGCCCTAAGCTTTCCAAAGTGCATTACCTAACATTTACACCTCACAATAATCATGAGAGGTAACATTAAAGATGTCTTACAGTTAAGGAAACTGGGGCTCAGAAAGTTTAAGTGACTTGCTTATGGTTATAAAATCCATATCAGAGGGGAGCCTAAAACCTATGTCTTTCCTGACTCTTAAGTCTAGTATTTTTCCCACCATGCCATTCTTATCTAATTCAACAAATATTTACTAAATGCCTACCACACAGGACAGCTAGGTCGTACAGTGCCTAGAGCACTGGCCCTAGAGTTAAGAGGACCTGAGTTCAAATCCAGCCTCAGATGCTTACTAGCTATGTGTCCCAGGGCAAGTAACTTAATCCCCATTGTATCCAAAAATAAAACAATTTAAAAAAAATACCTACCACATGTGTTTAGTGCTGGAAATACAAAGATTAAGAAAAAAACAAGTTCCCTAGTCCCAGTCCTGAGACTGGATGGGGTGGGGGAAATCGGAGGTGAGGGTAATCATATATACAACTAATATTATCACGAGTTAGAACTTGGCTCAAACAGAGGAGCATGACAGGTCTTCAAACAAAGGTTTTACAAGTGAGGAAACTGAGGCCCAAATATGCTGTATACAGAATTCTTATTCAGCAGCAAATTGGATTAAATTTCTATGGAGGAAGTGTGGGACAGCGGAAAAGATATTGAATTTAGAGTCAGAGCACTGGGTTCATATTTTGTCTGTGATGCTTATTACCTGTGGGACTTTGGACAAGTCACTTAACTTCCCACTGAAGGCCTCAGTTTCCTCACCTACAAAACAAGAGGGCAGAAGTAGGTGGCTTCAAAAGCCCCTTTCCCTTCTTAATCTATGATTTTATAATCTTCTGAGGTCTTTTCCAACTTGGACATTCTGTGAAGACATCCATGCTGTCTCACCCATAACTGTCTGTTGATACCAACCCACAGTAAGGGACTTGAGAAGCCCAGACAGCGAAGTATTAAAATGAGATGCCTAACTCTCTCTCCCCGAGTTTGGAGTGACACCATGCTAGAGTAAAATAAAAACTGTCCTAGACTCAAAAGATTTGAATCTTAGTCCTGGCTCCTCCATGGATCCTAGTCAAATCATTGACTCACTGAAGCTTCTACATCTATAAAATGTTTGGACAAGAAGATCTATCCTTTACAACTAACTAAATCTCTCGTTCTTAATGTCCCTTGCTGCTGGGTTAAATTGACCACAAGTCTGAGCCACTAAAACAATTCTTTTTTTTGTTCTTGGACCGTGATCTTTTTTTTAATCAAATGCTTTGCTAACTTCTAGTTTACATCATTCATTTCCGCCAGATTTTGAGTTACAAATTTTCTCCCCTTTTTTCCCCTACCCACCACACCCAAAATAGCAATCCCACTGGAAATCCCCTCCTCCAATCTGCTTTCTCCCATATCTTCTCCCATAACCCCTCCGACTTTCCAGTAGGGTATGGTGTATCTCTATGCCCCAGTGCATGTATATCTTATTTCCCAGTTACATGTAAAATTCATACTAATAATAGTATATATATATATATATATATATATATTTAAAATATTTGATTTTAAAACTTGGAATTCCAGATTCATTCCCTTCCTCCCTTGTCACCCACCCTTACTGGAAAGATAAGCAATTTAGTATAGGTTGTACATGTGTAGCTATGCAAAACATTTCCATAGTGGATAAATTGTAAAAGACTGGCTATATTTCCCTCCCTCCTATCCCACCTCCCACTTCTTCTATTCTCTACTCTGATGCTGTCCCTTTTCAAATGTGGGTGCTTCTAACTTCCTTCCCCCCCAGCCTGCCCTCCCTTCCATCATTCCTCCTCTCATCCCCTTCCCCCCTACTCTCCTGTAGGGTGAGACACCCTATTTAGTGTGTATGTCATTCCCTCCCTACGCCAAATTCAATGAGAATAAGGTTGACCCATTCCCTTTTGCTTTCCTGTATTTCTCCTCCATTGTAACCATTTTCCCTTGCCTCTTCTATATGAGATAGTCTACTCCATTCTGTCTCTCCCCATCTCCTCTCATTATATTCCTCTCTCACCTCTTAATTTCACCTTTTAAGCATCATCCCTTCCTATTAAATTGGTCCTGTGCCCTCTATCTATGTATGCCTGTACACATACATACAAACACTCACATATGTATTCATACGCCCATATACCATCCTATATAGACATATATATGTATGTGTGTGTATAATATATATACATATATATATATACACATTTCTATTCCCTTCAATTATTCTTATACTGAGAAAAGTTTCATCTGTTACGATTATCATTTTTCCATGTAGGAATGTTAATAGTTTAACTTTGATAAGTGGGTTATGATTTGTTTTCCCTGTTTATCTTCTCAAGTTTCTCTTGCTTCTTGTATCTGAATGTCAAATTTTCTATTCAACTCTGGTTTTTTCATCCAGAATGCTTGAAAGTCCTCTATTCCACTGAATGACCATATTTTCCCCTGAAACATGATACTCAGTTTTGCTGGGTAGGTGATTCTTGGTTTTAATCCCTGCTCCTTTGACCTCCAGAATATCATATTCTAAGCCCTTTGATCCCTCAGTGTAGAAGCTGCCATATCCTGTGTTATCCTGATTGTGTTTTCACAGTATTCAAATTGTTTCTTCCTGGCTGCTTGTAATATTTTCTCTTGATCTGGGAATTCCAGAACCTGTCTGTAATATTCCTAGGAGTTTTCTTTTGGGGATCTTTTTCAGGAGGTGATTGGTGGGTTCTTTCAATCTCTATTTTGCATTCTGGTTCTAAAACATTAGGGCAATTTTCCTTGAGAATTTTTTGAAGGATGATTTATAGGTTCTTTTTTTTATCTTGGCTTTGAAGTAGTCCAATAATTTTTAAATTATCTCTCCTGGATCTGTTTTCCAGGTTAGTTGTTTTCCCAATGAGATATTTCACATTGCCTTCTATTTTTTCATTTTTTTGGATCTGTTTAATAGTATCTTGATTTCTAATAAAGTCACTAGCTTCCATTTGCTCCAATCTAATCCTGAAGGAATGATTCTCTTTGGTAAGCTTTTGAGATTCTTTTTCCATCTGGCAAATTCAGCTTTTTAATTCTCCTCATTGCTTTTTTGAGCCTCTTTTGCCACTTGAGTTAGTCTATTTTTTAAGGTGTTGTTTTCTTCAGTCAGGTTTTTGACTCTCATTTCGTAATTTTCTTGCATTGTTCTTCTTTCTCTTCCCAATTTTTCCTCCACTTCTCTTATTTGGTTTTCAAAATCCTTCTTAAGGTCCTCTATGGCCTGTAACTAGCTCATATTTTTCTTCAAAGCTTTTGGTGCAGGAGTTCTGACTACACTGTCTTCCTCCTGTTCCATGCTTTGATCCTTTTTGTCCCCAAAATAGGAGTGTAAAGTTGAGTTGCTCTACTTGCTTTGCTGCCCTCGTTTGCTCATGTTGCCACTCAATTACTTGACTTTTGGGCTTTTTGCCACAGTAGGACTATGCTACCAGACAGGGGAGCTTTGTCCCAATTGCTGGGGTTTTCTCAACTGCTGGAGCTATTAGTTGGGTGCCCTCTCTGAAGCCTCCACACACTCTGGCAAGCTGGTCGTACACCCCAGTACCTCCACCCTAGACTGCAATCCAGATCCAAGCAGGTTAAAGCAAGAGTGATTACCCCTCAGACTGGTCACTTGGTCCCCCTACAATTTGCAAGCCAGGAGCTGAAGATGCCACATGGCAGCAGCTGCATGGCCTCTGCACCTCAGCTGCTTCTTGCCCCCAGGGGCAAAGTCCAACCGCACTCCTGAAGTACTGGATCACAAAGTCCACACTGCACTGACCTCTCACTTTGTCCTTAGCATCTATGTGTTGATAATTCTGGAAACTGCCACAGCTGCTGGTGATAGGAAGTCTCCCCAGCCAGTGGCTGGTCAGGCTCACCCTGAGGCTAAAACCTCAGGCTTGCCCGGAGCTGGGCTTGGCTCCCAGAGTGCTGAGTGCGGCTCCCAGAGTGCCGAGCTGGCCGCTTCCTGCCAGGCTGTCCTCTGTCATTTTGTGGGTTCTGTAGCTCCAAAGTTTGTTCAGACTCACCTTTTATATGAATTGGAGGAGGTGGAAGCCAGAGCCCAGAGGAAGTCCTGTTTCTACTCCACCATCTTGACTCTGCCCTAAAACAATTCTTAAATTTAAAAAAAGGAAACAATTGAGCAAGGCTAAAAAAATTAAAAATACTCAAAAAGAGGCACTTCTGCCAGTGTTTCCTTCAAACAAAGAAATTAGAATGTTGATTGAAATGTAGAAAACATGGTTTTCTAAATGAATCCCTAAACTGCATGTTTCTGATATAATAATAAGGTGATAATAATGTGAATGATAAGGTGAAACACTCAGGAATTAAACGGCATATTATAGATAATCAAGGCCCCTTCCCTTCCCTTCACATTAGAATGGGTGACCCCCATTCATAATCTTATCTTAGTCCCATCTTAGCCACAGCTCAAGAAAATCCTCTTGGAGCCATTTCTGTTAATTTCCATTTCAATATTTCCTTCCAAATGGGCTGCCTTCTCTTGCAATGGAGCTGAAGGGAGATATCACCAAATTTTAGAAAGCTCAAGGCAATTTATGACTTTGTGCAGGCTACTTAATGTCTAAAGGTCTCAGTTTTCTCATCAGTAAAATGAGGGGGTTTAATCAGATGATCTCTAAAGAAAGCTCTCTTAGAGGCTTCTTCTAGATCTGGAGTTGTTCTCTAAAGAAGTTGTTCTAGGGGTGGCTAGGTGGCATAATGAATAGAGCACCAGTCCTGGAGTCAGGAAGACCTGAGTCCAAATCTGGCCTCAGACACTTAACACAAAAACTAGCCATGTGACCCTGGGCCAGTCACTTAATCCCAATTGCCCTCCAAAAAGCACAGAAGAAGAAGAAGAAGAAGAAGAAGAAGAAGAAGAAGAAGAAGAAGAAGAAGAAGAAGAAGAAGAAGAAGAAGAAGAAGAAGTTGTTCTAAAGCTATAACTCCAGAACTTGTTCTGGAGGTTCCAGAATTCTAATTCAGTAACCTCTCTACCATTTTGTCCATAAGAATGGAAAGAGAACAGTTGGAAAGAGTTGAAATCAGGTTTGAATCCCAGCTCTGTTATTTATTATCTATATGACCTGAGGGAGTCATTTCTTCTCTATGGGGCAAAGTTTCTTCATTTGTAAAATGGTTGTAGTAGTGGACTAGGTGATCTCTGTGGTCCTTTCCAGTTTCAAATCCAATGATCTCCAGAAAAGCAAGAAGGACAAAATAGCCTAGAACATCCTTTGAAGCTACAGTATAGCCCTTAACACTAGCACTGATGAAAGAAGGAAGAGAACCCCTAGTTCCTCAACCCCTTTGCTAGAAATAAAATGGGGAAATCAAAGGCAGATTTTTACATTTAAAATGTATTATTAATGCTTTTTTTTTTAACACCAGTGTTCCTTCCCAATGACTGCCTTTTACCACTGATAATAGAATCCTCACTTCTAACGAGTAAATAGAGTTAAACAAAGCGAATCAACACTGGTCATATCTGAAAACGTTATGTCTCATTCTACATTTATAATATGCCTCCTCCCTTCCAAGAGGCATGCTTCACCATCTGTAGTGGGAGCAATACCCTAATCCCTCCCCCCATGCAAGTTAAATTAGCTTTTCCTTTTAAAGGTAGCGATAGCATTCTCAAGATTTGATTTGCTCAAGGGACCAAAGCTTCAGGTCAATTCACATCACCCTCTGATCACCTGAAGGGCTGTTGTCCTTCGTGCTCGAAGAGGGCCAAAATGACATTGCTATGTTAGAGTCAACTTACAGTACATCCAATTAATTTGAGTTTGGAATGCTTGAGGCATTCCAGGCACAAACAGTCCACATGAACATTTGGGTTGGATTCTCTAAATTTGCACATCTCAGTTACTTCAATTCTGTTTCCCTCCTAAAGAAAGACCCTCTGATGTGGGCACGCCATACTGAGCAGTCCTGTGCCAGTGTCTCCCACATCACACAATCATTTCCAAAGTTCTTAAGAGAGACCTTGAGAGTGTTCATGTATCTGTGATCTAACTGGGGGGAAAAATGTTAAAAACAAGAAAAGTTCCAGGTGTTGCCTCATGATTGGCTGGTGGGCCACCATGAACAACTCAGGCAAAGGAGCTTGCTCAGCAAAAATCAGATCAAGGTATCCTCAATGCCTATCCTTGTTGAACAGCCTTCTGCTGCTATGACTGATTAACCTCCTTTTGCTAACTGTTGAGAGCCTATGAGTTTCTTATTTCAGACCAATATCAAACATAAACTACCAAGTCTTGAGTCAGACCCAGCCTAGACTATCATCTATCCTTTGAACTTAAGATTGGTCACTGCATTAAAGCCTTTTAGCAATGCTTTCCTTTCAATTATTGTGGTTACCATGTAAACCATTCTTCTGATTTTGCTTACTTCATTAGCATCATTTCATCCGAGTACAAAGGCAAATTCTTTCCTTCTCTGAGCCAAAATAGCCAGCTTCTACCACTGAAATAAGATCCTTGGATAGACAAATCAAAGGTAACAATAGAATTTAATTGGTTTTTAAAAAAGCAATTTGGGTCTTCATTTTTATGTGCTTTCCCTCCCCCACCCCAATGCCACCCTATCTAAGGTTATTTTAAGGACTTTTCATACCTTTGTCTCTTACAAGGCTCATCTGGCAAGCATAATTATAGGATGTACCTTTTCTGTTGGTAAAATCTCCTCTGGCCCCACTGGCATTAACACAAAGCAAAGGGCCAGCTGGGTTTCATGGACACTCTGTTCTCCTGACTCAGGGTAATTATCTCCCTTCCTCCCATGATCATAGACTACTCAAAAGGAAGGCTGCAACACACTGCTGAAGTGTTAAAAACTGTTTACCTGGGCCAAACAAGAGTGTGTGGGAGTGTGTTTTCTTGAGGGAGAGAAGAGAGAGAAAAACCATCACCAGTTGTAGCAATCAGATTGTTTGTGCCAAAACAAGGGTGAGTCACAGAGCAGGCTGCCAGCCAGCAGGAATGGAGATAGAACCTGGAGCCACACCCTCCAGAATAAGAATAGTATTCTGTGATCTAAGTGGGAAAAAATGTACCTGCTCAGTGAACTGGCTAGAGACGGGGCTTTGTCATTACGGCAATTTAGGTAGAGCTATGATTAGAGAGGGACCAACCTGCCAAGATCAAAACCAAAGTCACCTCCAGTCTTCACCCTGCCCTTTCAGACTATCTTCCTGTCATTGTCCTCTCTTTATCTAGCTGGTATCTCTGAGCCATGATGTGGCCTGGAGTCTTTGTGGGGAAAGCACCTGATGTTTAATCAAAATAATCATAGTAATGATCTTTAAAAATGCTGATGATGATTGAGAAAGTTTGAACAAAAGCAACAAAAAAAGGAAAATGGCAAATGTTAAAGGAGTTCTGAGAAAGCAGGCACATTAACATACTATTGGTGCAACTGTGAATTTATCTCAACACTCTGGAAGCAATTTAGAACAGGCCCCAAAAGTCACTAGTGCATAACTCTTTGATGTACCAATACCTCTAATTGCTCTATAGCCCCAAAAAAATCAAAGGGAAAAGGAAAAAGACCCTTATATACAAAAATATTTGTGGTGGCTCTTTTTATTTATTTATTTATTTATTTATTTTGGGTGGCCAAAAAAAAAAAAGGGGACCTGAAATCTAAGAGTGTTTTCATCAATTAGGGAACAGCTAAATAAATTATGGGGCAGCTAGGTGATATAGTGAATAGAATACTGGGCTTAGAATAATGAAGACTCTTCTTTCTGAGTTCAAATCTGGCCTCAGATACTTATTAGCCATGTGACCCTGGGCAAGTCATTTTACCCTGTTTGCCCCAGCTTCCTCGTTTATAAAATGAGCTAGAGAAGGAAATGGCAAACTACTTCAAGTATCTTTGCCAAGAAAACCCCAAACGGAGTCATGGAGAGTCAGACACAACTGAATAACAACAAAAAACAAAAAATTATATTATGTGAATGTAATAGAATATTATTGTGCCATAAGAAATGATGAAGTGATAGTTTTGGAGAAACCTGGGAAGACTTGTATTGAATTGAGGCAAAGCGAAATGAACAGAACAATGCATACTATAACAATAACATTATTTTTAAAAAAACTTTTGAAAGGTTCAATATTAACACAATGACTAAATATGATTCCAGGGACCAGTGATGAAGAGTGAAACCTACACAGTGATAGAAAAGTGATGGACTCGAAGTCCATAATAAGACATATATTTTTGCACATGGCAGCATGGGAATTTATTTTACTCATCTGCTTATTTGTTACAAATGGCAGGAGTATTTTTTTTTTACTTTCTCAGTGAAAGTGGAAGGAAGGAAAACAAATGCTTATTAATTAAAAATTAAATTTTTATTTAAAATTAAAAAAACTTAAATGTAAATGAAACTGGCCTCCCAGAGAAGGTTGTGCACTGCTCCATCTCCACTGTCTCCCTTGGTACTTTCTGGAGGATGATTGTCCTGGGACAGACCATAGACACTGACCAAGTTCTCATTACCCCTAGCACCTGAGCAACTGATATATAAAAATTTCCATGAATTCCTCTAATTTCAGAAAATCATTTTGAAAAATTCTGTCGGGGTGGCTAGGTGATGCAGTGAATAGAACACCGGCCCTGGAGTCAGGAGGACCTGAGTTCAAATCCAGCCCACTTAACACTTACTAGCCTAGTCACACTAGTGTAACCTTGGGCAAGTCACTTAACCCCAATTGCCCTGCATTCCCCACTCCAAAAAGCAAAAAGAAAAAAAAAAAGAAAAATTCTGTCTCATCCAATTGCAGTTACTACTCAAAACAAGATGCAGCAGGTGGGTAGTTCATTACCTCTGGCTGTTAAAGGAGAGATACTCTCTAAACTGAGATAGATAGATAGACTAGATAGATTAGATAGGTAGATAGATAGATGGATAGATGGATGGATAGATAGATAGATAGATAGATAGATAGATAGATAGATAGATAGATAGATAGATAGATAGATAGATAGATAGATAGATAGAGATAGATTAGATAGACAGAAACCTGATTTCTGCTAAAACTATGTCTAGGTTGAATCTGAGCAGCTTATCTTTGTGGATAGAAATCTGAAAACATCTTGTTGCTAGATATTTGATGTGTTTTGTGATCTTAATACAAATGACACTGAGAAAAGTTGCTAAGGAAAACTAAAAACAAATAGTCAATTATTCAGAAGATTTTAGAACGGGAAAGGACTCATAAACACAGAACATTAGGGCCAGAGAGGCCTTAGGACATGTAACATCAAAACTAGGAGAAACTTTAGAAAATAGAAAGTCAAAACTAGAAGGGACCTTAGAATTCATGTAATCTAGGGTTTCTTGGGGTCCAAGAATTTGGATTTTTAGTTGTTGTTGCTTCTATTTTTTGACAATTTCATTTCAATATAGTTTCCTTTGTAATCCTAGGTATTTTATTTTATACACTTAAACATGATGTTCTGTGAAAAAATCCATAGTCTTCCTCAGAATGCCAAAGGAGCTTACGACACAAAAAAAGGGCATAAGAACAACTCACCTTCCACCCACACCCCTCAGGCTGTACAGACTGAGAAGGATAGACTAAAACATACAGGATGTCTCAAAAGTCTTTATACAGTTTTAAGATTGGGACACTCTGTATAAAAAATAATTGAAACCTAAGATAAAAAAGGAGATGAGAGAACACCTAACTATCCTCAGGGTGTCACCATGCCTAGATTTAAAAAATTTTTTAAAAATCCATCCCAAGGTACTAAAGAATTAACAGATGTGATTGCTGAACCAGTAATGATGATTTTCAAAAAATCAGAGAATGTTAGGGATGCTGCAATACTAAAGACAAGCAAATGTCCTAGTTTTCAAAAAACAAAAAAGAACTGATTATAGACTGATATAAATTATAGTTATAGACATGATTTCAATTTCTGGCAGTATTTCAGAATATAGTTTTGGAGAAGTAGTTGGTGAGCAATTAGAAGGGGAAATAGTCAATGCTGGGAGCCAGAATATGCTGGTGAAGAACAGATTATTCCAGATTAAGCTATTTTTCTTATACATTTACCAGACTGATAAATCAGTAGAAAGATGTAGCTATGGCATACATGGATTTCAATAAGACATTTGACAAAATCTTTCATGCTATCTTCATGAATAGATGTACAGATATGGGGTAGGTAATAACATGATTATCTGGATTCAGAATTTGAGTGAAAGACTAGATCCAAAGAGCATTCATTAATGGATCAGTATCCATTGAGTGCCTTCAGGGATCTGTCCTTGGTCTTCTTCTGTGCAACATTTAAATCAACTATTTGAATGAGGGCATATTAAGTAAAGTTGTATGATCAAGAGTTGGATGATGATAAATATCATAAATGATAAAATTGTGATGTGTCATGATGATGTGTCATGTGTCATGATGATGTGTCAGATGACATATATGACAATGATAAAGTTGTATGATGATGCATCAGATGATGACAAATAAGATATAATGAGAGTTGCATGTTAATATGTTGGATGATGATAAATATAATGATAAAGTTGCATGATGA
>NW_027187342.1:631391-768383 GCF_028583685.1 Petaurus breviceps papuanus | reverse complement strand
GCATTTTAATATGTTGGATGATGATAAATATAATGATAAAGTTGCATTATGATGTGTCAGATTATGACAAAGATGATATAATAATAAAGTTGCATGATGATAAATATGATACAATGATAAGGTTGTATGATGATGTGTCACATAATGACATGTATGATATAATGATAAAGTTGGGTGATGATATGTCGGATGATGACAAATATAATATAATGATAAAGTTGTATGAGGATGTGTCAGATAATGACAAATATGATATAATGATATCGTTGGATGATGACGTGTTAGATGATGACATATGTGATATAATGATGAAGTTGGATGATGATATGTTGGATGATGATAAATATAATGATAAAGATGTATGAGGATGTTTCAGATGATGATAAATATGATACAATGATAAAGTTGTATGTGTATGGTGACATGTTGGATGATGACAAATATGATATGATGATAAAGTTGCAGGATGACATGTTGGATGATGATAAATATAATGATAAAATTGCATGGTGACATGTTGGATGTGATAAATAGGATACAATGATTAAGTTGTATGATGATGTCAGATAATGACAAATATGATATGATGATAAAGTTCTATGATGACATGTTGGATGATGATAAATATAATGATAAAGTTGCATGATGACGTGTTGAATGCTGACAAATCTGATATAGTGATAAAGTTGTATAATGACCTTATTCTCTCTGAGCCCAAGTTTCCTCATATGTAAAATGAAGATAATAATGCCAGCCTCATAGGTTTGTTGTGATCACAGATGTGCTGGTAAATATTTAACAACCATAGCTCTGGAGGGGAAATGTATATATGCAGGACACACTTTTAAGTTTAATCTGCATTATTAACATTTTCTCCATAATTTTCTTAAGTTTAGACAATCAACAAGACAATAAATCAAATCTTGATTTATAGGTTGTCTATTTCTAAGGTGTAGATGTTTCAAAGGTGTAAGGTTTTTACTATCAACTCTTAGGAGTCTGTTTGAGCTGGCTCCAGCACCCCCCTGATTGTGATGCCTAAATGAGATAAAATATTCATTGTGCCTTTTCCACTTTAAAGTATTATATAAATGTCAATTATTATTACTAATACAGATAAGGTGCTTAGAAAATCTGAAGATTACACAAAGCTAGGAGCAATAGTTACCACTAATGAGAGTCAATATCCACAAGACCTCAGTAGGCTGTAACATTAGGCCAAATTCAATAAGAAGAAATTGAATAGAGATCATTTTAAAGGTTTTTATTTATGTTTATTTATATATATTTATTATATATATAATATATATTTATTTATATTTAAAGGTTTACTCTTGGGTACAAAAAAACAAGGTCCCCCAAAATGGGAGAGGTGTGGCTAAAGGACAATTCTTATGAAAACAACAAGGAAAGTAAGGAAAGTGAAAGTTCAATATGAGTCTGTAGTATAATAAGACAACCAAAAAGCTAACTGTTCTAGGTTACATTAATAGATTCTTAGCATTCAAAATGAGGGAAGTGATAGTCCTGTGGCTAGATTCAAAACTAAAATATTATGTTCAGTTCTAGGCAAAACTGTGAGGGTCCCACAATTTCTGCCATCAAGGGTTCTATGATCTCTAATATAGGCATGCCTGAGAAAATAAGGGAAAAGTCAGGAGATATTGTTAAGGATATATCTATTGCTGACCTTGTGACTCACAGTTATCTCTCACTGAATGGCTTTTTGGTGTAAGCTATGCTTTAGGACATTCGGTGACATAAAAGAAGGACACAAGTGTAAGCACAAGGGGAAAGTGAGCCAGGTGATGTGCTTGGCTACAAACAGGTCTCCCCTGGCTCTTTGACTCTCTTACTCTCCCTTCTATTAATACAGTCTATAGCATAGGAGTCAATTTAGAAATGCTGCCCCAGACAGTGGAACTTGTTCTGCTTTTATATACTGGCTACAGAGAGCCTCATGGGGGGAAGAAGCTAGTGACTGATTCAGGCATATTGGCAATAGCTACTTTCTTTCTGCCTTGCAAATTATAGGTCAAGGCCATTGACACACTAGGCCACGTCCAAAAGAGGATGATCAAGATGATGAGAGAACTAGAAAGTATTACGCAGGAACTTGGGAGTTTTATTCTAGAAAAGATATAGATAAATATACATAGACAGATAGATAGATTACAGATGGTTAGAGAAGATAAATGATACATAAATGGATAGGATAGAAGATAGCTAGATAAATATATAAATCAGCATAAGATAGATAGGTAGATAGATAGATAGGTAGATGGATGGATGGATAGATAGATAGATAGATAGATAGATAGATAGATAGATAGATAGATAGATAGATAGATAGATAGATAGATAGATAGGTGGGTAGACAGATGGACAGATGGATGGACAAATGGACAGACAAGCAGATAGGATAAATGGATGGATAAGATGGTTGATAAATGACACATAGGGTGAGTGAGCCATTGAATGAACAAACATTTATTAAGAGCTTACTATGTGTCAGGCACTGTGCTAAGAACAGGTCTATGACAAGTGTCTTCACATATTTGAAGGACTGTCATGTGACTGATAGATTAGATTTGTTTTGCTTGAGCCCATAGGATAGAAGTAGAATAGATGAGGAGCGTTTGCCAAGAGGAGGTTCTAGGCCTGATATAAGGATAAACTGACTAATATTTAAGCTCATCCAAAAGTGGATTGGACTGACTTCTAAGTTCTCTTATCACTAGAGGCCTTCAAATAGAGATGCTTAATAAATGTTTATTGGATTGAATTGAAGTGAATTAGATGACCACTTATCACTGAGGTAGTAGAAGACATTCATATCTGCTAGACGTCCTCTCTGAAGTCCATGTGTGTAAGCATTCTCTTCCCAGCAAGAATCAAAGATCTTCAACTTTATCCCTCTAGGCCTCAGTTTCCTCTTCTGCAAAACAAGGTGGTTGGACTAAATGAACTAAGGTCCCTTCCTGCTTGAATTCTATGATCCCATAAGCCATTTTTTATACTTTTTAGATATTTTCCAGTTGTTCCTGGGAAGCCTGCTTGGTATCTTAGCATTGTGGGTATTTATTTGCCCCACTCTAACAATGAAGTCAATGGTTAGTTGGTCTCATGCTTATTCCGGGTGTTCCTTCTTAAATAAACAAGTGAAAACCACAGACCTTCAGATCTTCACCTATATCCTTCAGATGCCTGTCATTTGGGGGCAAAAATCATGAAACAAGAGTCCATCTATGCCCTTAGCAAGTTGTTTACTCCCATTTATTAACTAGCTTGAAAATGCCCATTTTATATATGTGTACACCTAGAATCTCTCTGAGTAACTCTTTAATTTCTTTTAAAGTTTTGATTCCTTTGGGGTTTTTTTTAATACCACAAACATTTCCCAATATATCTCCCCTTACCAATAGTGCTATCCCTTGTCACAAAGAATAATAGTTAAGCAAATGAACCAGTAAAGTGACTATAGGAAAATCAACATTCTGCTTACAAAGACCTCCTCCTACCTACCAAACAAAGAGAGGCGTCCTTTGTTATCTATCCCCTAGTACCAGTATTGGTAATTGCTTTTACTCTGGGTTCAACTGCCGTTTAGAGTTGTTTTTATTTACATCAGAGGTTGAACATGTAACAAGCAATACTGCAGACTGATCCCTAACCAGATTAAAGTGTAATTGGGATCTATTTAACAAAAAATAAAAATACAATTAAGATATAGATAATATTACATTTTACAAGTAAGCAAATCAATATACAGTCTGTAGTTTAGTGAACCGCTCTTCCAATCTGAGGTAAACACTACTAATTTATACCACTGTATTCATCATGTATTTTGTCCTCCTGGTTCTGCTTATCTGAATTATCTTAGGAAGATTCCAAAGATCACCTGGAAGGATTACCAGACACCAAAGCCCTTTCTTGAACTAAACTACCAAACTCTGCTTCAGAGAGCCCAACTCTGATGGACTGGCCACTTTGTTTGAATACAAAACATATCCTTGCCAAAAAAGACTATTTTATGAAGAACTCACACAGGGCAAGCGTACACATGGTGACCAGAAGAAACAGTACAAGGACACGCTCAAGGTCTCCCTGAAGAACTTTGGAATTGATTGTGTGTCTTGGGAGACACTGGCACAGGACTGCTTAGCATGGTGCACCCACATCAGAGAAGGTGCGATACTCTATGATCAAAGTAGAATTGAAGTAGCTCAGAAGAAACATGAGATGCACAAATTTAGAGAATTCACATGAACTATTTGTGCCCAACCTGCAGTAGAGGATTCCGAGCTCATATTGGTCTGATCAGTCACAGTAGGACACAATGTAACTTGACTCTAACATAGTGATGTCATTTTGGTCCTCTTCAGAAATGAAGGACAATAATCAACCATTTCATCTTTTATTATGGCACAACAATATTCCTTTTTAGTATACCATAGTTTGTTACACCACTGATTGGCATCTACTAAGTTATTACTAATATTTTGGTATGTATGGGGCCTTTCTTTTCAACTATCTTTGATCTCAAGTACATCTCCCATGAAGCCACCAAAGTGATTTTCCTAAAGCATCTGTCCAACCATGTCATTCCCATACTTGATACACTCCATTTGCTCCCTATTTCCTGCCGGGTCAAAAATCCTCTTTTGGTATTCATAAACCTGCTCCCAAACCATAACCTCTCAGTTTTCTTATACCTTATACTGTGCACGTGCACGCGCGCGCACACACACACGCACACACTTCAATCCAGTGACACTGGTCTCCTTGCTACTCCCATCTCCATATTCTGGGAATTTTTCCTAACTGTCCCCCATGCCTAGAATTTCTCTCCCTCTTCATTTTGGACTACTGGATTCCCTGGCTTCCTCCGAGTCCCAAGTAAATTCCTACCTTGTATAGGGAAATTTTCCTAATACCTCTTAATTCTAGTGCTCTCCCTCTGTTAATTATTTCCTATTTCTCCTGTATTTAGAGTAAATTTGTTTTCCTCTTGTCTCCCCAATTTGATTATAATCTCCTTGAGTACAGGAACTGTCTTTAGTCTTTATTTTTATATTCTCAGTGCTTAGCACAGTGCCTGGCTTAATAAATGCTTATTGACTGACTAATTAATTATATACTTAAGAAAAGCAAGCTGTACACAATAGAGATCTGCCATTACATGTATAATCCTCTTTTCTGTTCTATTGTGTAAATGCTCATTTTACTTGGCATTTGTTAAGAATAAAAAAAGTACTGCTAAAAAGAAAAATAAATGTTTGTTAATTGAAAAATAAAGAATTTTTTTAAAGTTCCTCTGAGCCCCAGAAAAACGGATATACAGTTGGATAAACAAAACTATTCCTTTCACAGAGTAGCGATAGCACTTTAATGTTTATGAAGCACTGCACAATATTATTCTCACAACTACCCTAGTTATCCTTATTTTACAGATGAAGAAGTTGAGGCAGACAGAGGTTATGTGACTTGTCCAGGATCACATAGCTAGTAAGTGTCTGGAGATAAGATTTGTACTCAAGTCCTCCTGAGTCTGGATTCAGTACTCTAGTCACTGTACCACCTAGCTATGTCACATATCCCCTGATTTTCAATCTCAGTGCCTTTGTTTATGCTATTTCTTATACCTAGAATACTTTCCTTCCTCCCCATCTCTTCATGCTTGAAAGCCCGGTTCAAATGCTGCCTCCTCTAAAGAGCCTTCCCTCATTCTCCAACAGACAATGGTTTCTCCTCCCTAAGAAGCCTCATAGCTCTTTGCTTTCACCTCCCCATCTACTTATTCACCCTATTCCATTTTATTACTACTTATATAGATGGCTAACATTGGTAGGTAGAAAGGAAGCAAGACTATTTAATGGAAGGAGCACCCAGATCTTGAAGTCAGAAGTCAAGGATTCTGGTCTGAGCTTGAACCATCAGCTGTACATGCAATTCTCCCTGCTGAAACTCAGTTCCCTCATCTGTGAAATGAGGGAAAAAATAATACTTCACATGTTCGTTTCTGGATAAGTGCTTTTTTAAACTTTGAATCCTATAGAAATATAAGTTATATCCATCCTCTACCAGATTATAAGCACCCTTAAAACTATAAGGAGTTTTTCTTTTTTATCTTCTCTAGGGTCCATTTCAGTGTTTTCTCATATTAGGTATCTGCATGGATTCCCTTACAAAATATACTTGCTATCTATATATTTCATGCAGGTAAGGAATTGTTCTCAGCCAGGTATCCAATGGGAAGTAATTTGCAAGGAACTCAGGACCTTTTGAGTGTACTGGAAAAGGCTTCTGGCAGAAGGTGGAATGTGAGCTGTCTTGAAGGAAGTCAAAGAAACTGAGAGATGAAGGGAAAGAAGGAGAGCATTCAGGGCATGGAAGACAGACATTGCAAATGCATGAAGTTAGGAGATGGATGGAGTGTCACATGTGAGGAGTAGCAAGGAGGTCAATGTAGCTGGATCATAGACTGAAGGGAATAAAGTGGAAGACTGGAAAGGTAAGGAGAGTCCTGGTTATGAGGAGCTTTAAAGCCCAAACAAAGAACGACATTTCACAAAGCCATAGAAGGGAGATTCAAACATAGATCATAGGACCATAGATTTAGAGCTGGAAATGACCTGTAAGGTCATTCAGTCCAACCCCTTCATTTTGTGGATAAAGAAAATATGGTCCAAAGAAGTTAACTGACTTGCCCCACTTTACCCAGCAGAACTAGAATTCAGGCCAGGTCTTCTGACTACAAATATAGTGTTCTTTTCACCAGAAGACACTAAAATCTCCTCTAACTAAATCTAGTGCTTTCTGCACTAAGTTGGGAAGGAACAAGAGATCATCTGGTCCAACCACTTCATTTGACAGATGAGGAAATTGAAGCCCAAGGACACACAGTTAATAATAGAACGTTACAACAACCAGTGTGCCCATCAAACCATACAGTGCTGGCATGCTGCTGCAGGAGCATCCAGACTCAGAGGCAACAGGTTGGCATGTGCTCATCAGCCTTCTCACACTCAGCTCAAGGCTTCTTCCTGCCAGCTGAACTGGAAATCATATGCTTATGGTATCTCAGCACTGATGCTCCCATGCCCTGCAGGCACAACAAATAATGATTATTACTACTATAACTGTGCATAATAATAGTAGAAGAGGTGGGAACACAGCATTTCCAACAACTCAAACCCCACAGTAATAACTGTTTACCTAGTGCCTCTGAGACATTAACCCATTGACCTTCACCACACCCTTGAGGGGCAAACAGTGTTGTCAACATTTTACAAAAGCAAAAACTAAGGCAGAAAGGCTAGTGGTTTTCCCAGTCTGAAGAACGGTAAAGTGTCAGAGCAGATTGAAAATCCAAAAGCTCTGAAGCTGACTGGACCAGAATTTAGTGCCCCAAAGGGTGTGACACCTAGGCAGTTCTAGATATAATGAAGAGGGTGAGGGGGGATCATTCTCTTCATTATGGGCCACAAGGGAAGAAGCAGATAGACTGTCATGAACCATATGCTAGAATTGGTTATTATTTATTTTTTAAATGAGAGCGATATACCAGAGGTCTTCAGTGGCTCTGGGGTCAGAGGAACTGAGTTCTAATCTTGACTTGGATGCTTCTAAAATCCCACCTTCTACAAGAAACCTTCCCTAACCCCTCTTGATTCCAGTGCTTCCTTCTTAATTTCCTATAACTTGATTTGTATATATTTGTTTGTATATTGTCTCCCTCGTTAAATTGTAAGCTCCTTGAGGGCAGGAACTGTCTTTTGCCTCTTTTGGCATCCCCAGCACTTATTGCGCCTGGTACATAATAAATGTTTTTTGAATTCTGAATTGAATTACTCCCTGTGTAAACTTGAGCAAATCTTCCTTGGGAGGTGATTTAAATGAAGAGGTTAGACTAAATGACCTTTAAGGTTACTTCCATCCCAAAAGCTATGATCTTCTGATCTATGACCTGCCCACTCCCCAGCAGATTATAACCTCCTCAGGGGCAGAATCTAGTTTTGGTTTTTTTTTTCCTTTCTATCCCCAGGACCTAGCACAGAGCTTGGCCCAAAGTAGGTCCTTAATAAATAGTTGCTGAATTTGTTGAAAATAATTTAAGTGTGGAAACTATAAGTGTAATCACTTGAGTAGGTGAAACTGTAAGCCCTGAAAGGGGGGCTATCTGATCCAATTAAACAATTGAATTGACTTGGGTTTCCAATTTGCAGAAACCACTCCCCTCCCCACCCCAGCCCCGGACTCTCATCGTCTCTTCATCGACTCTCTCCCTCAAAATCCTCCTCTTCCTTCAAGACTCCACTCAGGTACCATCTCCATAAAATTTTCCCTTGTCCCTTCCTCCTCCTGCCATGGAATGGTTAATGATCTCTTTCCCTACACCAATTTTCTAAGAGCACTTTATCTGTATCTCTGTTTTATCACAATCACAAACTACTTTGTGTTATACTTAACTTGAAGCTTGTCATTTCCTCCCCAGAGTAGAATGCTAGCACCTTAAGGGGCAGAGAATTATTATTCATCTTTCTATCCACAATGAAATTTTGTACAATATCTTATAATACTAATAATAACTAAAACATCCATGGGGCAGGAGGATAGGGAGAGAGAGACAGAAACAGAGAGACAGAGAAAATGAACTTTATGGGGCAGCTAGATGGTACAGTGAATAAAGCTTGTAGTGCAAAGGATCTAAGTTCAAATCCCACCTCAGACACTTACTAGCTGTGTGACCCTGGACAAGTGACCTGTTTGCCTTAGTTTCCTCATCTGTAAAATGAGTTGAAGAAAAATGGCAAACCACTCCATTATCTTTGCCAAGAAAATTCCAAATGAAATCAGTCAGATGTGACTAAACAGCAGCAACAAAGTACTTTTTATATTTATTTCCTTTGACATTCACAACCCAGAGAAATAGGTACTATTATTACCCCCATTTTGCATCTCAGAAAATTGATGCTGAGAGAGATTAAATGATTTCCTTAGAGTTACATAGCTAATAAGTGTCTGAAGCAAAATTTAAACACAGTATTCACTCCAAGTGCTACACTATTCACAATACAACTGCACAACAGGCACTTAGTAAATATTTGTTGAATTAATTTGACTTTATATTTGTTTTTTTTAATTAACAGAAATCTATTTTCTCTTTCTCCTATTCCTCCCCTCAAGCCACTGAGAGAAAAAATAAAGAAAAAAATTTCTCGTAACAAATATGCACAGTAGAAATTGGAGAATGGTTAAGCAACTTGTGGTATGTGAATGTAATGGAAAATTACAGTGCAGTTAGAAATTGTGTGTGATAAACACAGAGAAGCATGGGAAGATTTAAATGAACTGATGCAGAGTAATCAGAGTCAATATAAAAATATATATACATAGTAACTACCATAATGTAAATGGAAAGAACAACTATACAACAAAAATCAAACATCAACAAAAATCAAAAGCAAATGTAACAAAATTATAAAAATCAAGCATGATTCAAATGAAAAAATATAAGAAGACATCCCCATCTACCCCTCTATGGAGGTGAGAGGTCCACAGGTGCTATATATTTATTATACATGTTTTTAGGATTTTTTCAAAGTATTGATCAGTTATACTAACTTTTTTTCTCTCTAAAATATACTATTTGTCTTAGTAATTACAAAGGAAACCAATTATACTGAAATGTAGTTATCAAAATCTTGGAGAAAAAAAAGACTCCAAGTTAAGAACCCCCTTAATAAAGGGAGTCAACATATAGAGAGGAGTGGTGGCCAAGGTGGACTGCTTTAGGATGGTGAGTTCTTACCTCTTTGACTTTAGGGAAGTTCTGAGTTCAATCACAAATTGCTCTGAATCTCTAGTTAGGAACATTGCTAGTGCCTAGGCAGAGGTTGGGCTTTCTGCCTAACTTTATATTAATATCTATCTCTAATTCCTCCTTTGACTTCTCTCTGGTAGAGAAAAAACTCAGTTTACTGGAAACATTTGCATAATAAAACAATGTTATATTATAAAATCTATGTATAGATAGGCATTGGAAAGAGAAATTAGATGACTAATGTGAAAATATGCCTAACATGATTGTACATGTATAACCTATATCAGATTGCTTGCTGTCCTGGGAAGGAGGGAGGGGAGAGTGGGAAGAAGAAAAATTTGGAGCTCAAAATCTTATAAAAATGAATGTTGAAAGCTATCTTCACATGTAATTTTTAAAAAATAGAATACTATTAAGGAAAAGAAAAAAAAAGAAGTTGGGGAAAGACATCAGGTGGACATGCTCGACAAAAATAGGAAAATAACAAATACTGGAGGGGCTGGGGGAAAATTGGCACTTTAATATATTGTTTGTGGATCCGTGAACTGGTTCAATTATTCTAGAATGCAATTTGGAACTATACCTCCAAAGCTATTAAACTCTGCATGCCCTTTAACCCAGCAATACCACTTCTACATCTAACCCCAAAAAGATCAAAGAAAGAGGGAAAGCACCCATGTATACAAAAATATTTACAGCAGCTCTTTTTGTGGTGGCAAAGAATTGGAAACTGAGAGGATGCCCTATTGCAGAATAGCTGAAAAAGTTATAATACATGAATATGATGGAATACCATTGTGCTGGGAAGACTTGCATGAATTGATGTAATGTGAAGTGACTAGAATCAGAACAATTTATACGATAGCAACAATATTGTAATATTGACCAGCTGATCATCTGATCAACTCTAAAAGACTTAAGAATTCTGATTAATACAATGACCAACTACAATGCTAAAGAACTCACTGATATAACATGCTATCCACCTCCAGATAGAAAGCTGATGGAGTCAGAATATGGACAAAAGTATATTTTTTTCCTTTTCCTTCCTTCTTTTCTTTCCTTCTTTCCTTTCTTTCCTTTTTTCTTTCTTTCTTATTTGACCCTTAGCAAAAATTGAATTTGGAGGAGTTGGCAGTGTTGCATGATGGAAAAATTGGAATGGTTTCCAATTCCAGCTGTACTGCTAATTAGCTATATGACTTGGGTTAATAACAGTAATGGCTTAAGTTCCTAGAGGGCCTTTCAGTTAACAAAACATTTTCTTCACAATAACCCTGAAGCTAGATAGTGCAAATATTAATATCCCATTTTCCAGATGAAAAAACTGAAGTTTCAAAAGGTTAAATTACTTATCCAGAGTCACACATCTCATAAATGTACCAGTCTGGAATCATAACAATTTCTGGTGGATATCTACATATTACTTCTAGGTCTGTAGACCTTGATTCTTTTTGAAACATAGATTTAGAGCTGGTAGAGACTTTGGAGGTCTAGTCCACCCTCCTCACTTATCTAGAGGAGGGTACAGACCCAGAGAGGGAGGTGACTTAACCATGGTTATATATACAGATGAGATGGGGACTTGAACACAGTTTTATGATTCCAAGTACAGGACACGTTCAACCACTATGCCCCATGCTTCCCTTCTCTGGACCTTAGCTTCCTCATGTATAAAATAAGAGACTGTGTCCCTAGCAGAGTGTAGGATCCAGGACAATGAATTCTGTGTCAAGCCTGAACTGTGTCATTCTCCACTTCCCACCCCATCCCCCAAAATCTCACACACACATTTATCCACTACTTAGCACAGTTCTTGGCACAAATATTTGTTGACTAACTGACTGGTAAAATCCGGTTAAAATGAACATGAAAGGCAGCCTTGCAGAGAAAAAGTTCCAAAAGGACAACATATAACTTTTAGGATATGTTTCAAGAGGGAAGTTCCTTTGATCAGCCTAGAGAGAGCACTTTATCCATAAAACCCTTTAATTTCTCTAGTCATGGATTCTGGCCTCATTTCTTGCCATCTCTTAGACCTTGTGCTGTATTCATGTTGCTGACAGCTACCCAGAGGAAAACTGGAAGCAGTCCAGGCAGATTTATAGTCCATACCCGATAATGCCAAGGCCACTTACATAACAGGTTGCTGAATACCACCGGACCTCTGGCAAAGGTTGGAGAAATGTAACTGTCAACTTGGAAATTCTGATCTAGCTGACTTCCTGAAAATGAAAGATGGGAATATTGTGCATTTCCCCCTAGGCCAAGTGGTTGTCCTCATGACCTTCGGGCTGGAATTCCCTGCCATTACAAGGCTCCATTTAGTACTGTGTCAATTGTTGGTCCAAAGACTTATATGGACCCAGATCTTCAGCCATATTCAGCCCCATAATCATCTCTTGTTTTAATAGAATGCCACAAAGAATTCCTGACAGGAGAAAGTGTAGGCTCCCAGTAGGTGGAGACAGCTGAAGTCCCAAATTTAGGGTAGTGGAAATATCACTGGATTGGGAATGAGGACCTAAGTTTGAATCCTGACTCTGTCACTTATGGAATCTACAATCATGGGCAAGTCACCTCCCTCTCTGGGTCTGTGCCCTCCTTTATATAAATAAAGAGGGAGAACTAGACCTCTAAAGCCTCTACCAGCTCTAAATCTATTTATTCAATAAGAGTCAGGTCCAGGAAGTAACATGTAGATCTCCACCATGAATTGACATAATTCCAAATTGGCTACAGGCCCCAATTATAACAATTGCTTCCAATAATAATTATGGTGGGAAGGTGGGAGGGAGGAAAGTTGGATTGGAGTATCCATGGAGCAGGTATAGGGGTGGGCCATTTCAAGAGGGTCATTGACTTGTGCTTTGCAATTACTCAACTGGCTTTACTGGCTCCTTGGTGCCCAAGACAGGAAGGAGACAAGTGTTAGCCACTGAACTGGAGGAGGCACCCCCTGAGTCAACTTTAAGAGTAATGATTCCATCCTCCCTCCACCACCCTCTTCCTTCCTATCTCTATAGAATGTGGGGACTTCCGGGCTCTCCTTCAAGATTCCAGGGGAAGAGGGGAGGGGGCAGAGAGAAGAAAATCTCTCTCCCTTCCCCTCTCCCCCAGAAGCTACAGCAACTGCTTGCATACAGCAGAGGAAAGATGCCCTTTGCTGAGTCTAAGTCCTTGCCTGTCACTTTTGCTTTGTGCTTCTTTCCATGAACACAGATAACTGAATAGCAATCCTGAGGCAAATGTTTCTAGCCTTGAAACCAACCTCATAAGTGTGAAAGGTCAGAAGGGCCTGCATCTCAATTCTGATTGCCCAGAAAGAGATGATCTCTGCAATAACTTCTTAGGAGAGATGACCTTTCAGAAAGATGTTGTTGAGTCATTTTTTTAGTCATGTCTAATTCTACATGATCCCATTTAGGGTTTTCTTAGCAGAGATACTAGAGTGGTTTGCCATTTCCTTCTCCGACTCATTTTACAGATGAGGAAACTGAGGCAAACAGTTACTTGCACAGGGTCAGCTACTAAGTATCTGAAGCCATATTTGAACTCAGGAAGAGAAGTCTTCCTAACTCCAGGCCCAGTACACTACCGTGTTTCCCCAATAATAAGACACTGTCTTATTATTTTTTTTTTGAAAGAAAAACACCAGAGGGCTTATTTTCAGGGGAGGGCTTATGTTGTCCTGCCTCAGCTCTCCTCCGCGGCACTGCTCTCAATGGCGCCAGCAAGCAAATCACTGGGGAAGAACAGGATGACGCGCTCACTGCTGCAGCTCTGATTGGATGCAGCTAGGAGCGCAGCGTGCATTTCACCCGGGGGGGGGGGGAACGGTGCATACAGAGGGTACCGTAATGTAGCGTGTAGCGCAGGGGATCACCTTCACTACAGTAGCAATCTCAACAGGGCTTATTTTCGGGGGAGGGCTTATTTTAGAGGAATCTTACGCAGTAAGGGGAGGGCTTATTTTCGGGATGGGTCTTATTATCGGGGAAACACGGTATCCTCTGTACCCTCTAGCTGCCCCATTCAGAAGGATAAGCATACTAAGGATGAAAGGTCTAAGAAAGCTGAAGCCATGGTCTGGTCTGCTAGAAGATATGGAATGTAAACGCATTCCTCAGACAGGGAACATGCAAAGTGAGTGGGAAATGCCTATTTAGCAGTCCCACAAAGTGTTTCATGTTTTAACATTTTAAGTACCAACCTCATGGGAGGGAATAATAGGAATTACATTACTATTTCATGTTCTACATATTTGTCAATAAGTTCTCATGACTCAAATATGTTTAAGCATTTATTTCATCAGTAGAAAAAAATAAATAACCATCCTATATCTGACCTACTTTATATATTGATGAGTACCTTTCTAGGAAGGACTCTGTCAATCCTTTTGAAAAGACCCTAAACATGAACCATTCCTAAGATTTGTTCAAAAGGTTTTACAAATTCTTTTGCAGGGTGCAGAGAGTGCAAAGAAAAGCCTGAATTTCACTGGGAATTCAAAGACAGTGTGTCTTAGTGGGAGACAGTACCCCACCCCACACCCATTCCCTCCAGGCCATAGGAACTTGTTGAGTGATGTCCAACTTTCTGTGACCCCATTTTGAGGTTTTCTTGGCAGAAATACTGGAGTAGTTTGCAATTTTCTTCTCCAGATCATTTTACAGATGAGGAAACTGAGGCAAATAGTAATTTAAGTAAGCAAATAGTGAGCTAGTAAGGAACTGAGGTCAGATTTGAACTCATGAAGATGAGTCTTCTTCATGCACCACCTAGCTGCCCCATGCTGCCTACCTGCCTACTTCCCTAGCTGGGAACTTACATGGTAACAACAGCTCACATCTCTGTCACACTTTGCAGCTTATAATATGCTCTCTACACAACAACCATGACAAGAATTCAAATTTTAACCCATTTTATAGATGAGAAATCTAAGATTCAGACAAGTTTAGTGCCCTGCCCACTGTCACATGGCTGCTAAGTGGCAAAGGGACAACACAAAGATCTCCTCCTTCCAAGCCTCCTTATCTTTCCATTATGCCCCCTGTTTGTATTTTTATAAATCCTGACTTTAAGGCACCAGGTGGTTCTAGGAGATACAACAGATATCAGGCTTTGCTGGAAGTGTAGACCAATATACAAAGCATGACAAGCCTGCCAGACGTTCCTGGCTTCACTTCTGAGTTGTGCTGAGGCCGTGTTGAGCACTATCCTAATATTTACTTTATTATATTAAAGGTTCCACTTGTATGTGTATATTAAAATATAAACATACGTACATATGTTCAGTGTTTAAGGGCCTGTGAGTGCTAGCTTCATTATTAACACATAGTTGGACTGCCTTTTATGCCTCGGTATAAAGAAAGGGCTTCGAGAAGAGTCATGGCAGAAGAAATCCATCACTGTGTGACCGGACCTCTGGGTGAAGAGGCTCTTTGCACTTACCCAGGCTAGGCCTCTGATCACAGATATACATCTACAACCAGGGCCAAATTTGAAGCCTCTCTGCCTTCATAGAACCTGCCAGAGTTTATGTTTCCCTGGAATAACCTTCTATGGAGTGGAATAGAATACAATGCAAGGCAATGAGGGCTTCCTGTGAGTCAAGCACAATGCTACAAACAGAAAAGCTAAATATTCCCTGCTCTCTAAGAACCCACATTTTAGTTAGGGGAGACAACATATATAAGAAGATTCAGTCACAGGACAGATGGCAAGGCCTGCTGGTCCTTACGGTTCAGGGACAAGGCAGATGACAGAATCTAGGCATCCTTACGATTCTGCAACAGGTCAATTGGAAATGCCAGGCGCTCCAGAGAGAAGGACAGCAGGGCAGACTGGTAAAGTCCAGTGGTCCCCTATCTTAAGAGATTTATAGTTGGTGACTCCCTCTTCAAACAATATAAGTGGCCATGTCTCTAACCAAAAACTGTAGGGAAGAGGTTATTGAGCCAGAGGGTCTGAGTAGAGCAGAACTCTGGTGTGGATAGGGCAGGGTGGAGGGAGTCAGCATCCAGCTGGGAGAGTAGATCCTGGTGGCAATGGGAGCAATGGGGGATATAAGGCAAGAGAAGGAAAGGACTCCCCATGTCCTGTTCCTGCTGTGCCTACAGAGCTCATTGGGATCTGGACCTCTCTGAGTGAACGAGAGAAGCACTGGGGAACCCAGCATGACCTCTGCTCCATGGAGAGGTATCTGAGGAGGGCTTAGTAAATGACTGTGTATTTGTATATGTACCTCTATATGTTTTGTAGTGTATATGTGCATGCATGTGTAGGTGTTATATATACATGTACATGTATGTACATATATATACTTCCAGCACATTTGGAGTATGTTACACATCTGTCTACCTCGCCATAGCTATATCTACCTACATCTATCTATCTCTAGATAGCTAGCTAGCTATATTGAGCTAACTATATTGAACTAGCAAGTTATATCTATCTCTGTCTAGCTCTCTCTCTCTCTCTCTATATATATATATATATATATATACACACATACATATATAACATGTAGATCTAGTATATATCAAGAAAGAAAGATAGAGAAAGAAAGGAAGAAAGAGAAAAAAGAGAAAGAGAGAGAAAGAAAGGAAGGAAGGAAGAAAGGAAAAAAGAAAGGAAGAAAGAAAGGAAGAAAGAAAGAAAGAAAGAAAGAAAGAAAGAAAGAAAGAAAGAAAGAAAGAAAGAAAGAAAGAAAGAAAGAAAGAAAAAAAGAAAGGAGGGAGGGAGGGAGGAAGGAAGGAAAGAAGGAAAAAAAGAAAGAAAGAAATGCAGAAAGAAAGAAAGATGGATTCTTTGGGGTTTGTTTTGGTCTGCACTCATCAATCAAGGAAATCCCTGATATAGAGACTCCTTTACTGAAAATCAGAAACTTCTAGTTTTGATTTCCATGGGCCACTGAGAGAGGATATGACTTATACATGGCCATATAATTACTATGTGTCAGAGGTAAGACTGGAATCCAAGTCCTTCTGACTCTAAGGGCAGCCTTTTATTCATAAAACTAAACCACTTCTGTGTGTGTCTACATGTATGTGGATATGTGTGCATGTGTGCATATTTGGGTGTTTGTGTGCATATATCTCTGGCACAATGAATAGATCCTCCATGGAGGATTTATAGAAGGATGTGAATGATAGTAATGATAACAGCCAACATGTATATAGTGCTTATGATTGTAGCGCCAACACAATATTCACAGCACCAATGGTAACTATGAATATGCTGGCATAATTTTGAATTGCAAAATATAACAGACTCTCCACATAGAAGACAGAAGCAAAACATTTTTCAGACACCAGAAAACTTAATTCCAACACTAGAAAGTCAAATCCATCATAGTAGCAAAGAAGTTAATATACCTTATCACCACAGAGAGTAACACCATCCCAAAGCCTTTCTACAAATACCATAACACAGCAGGAGGCAAGCACTCACAAGTCTAGCTGTCTCCTTGCCTGTGTCTCTCTCCCACCATCTAACCGCTCTGGCTCCCAGTTTCCTGTGGGCTCTGCTTCACCTTTCAGCAAACTCCTCCCATCACAGGCTCCATATGATTACATTCAGTCTACTAGGGGGCAGGGAAGATCTTCAAATTCCCATTACCATTACAACAATATAGTGCTTACTGATGCATTTATTTTATTTCTTTTTGGAAGGCAATTGGGGTTAAGTGCCTTGCCCAAAGTCACATGGCTAGTTTTTATGTTAAGTATCTGAGACCAGATTTGAACTTGGGTCCTCCTGACTCCAGGGCCGGTGCTCTATTCACTGTGCCACCTAGCTGCCCTGATGCATTTAGCTTAGTGCATTATTCAGTCTCACAGTTTTGGTCCTGGAGTTCAGCTCTTTGCTCCTCTTAGCCCATGGGTCTCTGTTAATTCCAGCCATCTACTGGATTCAGATGCTCCTGGGACTGGTGTGTCTTCCCATTCTGTTTCTACTTGTTGGGGTTTTGGTGCTGGCTTACTCTCTAGAGAGGCTTTTCTTACATAACAGGTCTTAACTTGTCAGTTTCTAGCATTATTTCAAAGCAAAATGAAAATAGTAGCCATTCTCTTTTTGACCCCTATGCAAGAATGTAAGATTCTTGAGGGTAGAGATCATATAACTTTTGCACACGTATCAGCCACACAGATTGTGTGTGTATCGGCACAAAGAGAATGGTTAGGAAACAGATTGTTTATACTATAAATGGTGTAAGAATTAACTCACAATGTATCTGCATGATGAGTTTTAGAATTTTTTTCATTTCATGAGTTCATCTCTGTTTTTTAAGACTTCTCATTCTAGGGTTATATTTTTACACTGTCCTGTCTCAATATGATAATCTGAGTATATTTCATTTTGCAAGCAATAACAATTTCATTCATCTTTTTAGTTTTATATATTTGACTATTTCCTAGGATATTTTTAAAAGCTATATGTTTCATTCATTTTCTCATTTGTTAATATAAACATTCAGACATAAATTTTATTTAAGTTTTAAAAAAACCCAGCTGCTATATACCAAGCACTTTTCAACTATTATCTCATTTGATCTTCACAATTCTGGGAGGTAGATGCTAATATTATCATCCCCAGTTTATAGATGAGGAAACTGAGGTAGCCTAAAAGATTAAATCACACAACTCATAAGTGTAAAATAACAGCTAACATTTATATATTGCTTACTATGTGCTTTACACTGATTATTTCATTTGATCCTGACAACAATTCTGGAGGTATGTGCTATTATTATCCTCATTTTGCAGATGTAGAAATTGAGGCAAGTGACTTGCCTAGGGTCACACAACTTATAAGTATCTGAGGTCAGATGTGAACTCAAGTCTTCTGACCCCAGGCCCAGAGTGCTATCTACTGCACTTAGCTGTCCATGAGAAGATATGGAAGGAAAGGCTGTGATCTGTACCAGTGAAGGAAGTAAGTGCCCACATCAATGAGATAGATCACAGCTCTGCTAAATCACAGAAATATCCATACATGCATGTGTATGTCTGTGAAGATTCTCCAACTTGAAAAAGTCTAAAAATCCTTGTTGCAGTGGATGTTATCACATATTTCAAGTTTTATTTCAGGACTTAAGTTCTTCCATCCAACAAATGGCAATGCTTATTGTCTACAGAACAGTATCATCAGTAGAAAGCTATAAAAATAATTCCTGGCATTGTTATTTTAAAATGATCAAAATTATTCTGATTAGTTAATGAATCGTCATGGGGACCTTTGGAAAGGCAAAGCTTGAACTTGGCCTAGAGCAGGAATTCTAGCTGACTGTTTCTTTATGAACTGATTGGGCTCAATACAGCAGCTATACTGTTCAGTGGATTGAATCAACACTTGGAATCTGGAAGACCAGAGCTTAAATCTTATTTCAGACACTTACCAAGTATATGATCCTGGGGCAGCTAGGTGGCACAGCGGATAGAGTACCAGCCCTGGAGTCAAGAGGACCTGAGTTCTAATCAGGTCTCAGACACTTCAAATTAGAAAAGCTCTTTGCAAACCTTAAAGTTTATATAAATGTAGCTATTATTATCAGCTGCCTTAAAGCTTAAATCAATGCTCCTTTGATTATTAGCTGCCACTGTTCTTATTTGTCAGCCTCTCTTCTCCTTCCCTCCCCCCCACATTATTTGTGTTACCCCAATTCTAAATACAGAAAACCAGAGAACAAGAAACAGGTCACACAACAGTCACCCTATCCCTGACACCAGTATCCATGGACATCCTGAGACTTTATTACACGGTGAAAGACCTAGAAATACAGGATGGACATGAAAGGGGCTGGGGACACCCTAGTCATGTTAGCAGCTCAGGGCAGTGAAAGGCCTCCAAAGATCCCTAGAACCAAGACTCTGGCCACAGTCTCAGATCCTAGAAGTCTGATGTTCTGTGACATTATGATTCTGTAGTTCTTAAGGAAGTATCACTTGTCCTTCCCAGAGTACTAAGAATATGATGCTGACATTAGCCTCTAATCCCTGAAAATGACTTCAGTACTCGCTGCCATTGCCACCATTTCCACTCGGTTTGCAACACTCAATGGGTCTTATTCAAGAATAATATTACCTCATCCGTGTTAAAGAACTCACTTTGTAAAGACAAGAGGAGAAGACAGTTTTGTGGGTTTTTTTCATTAAATTTTTTTAAAGAACAGAGACTTATTTATTCTTCTTTTTTTCAGTGACAGTTTTGTTCAGGGATGAGTCAGCAGCCCTTGGTAGGGTCAAACAAGTTAGTCAGGGTTGTAGAAGTACCTAATGTGTTTGGGCCTTTCTTCCAGATCCAGTCTCCCTCACTAAGAAGTAGGAAGGGAGAAAGTAAAGATCAGGAATTTCAGACTGGAACTAGAAAAAAGAAACATGAGGTTCTGGGGAATACATACAGTATGAATGTAAAGTAATGAGACTAGCTATTATTATAAGCCACACATAAAAATCAATTCTGTTACTTTATACTTTAAAATTATGTATCGTGTTATTATTAATAATAGCCCATATTTATAGTGTGCTTTATTACATTCAGAGTCAGAGGCTTCTCAGACATTCGGTAAGCAGTTCAAATTAGGGAGGAATAGCAGTGTATTAAAGGAAACCTTTTGTGTACATACTCTCTGTGATCTCAAGCAAAGCCACTTTCTTTGTCTAAGTCAATAAAATAAGGAAGTTGTACTTGGAGATCTCTAAAGTCTAATCAAGTGCTAACATTCTGTGATATTATGATTCTGTGATTCTTAAGAAATGTCACTTGGCAGACTTCATTGTTGTCATTGTTGCTGCTGCTGCTTTCTAGTGGGAGATGAGAGAGGGTTCGAGTATGGGAAGGCAACAGGAATGAGATTAGGCTAGCAAGAAGAAAAAGAAAAGATGGTTACCGAAGCATCTTTTCTTAAAATGCAGAGGACAGAAGGAAGGTTACCAAGAACTATAGACAAGCATGACAGCTTGAGCACATTGTTGTTCAATGGTGGTAGACTCTTCATGACTCCATGGACTCATGGATACTGTCTATGGGGTTTTCTTGGCAAAGATAGTAGTTTGCCATTTTCTTCTCCAATGGATTAAGAGAACAGAGGTTAAGTGACTTGTCCAAGGGTCACACAGCTAGTAAGTGCCTGAAGCTAGATGTGAACTCATGAAGATGAGTCTTCCTGATTCCAACCCCAGTACTCTATCCACTGTGCCACCTAGCTGCCTGATACCATTTGGGGTTTGCTTGGAAAAGATACTTCAGTGGTTTGCTATTGCCTTCTCCAGCTTATTTTACAGAGGAGGAAACTGAGTCAAATATTAAGTGACTTGCCCAGGGTCACACATCTGGTAAGGATCTGGGGTCACATTTGTACTCAGGTCTTCCTGACTCCAGTTGAGCTACCTAGCTACCTCTAAACTCATTACATATTTATAAATAAAATCAAGCTGTACATAATAGAAGCCTGCAGTTTTATGTACAATCCTCTTCTGTTCTACTCATTAAATGGAAATGCCTACCAGTGTGCTATAAATGTTTAATAACTAGCTCTCTGATACTTTTAGTTTTACTCTATATTATCAACATTTTCTCCATCACTTTCTTAGATAATCAAAAAACAATGAATTGTCTCAACAATCAAAAAACAATAGATGAAGCCCTGATTTGTAGTGTTTGGCAATTTCTGAGATATAAATGCTCATATTGAAATTTTAACAATCAGTTCTCAGAACTGGTAACAACTGAACCCAGTTTGCCCCTGCCATACGCCCATTTTGTTTAATGCTTGTTAAGCTCATAAAGGGGAAAAAAACAAAAAAACAAGAAATGCTGCTTGTCACATGAGGAAGTTGGTGGTTCCTTACACCACAGTTTTCAACAAAACCAAAACTAACATTTTCATTTGTTCCTGCTCCCAGTTCTGACTCTTTTGAAAGCTTTTATTCTACTGCCCCAAGCCCAGGATTCTTCTGCCACCTAGTGCTGAGTCTGGAACAAGACAGAAAACAAATTCTAATTGAATTCAAGACAAATTACAGTTTAGGGGTCACCCAGAGGAAGGTAATCAGTATAGTGAATAGACTAGAAAGAATGATATGGAGAAATGGTTGAAGGAACTAGCAATAGGTGGCCTGGAAAAGAGTAGTCTTAGGAGGGTTAGCACCCTTGAGCATCTAAAGGGCTCTTTAGTGGAAGAGATATTAGACATTCTGAGTAGCATCTGAAAATAAGAAGTGGGTCCAATAAATAGGACATATAGGGAGGAAAATACCAGTTTAATATGAAAAAGAACTTCTGAATGTCCCATCTCAAATGGCATAATATATATAAAGAACTTTGCAAACCCAAAAGTGCTATTTATTTATTTTTTTAAGCAATTGGGGTTAAGTAACTTGCTCAAGGTTACACGGCCAGGTGTTTCTGGGTGGGTGCTAAGTGTCTCAGCCCGGATTAGATTCCCAGGTCATCCCGACACTGGGGCCAGTGCTCTTACTCACTGTGCTACCTGGGCACCCCACCAAAAGTGCTATTTAAAGGTAAGCTATTATTATTTCAGAAAATTTATTCTTATCTTCAATAGAGATAAATTGTAGCAGTAGCAGTAGTAGTATAACAATTAGAATTATTCAATAATGGAATTTTCTACTGCAGTAGTAGTAGTAGTAGTAGTAGTAGTAGTAGTAGTAGTAGAATCAACAATTGGAATTATTCAATAATGGAAATTGCTACCTTGAAAAGTAATATACCTTTCCAGGCTATACTCCTTTCTCTCTATATTTTTCCCCTCTCAAACAGCACCCTTTTTACCCTGAGGATGCCTCCATCATTTGGCCTTTTCTTTTGACTGGTGAATCTCTGGCCTAAGCTACTATTTTATGAGGTGCCAGGCTATGCTCACTTCATAATTTACTTCAGTTCCTCATTCTTTGAAATTCTGCACTTACTAGCCAGTAGCCTCCCTTTCCCTCTTGTCTTCTCCCATTAGAATGCAAGCTCCTTGAGGATAATGTCTTTTTGACTTAATTTGTATCCTTAACACTTAGTGCAGTGCCTAGATCTAAGGAAAAATTTAATAAATGTTCTCTATCTATCTGCCTATCTATGGATCTATTGATCACCTATCAACCTACCTTTTATAAACTAATCCTCACTGAGGTTTACTAAAAATCACAGATCTGCATTAAAAGTACTGTGGGTACTTAGGAGAAAATTCCCCTCATATAACCCTGAATAGAGGCAGCTAAGTGGTACAATGGATGGAGCACCGGGTCTAAAGTCAGGAAAACCTGAGTTCAAATATGACCTCAAATATATAATAATTGTGTGATCCTAGACAAGTCACTTAACCTCTGTCTGCTTCAGTTTCTTCATCTGTAAAATGGGAATAAATAATAGCACTTACCTTCCAGGGCTATCATGAGGATCAAATGAGATATTTCTAAAAGTGCCTAGTATACTTCCTGGCATATAGTAAGTACTTAATAAATGTTTACTTCCTTCCTTATAAATAATCGCTTCTAGGTCCTTGTAAGAAGTAACATGAAAAAAAAACATAGAAGAGACTATGAAGAAAATACCAAGAAAAGGTGAATGTGAGTGAATTTTGGACTCATTAAAACAACAATTGAACATTTTTTAAAATCACATATCTACACACTACAAAACATTTGGGGTTACCATTTTGTTCCTAATGGCAGCCTGAAAAAAGAAATCAAAATTGAAATCCTTTAGCAAAATGAACTAAATTTGATGAAAATTGCTGAGTCCTTCTAAAGTTATTGTAAACAAATACGAACTGCTAAATAGTTGAATTGAAAAAGAAAAAGATCCTACTTCTACTTGACCAATTAGGAACTGTTAATACTTTGATAGATCTGTAATCTCATTGATGTGGAAACTTCCTCCAAAAGTACAAAACACAAACCATCCATGCCTTCTCAATCTGTTCAGTTCTCCTCCATGTTCTCCTGCCAGTCCTCCACAGACGGTATGCCTGGTGTACTGGGGACCATCCTCTACATCTCTTGACATTGTGTGGATACCAATGGAATAGATGAACTTTCCATTGGTTACCTCTTACTCTCTCTCACTCCATGACTAGCCCACCTCAACCGTCTGATGATATACTCTTTGTATGTTAGTATAGATGACAGTCTTTCCATATCCAACATGTTTCTCTCTCTTGTCCTCTGAATGACTCAAAACTTTAATTCTTTGGAGTCAGTGGTATTTCATGACTCATAGTCACATAGCATCACTGGTAAAATATTAGTGCTAAAAAGATAGATCTTTGTTTCAAAATTGGGGTTATTAAAAGCACTGAACTGTCAAATTTTCCAAATGCAATGCAGCCTACTCTCTTCCTACTCTCCAATTCTGGTCCCAGCTTGTTGTCTATCCTTCCAGGATATGATGGACTATCACTGTGGGCTGTCTCTTGAACTATATATCAGTCTGAACAATAGGCCTTCTTCATCTCCTTGTTTGTTGTTGTTGTTTTCTATAAAAAGGGTCAAGCCAAACTGTTTTGAATGGCTATGAATTTCATTTTCAAGGCTTGAAGCAATGCATTTGGAGAACCACATGATCAATGAAGAATTCCTCTTTAACTCATACTCAGCACTGGGCACCTTCCATTGGCAGTAGCAAACTCCTTTGGCGGAGATATTTGTCTTCTTCTGTCTCACTTGATATTTATAATCAGAGTCATCAAAGTTATCTCTGTAACTTATAACTTCTTTAAAGGTATATTACTTTTAACATATACAAGGGGACACACCTTATTGGAGGACAACATTTAAAGCAGCATTTTGTTCACCAGATCAATTTTTTTTTTTTTGCCAAAAAGACAATAAGCCCAGTGGGATCTGGTACCTTCCAATGTAACTTTATTTTTTTTTGCTTTTTAGAGGGCAATTGGGGTTAAGTGACTTGCCCAAGGTCACACAGCTAGTTTTTGTGTTAAGTGTCTGAGGCCGGATTTGAACTCAGGATATCCTGACTCCAGGGCCAGTGCTCTATTCACTGCACCACCTAGCCACCCCTCAATGTAACTTTAAAGATGTATTCTGTTATAGAAAATTGTTAGGAAAGCCTAACTGTACTCTTTTCTTTTAATTTCCATTTAACATAAAAAATTGATTGATTTTTCATGGTTTTTTTAACATCACTGTCGCTTTTCAATTCCTCCCCACCCCCATAGGACCCTTCCTCACAAAAAAAAGACAGAATTAATCCAAACTAAGACTACCTCTGACAATGTACGCCACATTCTGCATCCATAATTCATTGCCCCTCTATTGAGAGAACGAAAATATATTTCATAATCAATAATTTGTGATCTAAATTAGTCACTGCATTAGTATGAATTCCGATGTGTTTTGGTTCTAAAAAAAAATAGCATTGTGGTCATTGTGTACAATGTTCTCTTGGTTCCTTCATTCTTCATCAGTTCATAGAAATCTCCTCAAAGATTCTCTGGATTTCTCATACTGGTTATTTCCTACAATGTAATAGTCAATCAAGAATTTATTAAGTGTTTACTGTATGTCAGGCACTGTGCTAAGCTCTAGGGATACAAAGACAAAAGATAGTTCCTTTTCTCAAAGAATTCAGTTTAATGAAGGAGGCAACGTAAAAACAATCACATACAAACGATATATACAGGACAAATTGGAGGTGATCCGCAGAAGGAAGGCATTAGAGTATTCCATTACATTCATAAGCCATAATTTGTTTAGCCATGCCAAAATTGAAGGGTACCTATGCTGCTCTGTATATTTTGGTTCATAATGAAGACTTTGCTTCTGTTTTTTATGACCTTAGGGTATATAGGCAGTAGTAGTAATACTGGGTCAAAGGGAATGAGCATTTTATTCCTTGATGATTCTATCTAAAGGCTGGATCCTCCAGCCAGTATGAGGATCAGTCTCCATGATGATATCGTGTATACTTGATTAGGTATCAAAAATATTTATTTTAAAATCTAAACTCTGCCTCTTTTACCTGTGTTACCTTAGACAAATTACTTAATGCTACCAATTGCTAGCAATTAATTCCAGGTGGTGAAGTGAATAGAGTACTGGGCTCTAGAAATGGGAAGGCCTAAGTTCAGATTTGGCCTCAAACTCTTACTAGTGTCTCAACCCTGGGAAAGTCTCATTTAACTTCTGTCTCAGTCTCCTCAATTGTAAAATAGGAGTAATAAAATGAGAATCCCTTCTCTCAAGCTCAAATGAGATGATATTTGTAAAGCTTTCAGCACAATGACTGGCACACAGTAGGTCCTTCATAAATTATTATTTCCTTACCCCATACCAAATCCTATGAATCTATGCCAACTGGTGACACAGTGAATAAAGCACTAGGCCTAGATTCAGGAAGGCCTGAATTCAAATCCAGTCCCGATACTTGCTAGAAATCTGATCCCTGGCAAGTCATTTAACCTCTACATGTCTGAATTTCCTCAACTTTAAAAGGAGAATAATAATAATAGCACCTTCCTCCCAGGGTTGTTGTGAGAATCAAAGGAGATAATATCTGCAAAGTGCTTGGTACATACTTAGTAATTGCTTGTTTTCTTCTCCAAAACATCCTCCCCTCCTCCAACATACAGACACACCAAATCCTATAAACCTACGAGCTCAAAGAGGATGTTTCCTGTCCTTCCAGCTCTCGGCATTCTCAGCAATACAGCCAGGTAACCTCAAGTCCAGTTTGCCTTTTGCATTTTTTTTTTCTCATAGGTTCCTAAGTTTGAGGAAGACCTAGGCAGGTAGGTAAATAATTATCACATGAACAATACCAATTCAATTAATATGGGTTAAACACCTATAAGAACAACTGGCATTTAGGAAATGCTTTGTTTATGTTATCTCATTTGCACCTGACAATGATCCTATAAGAAAGGTGCTATATTCTCAATTTTGCCAATGAAACACTGACCTTATATGCTGCTAGAGAAAAATAACTTTTGTACATATATGTGTATAAATGTGTGTATATGTATGTGTATGTATATAAATATATGTATAAATATAAATAATGTGTATAAAAATAACATACACATAAATCCTGTAAATAAAAAATAGATATAAAAATAATTTGGATTGCATTAAGTAGTGCGTGGGACAAGAAGACTCCTGCCCAAAATAAAATAAGTGGAGATATCTCCAAGTAGAGACAGGAAAGATTTATCTAATTATTTCTTGCAAGAAGGGTGGTCTCGCTACTAGAGGCAGTCTAGTAGGAGAGGCAAAATACAAAATGCAAAGCTTGGTTATATACCCAAGAGACCACCCCTTCTCCCCTCACTTTGTCCTGTTCTGTTCCCGTTAATCAGAAACTGAGGTGCACAATCCAACCACAAAAGAATCTGCTGGCATTTGCAGATATAAATGTCAGTAATATCAAAAAGTAGAAGGTACATATCTAGCAGACATGAAAAAAAAGTCAAAATGTGTCATCAACATTATTAACTACCTTAATATAATCAAAACATAGATATGAAAACAGACAATATCCCATAAATAATGGGATGTTCAGAACTTTTGGGTCATGGTGACCCTCCTACTGGCGACAGGAAGGTAGGAAATATCCTATGCGTCATGGGGATTTTGGAACACGATGACCAGTCACAGTAATCTTTCTAAATCTGTATTTATGCTAGTCAAGGGGAAACTAAGTCCATAGCCAAGTTTAAGGAACATGTACTTTCCCTTCCTACACATTAGCTAAGCTCAGCAAAACCAGGGGAATGAAGCAAGGATCTCAGGCTGCTAAGTCCTAAGTCTTTGGTACTTTATTACAACTCTATTCAGATTTCTGGAATGTTACCTGAGAAGTTTTCACTTTTATTCCATTCAGTAGCTTGCCCATGGTGACACACTAATAAACAATAGAATTGAGATGAACTCAGATCCCCTAAGGCCAAAATCCCACATTTTATCCAACACACCACAGTACTTCACAGGTTAAAGGTATTGGGTAGAATCTAGGGATATACATTCAAACAAAGAAGCAAAAAACTGGTTCTTCACCATTAAGGGCCTTGTAATCTATCAAGTGTATACAAATAAGTAAATAAACAGTCCTTTGACCAAGAAGAGAGTATTAACATCTGGGGTAGGGTAGAATGAGTGAGTAATATTTTCTGGAGAAAGGATATCCTTGCTTCTTCAGTGGGTGGGGAAGGGGAAAGTGGGAGGAAGAGAATTTGCAATTGAAAATAAAATAAAATTGAATTAAAATTGAAAAAGAAAAAGAAGGGAGTACCTTAGGTAAACAAGAATTGTGTGAGATGAAGGAAAGCCAGAGGCTCTGGTAGTGAACTGTGAATTGTTCCCACAACCATTCTAGTGTGACACGGGAGCTTTTATAAAGGATTATTTACTTCAAAAGGTAATGAAAAATAAACAAACTTATTCCCCCAACATGTAAGAGGCATAATTCTCCCCTTTTGCTCTACACCAGTCTCTGAAGAGGGGAAGAGAATTAGGTTCATAGCTTAGCTCTGTCCCAGCATTGTACCAGTTCCAAGTCCAAAATCCCAAGTTCTAGGAACCCTGGTTTTTCAGGATTTCCCTGCTAGGCTGACTGGCTGCACCATCATCCCCTATAATGCTGGCTCCAAGGCCACCATAGTTCAAATTCTCCATCCCGCCAGGATTACCTCTGGTACCTAAAACCAAGGAAGACAAACTACACAAAACAGAAACAAACACTGTGGTCCATTGCTCAGAACTAGGGTAAAAGGAGAAAAGGGGAAGAAAAGTCCTTCCCCTCTCATTGGTTCCATTCATGGAGCCCATGCTTGGGGTGAACCTTGATCTTTACCCCCTGGACATAGCAGGGAGAAGGAAAAAAGAGCCTGCCAGATTTAGAGATGTAGGTAACCAATCAAAGGAGACTACTCCCACCTATGTGTAGGAGATACCAAGGCCTCCAGGAGGCAAACGGAGGGGGGTGTGCTCAAACAAGCCCCAGTTAAAGCAATTTGGTGCTTGTCCCTCTTACTACTACTACTTTTACTTACTAAAGTGCCTATATTCCCTTTGACCCAGCAATAACCTATCCTCTAAAAAGATCAAATAAAATTGAAAAGGATCCATATGTAATATTTATAGCAATTCTTTTTGTAATGGTAAAAAAAAAAAAGTACTGGAAACTAAAGGAGTATTCATCAATTGGAGAAAGGCCAAACAAATTATGGTACATTAATATGATGGAATACTCTTGTGCTATAAAAACTGATGAAGGGGATGGTTTCAGAAAAACATAGGAAGACTTAAATGAACTGAAGGAAAGTGAGCAGAATCAGAAGAACAATGTATACAGTAATAACAACATTGTAAAAACAGACAACTTTGAAAGACTTAAGAACACTGATCAATACAAGGACCATTCATGATTCCAAAAGCTGACCATCAACATCCTGAACATTCTTCCTGATTCAGGTTGCAGAAGGAAAATTTTTTTGAACGTGATTAATGTGAAAATCGGGGGCTTTTTACTATGCATATTTTTCTTCCCCTTATACTTTTTTTGGGGGGTAGGCATATTGGAAGGAAAGAAAACAGATTTTTGTTCATTGCCGTAAATGTCTGATTTTCATTGAATGAAATTCTTGTCACTACATCAAAGAATAATAATTAGCAAAAAATAATAGTTGTTTTTTACTTCCCATAATTGCAATAGTCTTGATTGATTAACATCAATTTACTTGCAGGAGATGGCCCAGGAAATCTTGCCATCCTAGCCCATCCTAGATGATGCTACTTGCACTGCTGCTTTTCCATTTAATCATCCAGATATCTCCTCTACAAAACCCAGGTGACTAGAGTGGGGATAAAGGAGAAGGAAGAAGCCAGAGGCAGTTAGGGTAGTAGAAAGAGCAGCACTGGACATGTGGCCTCTACTTATTAACTATATGGTCTTCAGTCCCTTTGATTTGGAGAGTGTAAAATTAGATGGGACCTCAAAGGTCATCTAGCCCAAAACATTCTAGTTTTAAATTGAGGAAACTGAGGCCTGAGACTCAAACATAAATCTCTTCACTCCTAATAGAACATTTTCTGTTTTAGAACTCAGTCTCACTTACTTTGGCTATGATGTTTCATCTCACATCCATTTTCTTTAGACTCTGATGGACTTTGTATGTGTATAATGGTTATCTGTGAATTCATTTCCTCCAAGACTTCCTCTCTAAACATTTAACCAGTTGTACCTTATCTAAATTTTATATATCCCCTAGCACAATATATGTTTTATGAAACAATAAATTAAAATGAAATATTAGAGAGAATGTTGCAGCAAAAACGTTACTTGAGTTACATAAAGCTGCTTAAAGAATTGCCAAGTGTAAAAAACCTTCTTTGATAAAAGAGACATTGGTGCTATCTGCAGCTATTTATGTATTTGAAACAATGCGTGGGAAATCACATACAAAGTGGTTTCAAATGGTTCTACCTGCAAATAATATGGTGGGAAGGAGAAATGCCCATACATGTCTGCAAACCATTGGTCAATTACATTTTTTAAAAATGTAATTTTCTAGTTTCTTGAGTGCCTACTGTGTATGGCTCTCCCATGTTCTAGGCACCCTGTAGGTCCACACTCCTAAATTCAAAACCAGTCAAAGGATACAATCAGTCAACAATCATTTAAGTTCCTTCTACATGGCAGGCACTATACTAAACCAAAGATACCAAAAAACACCCAGTCTCTGCTGCCAAGGAGCTCACAATTTAATAGAGGAAGCAACATGCAAAAAACTATGCACAAACAGTTATGTACAGGATAAACTGGAGACAATCTTAGAGGGAAGGCATTGAGATTAAGGAAGAATTCAAAGCATATGCATTGGCTGAAATTATAACAAAAACTCCTCCTCGTAACCTTAGGCATCTCTCCTGCAAACAGACATGCCATCACTGGAGACAGTGAGCAATTCCTGAGAGTGAATTATTGGACCCCAGTTCCAAGGTACTCTGTGGGTTAGCACTACTAAAACCAAAGCTGCACCTTTCTGTTACAATGCTAGTGGATGAAGCAATAGATCTAATTAAAGATGCTCACTTGATTATGATGTAGTGTAGGAACAGATGTTAGGGAAGGTCTGTTACTTGGCAAACTTAGTGATGGCAATGCCACATCCAGAGAAATGTTTAGCATAATCTCTATGCTTTTTTGAATGACACATATATGATGCTGAAGGATGAAAAGAGGCAATATTTAGAATGTAAATTCTTTGAGAGAAGGGATTTTTGTCTTTGTAACCCCAGCACCTAGTAGGTACCTAGTAACCTTTCATAAATGCTTGATTTAATAAATGAGTGATTATTGATCAAATATTATAGGGACAGAACATTAATACGATGTATTAATGGAATATTAATCTAATGTATTAATGGAAGTATGAATCTCATCAACCATTATATAAAATAATTTGGAACTATGTTGATGGGCTAAACCAGGTCGAGGATGGCCTCAAATCCATTGGTGAGTTGGGGGGGCTGTGTACCCCAAGCATCTGAAGACTTCCCACCCCAGAAATGGGCAGATGAGAATAATTTGTTCCGACTGCCACAAGGGCAGCTGAAGCAGGCACTGCAGAGGGTCATAAGGTATTCCACCTCTAAAGGCTTCAGTACTCTCGAAGCATCTCGGGGGCTTTAAAGCCCCACATACACGCGTAAATGATGTTTGCTAATTATAAGGAAGAAGTCTTGTGAAGTGATTCAAGGGCTGCTAGAGATGAAGGCTCAATGCCTAGGTTCAAATCCCAGGCCGGCCACTTGCAGTCTGGACCACTCGCTTCACATCTGTAGTCCTCAGTTTCCCCGCCTGTTAACAGAAGAGGGTTGCCCTTTAGCGCAAACCCTTGGGAAGAAGGAAAGTCCCCGCCAGAGGAACGATCGGCCTGAGCGGGCGCTGCAGTTCCCCTTCTTCTCCCGCCAGGGGGCAGCACCGCCCCTCACAGGTAAGACGGAAGGAAGGGTCGCTCGGCCGGACTCGCTGGTTGGTTGGCAGCGCCGCTAGTGGCGGACGCCGGAAGTGGGCGTCCCGAGGGGGGGCGGGGCCGCTCTCGAAGCTCCATGTGGACGCCCGGCTAGAGCGCTCGGCCGAGCGGCGCAGGGCCCGGGCCGGGGGGGGTGGGGGTGTGTGTACGCCATGGCGGAGTCGCAGCAGCTGCGGGTGCAGGAGGCGGTGGACACCATGGTGAAAGGGCTGGAGCGGGAGAATATCCGCAAGATGCAGGTAGCGGCGGCGGGAGGGCAGGCGGGAGCCCTCCCCCAGGACCCAAACCACTGAGTCATGCGAGGGCCCTTAGGGAGCCGCCGAGCCCAAACCCACCTTCCCACTCGGAAAAGAGCACCAAGTGCAGTCCGCATCCCTCATTTTACACACAGAGAAACTGAGGCGCAGAGCGTCTAGCGTACCCCACCCCCCCGCTGTGAAGTGCGCGGGGCACTAAGTCCGATCCCCCTAACTTTACATACAGGGAAACCGAGGCGCAAAGCACCGAGTCCAGCCCCCCTCCTCATTTTACACGAGGAAACTGACGCGCCCAGAACATCGAGTCCAACCATCCCCACCCCTTAGCGGGGAAACTGAGGCGCGCGGGGGGGGGGGGGGGGGGGAGTCCGCCCAAGGTCACTGAAGGGCGGAGAACCCCCGAACAGTGCCATGTGGAGGCCGCGTGGAAGGAGCGCTGCCCACCGGGTCTAGAGGCCCCAGGGCGACAGCAGCAGCAGTGACCTTGGGTAGGTCACTTCTCCCTCCGCTTCCGAGGCTCAGTTACCTCCTGTGGAAGGGAGATGATTGTGTTCTTGAGCGCTGTGAGGAGAGAGGGATCCCCCTTTTACTAAGCCGTAGGGACTTGCAGCAGAATCAGGGACAGGTCCAATGAGGGGGCCCCCGGGCCGGCACAGTGGGTGCTCCCGGACCGCTGGTGTCTGGGCTCCCTCCCATGCCCGCCCTCACCCCCACTCTGGGTGAGGAGGGGCGCCCCGACCGGGTTCGAAGCGCCTGCACCTGCTGCTTGGAGGACCGACCTCGGACTAAGTTTCTAAGTTTGAGCTTCCGCCCCAGGCAGGCAGAGTCCTGGAAAGGGAGCTCAGGGGCTCAGCAAACGAGAGCTCGCCCTCCAAGGATGATCGATCAATCTTACTGGACTTGAGTCTGAGCTCAGGGTTGGGTGTATTTTTACTCAGAAAATGCTTCATTGGGCAGGTTATTAACTTCCCTGGGGAGTGATGGGAATGATAAGGGCTGCAGAGAAGGGGATAAAAGAATCATCAGAGGACTTGAGTCCGCTGGGACCGAGGCACTGAGCTTCTTCCCGGGTAGAGCTTTGTATATTACATGTAAGTGAGGCCTTTGCACAGATGTTGTGACGGGCGTGGTACCGCACAGGGATACACAGACTCTTTTTGAGCACTCTTAGGTTGGGAACTACTAATCTTTCCCTGTGCAGAAATCACTTCCTTTATACTGAATATGGTATGTGCCTGAAAACCATGTCCTACAGTTCTTGTATTGCCGGCTTTGCTGGACACACTGTCCTCAAGGGACATTTGTTGGTTGGGTGGCACCTGCTTCATAGTTTAATGACCCTTTGACCCTTGGCTAGATCTTGTATCCATCCTCTGACCACCTCTACAGAATTTTATATACCAAACCGTACTGCCTTTTCTACAATTCCTTCTCAACAACTGTTCAGAAAGTACAAACTTTGAGTACAAAGACAACATCTTTTCTAAACTTCATGTCTTAGTACTAGGGTACCTAGCAATGCCCTCTGCACATGGTGTTTAGCACAATCCCTGGCATATAGTAGGTGCTATATAAATGCTACCTTCTCCTCGTAAGAATGGTTCACATTTATAAAGCAGTTTAAATCTTAACTTATTTGATCACAACAATTCTAGCAGAGAGGTACTGTTATTCCCATATTACAGATTAAGAAGTTGAGGCACAGAGAGGGTACATGATTTTTTCCAAGGTCATTTGGCTAGTCAGAGTCAGACTGTATTTGGATTCAGATCTTCTGAATCCAGGTCCAGCACTCTCTTCACTCTGACACCTAGCTCAAATGAGGTGATGTACAGATAAGGCTTTGTAGACTTTAAAGTACTATGTAAATGTCAAGTTATTTTCATTTGGAGGCTTTTCATGTGGAAGAATTAGAGTTGGGGTTTTTTTGGACCCAAAAGCCCAGAGCAGCAGCAGGTAACAGTTGCAGATTCAGGCTTGGATTTGATATAAGAAAAAACCTCCTAACAATTAGACTTATCCCAGAGTGGTTTGGGCCTTGTTGGTAGCAGGGTTAGAAAGTTTTCCATCACTGGAGGTCTTCAGGTCAGACTAAACTGGCAGTTTTGGGGGAAAATGTAAAGGATATTCCTGTTCAAGTATAGGTTGAACTAGATAGATAACCTGTGATTTCACTTCTGGCTTTGAGATTCTAGAGTCTACTTGTTTCATAAGTGGGAGAGGTAGGCCTTTTAGGATAGGAACGAGGCAGTGGTACAGAAGTATACTTTTCACCTCTTTTCTGCTATTATCATGTCTTATTCCATCACAATAGCTTGCATTCACATAAAATTTTAAGGTCTCTCTAGTACTTTGTGCATACTATCTGATTTGATCCTTGCCTCAGTCCTTTCTGGGCAGGTACAGTTCAGGTAGATTATCTTCATTTGGCAGATGAGGAAATTGATGCATAGAGGGATTAAGTGCTCTGTCCATAATCACAGTATATAAACCCAGGACTCCTCTGACTTCAATCTTGCATGCTTTCCATCATGCAATGCTGTGTCTTCTGTGTCTTTCAGTTTATACTTTTGCATATCTTTCACCCAGGGCTGAAGAATGTGTTCCTGCTTGACCTTTCTCCCTTCTCTCTGTCTTTCCTAGGGTACCATGTTCCGGTGCAGTGCCAGCTGCTGTGAAGATACCCAGGCCTCCATGCAGCAAGTTCATCAGTGCATTGAACGCTGCCATGCTCCCTTGGCCCAGGCACAGGCCCTTGTGACCAGTGAACTGGAGAAATTCCAGGTGAGCATCATCTCTTCATCAGAGATGACAAGTCCAAAATTTCCTAAGTTTCATTTCTATATCTATGTCTTGGTTCTCTTAACATCTATGTTAGTGCTGGCAGTTTCCATATTTATAATTGCTTTTCTTCCTGGAAAAATGTTATAGAATAAAGTTTGACATAAACTGAATTTGATTTTCCCATTGAAACTATTAGAATCATGTACCTAGCCAAGAACCTGATGACCATTTTTTAATAGAAATTATCATAAGCAACATACTTAACTTGATTCATAATATCTGAAGTTGGAATTAATTTTATTTAGTCCAACCCTCAGGTTTCACAGGTAATCTGGAAACCAAGGACTAGCCATAGTAAGTGACCTGCCTAAAGTCACACAAGTATGAAATAGCAGGGGTAGGTTTTTAATTCAGGTGTTCTAACTCCAGACCCAAGGCTCTTTCCACTCTTCCCTTTCTCAGCTATACATCATGTAGTACAAATTTCTCAGTTTTGGAGTTGGGTGAAGAATATACACTACTGGAAAAGAATCTCTTTAGTCCATGAAAACCATACTCTGGGAAAAAACGGGTTTAGATCAGCATCTTAACTATATACACTATAAATTCCAAATGGATAAATAATCTTAACATAAGGGTCACGTGGTACATTAAAAATAGAGAAGAATAGGGGTGGCCAGGTAGCGCAGTGAGTAAGAGCACCGGCCCCAGAGTCGGGATGACCTGGGATAGAATCCGGGCTCAGACACTTAGCACCCACCCAGAAACACCTGGCTGTGTAACCTTGAGCAAGTTACTTAACCCCAATTGCTTTTAAAAAAAATATTAGAGAAGAATCTCTAGATTGCGGAAACATGTATAAGCAGACATAGGATAAAAGAGATTGTGAAAGGTAATCTTTTTCTTATATATATAAAATTTAAGAGCTTTTGCACAAGTAAAACCAGTTCAGAATTAAAAGAAAAGCTACAGATTGAGGTAAAACTATGAAATGTCTCCTATATTTTTCCCTTAAATGTCTTCTATATCTGACAGTCAGAATCTATAAATAACACAAATTTATTAGACTAAGCAAGTCAGTAAGCATTATATTGAGTGCTTTACTATGTGCCAGGTGCTGTGCTGAGTGATGGGGATACAGAGAAAGGCAAAAACATCCCCTCCACCAAGGAGCTCACCTGGGGAGAGGGGGAGAACAACATGCACAAACAGTGTACAAAAAAAAATCAACACAGGATAAATGTGAGGTATTCTCATGGAGACAGCACTGAGATTAAAGAGACTTGAAGGAAGAAAGAAGATGGAGGTGAAGTATAACCTTCCAAGCACAAGGGGCTGCTGGTGCAAATCCACTCCAAATAGGTAGTCAAAGGATAGGAAATTTTTTCAAAATAAAAAATATATCAGATGTCCAAAATATGCACAACACTGGAGCATGGCCTCATCTCAAGTAAGCAAAGATGGGAAAATTCATTGTTGGGAGAACATAGGAAGAGAGGCATACTAATTCAGTCTTGCCAAAACTATAGCTTGGTTCAACTTTCTGGAAAACATTTTGAAATTAAGCAAGAGTATTTACCAGATTGTTCACACCCATCAACTCAAAGATTCCTTTACTGAGAGAGAAAAAGAACCCTATATGTAAAATATGTGTTTATGTATATTCATATACATTCACATAAACATATATGCACATTTATACCATTATTTGTGATGAGGCAGCTAGATGGCATGACCATTAGTGGTGTGGATTTGGAATCAAGAAGACCGGAGCTCAGAATTTACCTCAGTAGATTACTGTGTGACCCTGGACAAGTCACTTAACCTCTCAACCTCAGTCTCCTCATCTGTAAAATGAGAATGATAATTGCACCTACCTCACCAGGTTGTTTAGAGGATTAAATGAGATAGTGTGTCAGATGCCTTAGCAAAATCATAAGCTTTGAGTTTATCAAGGGGACAGGTAAGTGGCATAGTGGATAGGCCCTAGAGTCAGGAAGGCCCGAGTTCAAATCAAGCCTCAGACACTAGCTGGGTGACCCTGGACAAGTCACTGAACCCTGATTGCCTCAAAAAAAAAAAAGCTTAAGTTTATTAGTATTAAAAAAGAAAACAAACTGCTCATGTAGCTGCATATAAGACTGAGATGAGTTGACAAACCCAGTGTAAACTTTGGAACTTGTAACTCAGTCCCCATAGAAATAGATAAAGCCGTTTTGAAACACAGGTATAAAATGATGGAGTTAGATTAGATTTCTGTGGTCCCTTCTAGCACTAGAGGGGCACAGTGTGGAGAGCTCTAGATTTGGAGTGAGGAGTCCCGGGCTCTAATAAAAGCTGATGTTTAGATTGCACTTTTAAATTGGCTGAGCAATTTAGATGTTATCTCATTTGAGCCTCACAGTAGCCCTGAAAGTGCTATTATCTCCATCTTACAGATGTGAAGAATAGTGCTGAGAGAGATTAAGTGACTTCCCCAAGGTCAGATGGCTAGTCTGAGGCAGGATTCTAATTTGGATCTCCCCAACTCCAGAGCCAGCACTCTAACCTATTTCCTGCTTTACAACTATTCTCCTGTAACCCCTGAGCTTTAATAATTTCTGCCTATTTTAACTATCTCAAACCAGAGGAAAAGGAATACCTTTATCAGGAATAGAGGCTTTTAAAGGGTTTCTTTTAGTGAATATTCCCAGGCATCTTTGGGGGTTTCTGCAGCTAAGGGATGCTTTCTTATCACTTATCCAAATCCTACCCATATTTCAAGATTCTGTTCAAATCCCACTGTTTCCATGTACCCTTCCCAATCCAGAGTTGGAATAGGAACATTAGAACTCAATGTAGTCTGAATTTTCTCCCATATAGGAATTCCTTCAACAGCATCTGGGTAGAAGATAGAGATAGGATTTAGTGTTTAATACTATTCCAACTCCTGGTAATCTCTTCCATGTCTGGGTTTCTAAAACACAAAAAATCTTTCATTTATTTATTAGTCTATATTTTTCTTCTTTCTTGTATGTTTAAGCCTTGAATCCTACCTAGATTATAAAATTGAGCACACAGACCATTTTGGTATACTCTACACTGGCTGCCAGAATTACAGTTGAGAGGGATCTTAAAAGTTATCCTTTCTAACTCCTCACTTTTCAGATGAGGAAACTGAAACCCAGAGAGATGAAGGAACTTGACCCTGTCTTCCTAGCCCAAATCTAGGACTTTGTTCTACATAATAGCTGCTGTTTTAAAAAAAAGTTATTGATTGATGGCTCATTTGTCACCTATCTGACCATGCCAGTACCATAGCAAGGGGCAAAAGAGAATATATATATATGCAACCATCCTTAAAGGTGAATGTTGTGGTGGGATGGGGTGAATTAGACAATACTGTTGGTTCCCCTTTATGATGTTAGTTGGTGGTACCTATAATCTAATTTTTGATACTCCTGATTGCCAATACAGAGCCCCCTTTCAACTATGATCTGACAGACCATACTGCCTTTTCCATTATTTACTTCCTGCTGGCAAGTAAGTATTCAGGAAGTATTCTGGTTTTCTTGTTTTTGTTTTGTTTTTTGTTTGACAGATTGATTCAGGGATGTCTGGCTTACTACCTTTCTTGTTGTCTATTTCCCTCTAGTGAGTTTAAGTGCCTCAGGATACGCTGTGGACTTAGAAGCTCAGACAGGAGAGAGATCACTAGGAGTGCATTTCAGAGAGATACAGTATTAACTCTCCCCAAAACCAGGTGCTATAAAAGGATTTCCTACATGAGTTAGGGTTAGACTAGATGACTTCTAAGTCATCTTTACAGTTCTAGTGTGAGGAGTGTTGGGTTGAATCTTGAAGGATGAGTGAGATTTAGACAAGTGGAGAGAAAGTTTCCCTTGCCTCTACAGGACCCTCAGCTGTGAATATCCACCAAAAGTAATCCTTTTAAAATCTATAGCCCTAATAAACAAGGACAGAAATTAAAAGGAAAGTAGGAGCTCTGTACACTAAAGTACTAAGGCCCATAAGGACAAGTTTCAAAATTTACAATGGTTTTATCATAGGTTTGTAGCTCTAGTACTGAAAGGGACTTTAGAGGTCATCTAGTCCAACTCCCTCGGTTTAGAAATAAGGAAATTGAGACTCGGAGAGCTTGAGTAACTTGTCCAAGGCCACCCAGGCAGTAAGCATCACAATCTGGTTTTGGACAGAGAACTTAACTTCTCCATGTTTCCTGGAAAAACTATTCTGAACAAATGGTTTATTCCAGCCCCTGGTTCCTGTCTGCTTTGTTAATAATGCTGTTCAGGTTAGCTGACACCATATTACTGGGATATTAGTTATATCCCTGACTTTTGGTTTCTGATTCCAGGACCGCCTGGCTCGATGCACCATGCACTGCAATGACAAAGCCAAAGACTTGATGGATGCTGGGAGCAAGGAGCAGCAGGTGAAGAGGCAGCTAGAGTCCTGTGTGACCAAATGTGTTGATGACCATATGCACCTCATCCCTACCATGACCAAGAAGATGAAGGATTCCCTGGCATCTATTGCAAAATAGTCATTGTCAGTAGTCATCTGGGGTGGGAAAATGGGTCTACTTGTAAAAATGTATGGAAATTTTTGCCTTCCAGTGAAAATTTAAGAATGAAGAAATTGAGGCTGATAGCAAGTTTAAGAATACCTTTATGGGAATTTCACATCTGCTTCTGGACTCTGTTGGTTCCATTATATGTTTTAGCCCATAGGTGAAGACATGGAAGAAACTGGTTCTCAGATTTGGATTGGAGGCAGCATGGAGGGCTGATAGTACCCAGGTCCATCCCTTCAGTGAAGTTGCCCTCTGTTCTATCTGTTGGAGCCCTTAACGGCTTTCAGCTGGTTGAGAGGTATTCCATTCCTAGAAGCTGGAATAACCCTTTGGGTTTATAGGTATTAGCAGTTCTCTTCCCCAACCTACCTCCCATTTTGTATGCATCCCTGAGGTAGCCCTCCACTTTTGTTTAGTGCCAACTTCACACCCACCTGATTGAACCATTTCCCATAGACCAGAAAGCAGCAGCCATGAGTTTACTACTGATTGGAAAAGAGAAGCACAGTTGTGCTTTTCTCCCCAGTAAAAGAACCTGGCATTCAGAGAGGAGTCTGGGGAAAGAGGGTTACTTCGATTAGAGCTCTGAGCAGCTGCCAGGTGATCTTTCCTTTGATGAGGACAGTGCTCACATGAGCTATCAGCTGGGACACCAAGGAAGAACATGAATGGGAAATCTCTCACCAGGCATGTGAAGCTCAGGTTCCTTCACACTGGCTTTTCCAGGACTGCTGCTCAGGTTACTTTTTCTTGCCCTTCTGGAAGGTATTACAGGGGCAACACTTCATTTAGAGTGTTTTGTGAGACTAACATGAAACGGTTTTGAGTGAAGGCCAAAGAAAGTCTCTCTTTGCTTGCAGAACAGTCTTAAGCCTCTTGTTTAATGGAATCGTAGATGACTGGTTTGGGGGAAACTTAGATTTCCCCAAAGGAGAAAAGATGTGATACCTGACCCTGGCCCTCTTCAACAGAAACAGCTTGTTGAGAGGACTCTCTTAGGACAGGGAAGGGGAGGAAGACAACTTAAATTTCTAAGCAGGTTGCAAAGGAGAGCTTTTGTTTACCCTGGAGTACAGGAGGCAGTGTGCACCAATTATCCAGTTATCACTTGCTTAAAACTTTGAGCAACATGTTAGTACCAGGCCTTGTGTTGGAAAAGATCTTGTTCTCTTTATACCAACTTCTTACTGAATGCGATTAACATAGCCTTTCTGTTCAGTGTTTCAAGGCTATGTGATATTTTCCTAGTGGTTTGATGAAAAAATAAATTGTTTGATTTTTTTTTTTACTTCCCCTATTAGTGAACTGCTTTTCTCTTTACATCTGCACAGTGATATATTTTACCTGGTTCTCAATGTTATCTCATAATGTGTGAAGAATATATTTCTACAGGTGACAGAAACAACACATACAGCACATATGCAGGAACTTGTCTATTTACGCCAAAACCCATTCTGACATTTAGTGGAGGCATTGTCTTTCTCATTTGAACCAGCAACCTAAGAGGGTAGGTAGTGTTATTTCAGTTTTACAAAGGAGAAAACTGAAGGAGTGATTATTGCCAAGGATTACACAACTATAGTGTCTGAGGCAGGATTCAAACCTGAATCTTCTTGATTTCAAGGAATGAAGGATGTTTAGCTTTGGACAGAGAATGTTTGGGGGACATGATAGCCGCCTTCAAGTATTTGAAAGTTATAATATGGATTAGATTTGTCACCTTGGCTCCAGAGGGAAGATATTTTTCCTCCTTGATTATATAATTATCCTGTCTCGTTATTGTGATTTCCATGTAGGTGAAGTCCAAGAGGCTTCATGTTTGTCCTAAAATCATCCTAGCTAAATTCAGAGAGGATTATCACCATGTTGACCATTTTGTAAGTGTAGTTAGCATTCAAGCAACTTTAGTAGGCCTAAATGGTGGTTTAGATGCAGTGGGTATAAGTTATAAGTTGCAGAGAAAATTTAGATTTGATGTCAGGAAATCTTTCAAATAATTAGAGATGTCCTGCCTCACAAAATAGTGGGTGCCCTCTGTTTGGAGGCCATAAGATGAGTTGTTACATAGTAGAGAATTCTTTTCAGATTTGTAAAGTTCTACCTACATTTGGGTACATAAAGTCTTACATTGGTACAAAAAGTCGACTTTGGCATGTACCAGGTTGGAGAGGCTTGATTAGATGGCAGCTGTTATAAAAAACATCTGTGGGTTACTAGGTCAATGCAAATCAGCAGTGTGATGTAACTAATAAAGTTAATATGATCTTGAGCTGCATTAAAATACAAATAATGTTAATATCTAACAATTACATAATACTTTAATATTTGCAAAGTGCCTTACATATTATTTCATTTGATACATCCAACAACCCTATGAGGTAAGTGATATCTCCACTTTACATTTTATAGGTTTGTCTAGTCACAGGGCAGAACCAGGGCTTTGGGTGGAAGCTGGCAAAGAGGCAAATTTAGGCTTGGTATTGGGGAAAGCCTCCTAAGAAATAGAGCTGTCCAAGGGTAAATTCCTCCTCAGAAGCATTCTAATCAAGATGATCACTTGTCTAGTAGTGGGGATTCTTTTTTTATATGGGATGGATTAAGTGGTCACTTAGATCCCTTCCAACTCTCAGGTTTTCTGATACTGTGATTCATAGACTAATTTATTCCTGGTGAAGGAAGTTATCCATTCTGATAAATCAGATCTTTGAGGCATTCCCAGGCAGGATACTTTTTTATATTTTTGCTTTTTGGAGGGCAATTGGGGTTAAGTGACTTGCCCAAAGTCATACAGGTAGTGTGTCAAGCCTCTGAGGCTGAATTTGAGCTCAGGTCCTCCTGATTCCAGGGCCTGTGCTCTAGTCACTGCCACCTAGCTGCTTGAAGGCAGGATACTTTTAAGGTTCACAAAATTGCTATCCCTGCACACTACTTACTCATAATAAGGATGGCTATTCCCACCTTGATTATATGAGTCTCCCACCTTTTTATTGTGACGTGGACGTGGGCTTGACTCCCATGCAGGTTACAGCCCTAGAGGCTGCATATTTATAATAGGAGGATCAGCTTATCTAAATTCAGAGAGGTTCATGGCCATAGTGGCCATTTTCTAAGTGTAGTCAGCACTTCTCTGGGCCTATTTCCTTATCTATAAAATGGGTTAAACTAGTTGGTCTTTAAGCTCTCTTCCAGGAAGTCCTAGGTCCTTTACAAACCTATTCAATGTTTTCCTAATTTCAGTAGGACATGTTCAGGGATTTAGAGAAGCATGAAGTAGTTTTGAAATAACACACACTGGACGTCACTTTTCCATCTGCTCCCCTACCTGGTTTCGACTCCATGAAACAAGATAACCCACAAGAAAACCTCTAGTCCTATTCCAGTGCCCAGCTTTCCTGCCTCCTTTGTGTGTTGTCCACCACTTGAGATTGTAAAGTCCTCGAGGGCAGGCACTGCCTTTATGAATTGTGTCTTCAGCACTTAGTACCATGCCTGGCTCATAGTATGCTCCTTATGTTTATTGGATGGATTGAATTTAACATAATGAAATAAATATAATGTAATATAACAATAAAAGAAATAGCACACACTGGGAACAGAAGGGCCTATGTTTGAGTCCTTTCCACTAACTGCCTATCTGCCTTCGTCTCTGACAGGATCTGAGCTGAAATCCAACAAACTATTCAATTGCCGGGCTAGTTCCCGACCCCGCCTGCCTTGGGCAGTGCGCATGCGCAACAGGCTTCGGTTGGCTGTCCAGCGCGAGGCGGGGCTTCTGGGTTTATGATTGGTTCACTGGAGCCGGTGATGCCAAACGTAAAGTGGCGTCAGTGGCGGCAAGGGGAGCGTGAGCGAAACCGAGGATTGCACCGGGAGGAGGCGAAGGGCTGCAACTGAAACAAAATGAGCAAAGCGCACCCGCCCGAGCTAAAAAAGTAAGTTCTGTGACGTGGCTATTGGAAGGGCCGGGGGTTCAGCTCAGGCTCCACGGAGTAGTGAGGGAGGCCTAAGGAAGCGGATTAGAGTCTTCTGCTTCCCAGCATGCGCCGCGTTCCCGGCCTCCGCTCCGACCCTGGCCACGTGGGGCGGGGGAGGGGCGCGCACGCGCGCGATCGGCCTCTTGTGAGTCGCGCTTCATTCATTCATTCTTTCTTTTCGGGACAGTGGTTGTTGCATGGCCTTAAGTTTGTGACTCGAAGCTGGGTGCGGCCGGGTCGATAGATAGCCAGCCGGACGATTCAGACCTTGCTTCTACCCTGTTAAGATTTCCCCAGGGCTTCTTTGGAGCTTATAATAAATGCTTGCTGATTTTAATCACTGTGTAATCTATTTGGAAAAATGGGACTTAAACCTAGATGTGAGTTCAGAGATAATCCCAACCACTTTGACAGAAGGGTAAACTGAGGCCCAGAGAAGGACAAAGGTGGTTTAAGCAGCATCAGATTTCCCAACTTTTAGCATGTTGATTTTTTTTTTAACCCCTCACACACTTAGGTCACGTTCTTTCTTGTAGCATTTGGAATGGAATGATGGGAAGATGCCAGAGTTTAAAGTGGAATGAGCACACGTGACCTAATCAGGAAGAAGGCACATCGAATCCACTACTTTGGTTTTACAGATATGGAAACTGAGGACCAGAGGGGAAATGTCTTGACCAAACTCAATTTTATATAGTGCTATGAAGTACTACTCATTGTTTCTCTTCTTTTAAAAAATGTCTTGGTTATTTGTTCTAACATCACCTTCATTTCCCAATATATCCCACTCCCCTTCCTACCCAAGAGAGCCATACTTTATAAAGAACAAGAAAGAAAAGTGGGGTGGAGGTGATCAACACATCAAATTAGTTTTATAGGAAGTGATGAAAGCAGCATTTCGACCCTCTTCCCCTCTCCCCCTCCCAATTCACAGAGAGGAATTGGAGATAGGACTGTGATTTTAAGCATAAATGATTAGGGGAATTGTGGTGCCATTAACAGAATAGGGAAGTCATCAGGTAAAAAAAGTCTTTAGACATATTAGGAGAACCTGGAGTGGAATATCATGAAAACCAAGGGAAAGAAAGATATCAAGGAGGAAGTTAACACTTAAATGGGGGCTTGATCTAGTGAGGCATATCTTCCCCCCCCCAAAAAAAAAATTGATTTTGGCAAGCAGGCTACCATTGGTGAACTTTAAGAAAGCAATTTTCATTCAGTAGTTAGGTATGGAAACCAGATTGCATGTGGTTTTGTGAGTAATGAAGTAAAGGCATCTGTTTAGGCAACTCAAGAAATTTAGGCTGTAAAATATTCCTCGTTTTAAGGACTCAGCTCTGGTCCCATCTCCTTCATGAAGCTTTTCTCAGTTCTCCTCAGCTTTCCCCATTTCAGTTTTCCTTGTACTGTACTTGTGTCTTATTCTGTTGTAAGCTAGGTGATAAAGTGGAGGGAACCCTTAGCCTGGAGTCAGGAAGACCCATGTTCAAATCCATCCTTTGTGACCCTGGACAAATCACTTAACCTCTGTCAGCCTCGGTTTCCTTAGCTGTAAAACAGGGATCATAAAAGCACCTACTTAACAAGGTTGTTGTAAGGATCAGATTAGATATTTGTGGAGGACTTAGCACATTGCCCTGCACATCATAGGCACTGTATAAATGCTTATTTCCCTTCCCCCTAGAGTAGACATTTCTTAAGGGCTAGCATTGTTTGTATATGGTAAATGTTTTAGTGAAATTAGAAGGATACCTGAAGCAAGTAGAAAGATTTAGGAAAGCTTTTGTTTTGGTATTTCAAGATTGGAAACACCTGAGCATATTTGTAGTTAAAGAGGAAGAAATCTGTGGAGAGAGATGGTAGTAATATAAGTGCCTTGAAAGGTATTGGACTGGGGGGTGGGGGAAAGGGCAGGTACCCAGTGTTCTGGTTCTGGGTCTGCCACTGTAACCTTGGACAAATCACTTCACCTCTAAGACTATTTCCTCATCTGTAAAATAAGAACATTAGACTAGATCATCTCTAAGTTAGTTTCCAGCTGCAAATTTTAGGACTCTGATTCAACAGACTTATTAATTAACCTACTATGTGCATGACACTATTGGGGATACAGAGAGAAAATTAATGGTCCCTACCCTCTAGGAACTTAGTCTACTGGGTGATAAAATGTTTAAACATAAGAACCAGTAATTTGAGGAGGAAGAGAGTATTAAGAACTGGAGGGATCAGGAAAAGCTTCATGGAAAAGAGAGTACCTGGATTGGGTTCAAAGGAAGATAAGAATTCTGTTAGGCAGAGATAAGGCCCTGCATGGGGAGGGGGACAGAGGGGCCAGCAAGAGGTGACTTGTGTGATTGTATAGAAGTGGGATGTAGGATAACAGATTCAGAGAATATTGAGGCATTTGGGCCAGAACGTAGAACACATAAAGGGAAATAACGTAAAATACATTTGAAAAGGTAGATTATTGACAGCTATAAATTTGCCCATCTCAGGAGTTTGTATTCTAGAGTCAGGAGGGAAATGCTTTTTAATTAGAGTAAATCAAACAAAATGCTGGAAATGCTGGAAGGGGATAGGATCAAGGACACTTACTCCAAGGACTTATACCTAACCTTGGCAGGGAAAGGGAGACTGAGATAGAGAGAGGCTTGTTATGAATGAGTTGAGATGGGAAAGGAAAGGGATAACACTAACTTAGATTTATATGATGCTTTAAATTTTGCAAAGCACTTTCATGGGAAAAAAAGGCTTGAAGAGGGCAGGTGATAGTTAATATGCTGATGACAACTGGGAAACAGAAAGATCTTATCAGACTAGAATGTTGGGCAGAATCCAATAAGATGAAATTCTGTAGGCTATAGAAATATAAAGCCTTACACTTGTAAAGTTGGGGGAGGAGGAGGTTTCAGCTCAAGACTAGGATAAGGAGAAATGGTTACAGTATCTGGGGTTTTTTAATGGACTGCAAACTCCATGGGAGTCAGCAGTGTGATATGGGAATGCAGTGTCAGGCGGCTCTAGCAGAGATGGACATTGCTTCCAGGAGTGGGAGGTAATTGTCCTACTTCCTACCCTCCAGAGACCACCAATGTATGGAGGACACTTTTTAACTGGAGATGTTCCAGAGGACATTTGGCCTCAGACATTAGAACCAAGAGCAGTGGAGAGAAGTGCAAAAAGGCAAGCTTGCTCCTGATTTTCAGGAAGAACTTCTGACAAAAGTAAAAATGGGGTTGAGTTCCCTCAGTGAAGGTCTTCAGCCACAGGCTAGATGAGTGCTGGTTGTTATAAAAAAAAATTCAAGGGACCTCTGTGGTGCCTTCCAGCACTAAAAATTATTGTGAAGACCAAGTTAAGGTAGTGATAGGAGTCAGGGTTAATGTCACGGATTAGAATAGAAGTTCTTAGGTGGGCCTCAGTTTTCTCATCCTTAAAATAAAGAGTTGAAGTAAATTCTCTTATTTCATGATCCAAGTATTATAAATCCATGTGGGGGGAATAAATAATTAATTATATATTTATGTTATTTATATATTTATATATATATAATTAATTAAATATATTAAATAAAGGGCACAACAGCTTTTTGCATCTTTACAGTTCAGCTTTCCTGTTCTTATTTGCTATCAACGTCAATCCAGAATTACTTATAGATTGATTTTAAAAGTTGCTTATGTAATGTCTCTTCTATAATGTATCTTTGGAATATAAGAAAGCTGTTTATTTTAAGGATAATTTCAGGCTACTGTTGTAAATAAAACATATTGGGATTCCTCAGACTATTATTACTAATCCAGCCTTTATCAGTAACATTCATCTTTTCTTCCTTTGAATTGATTGTAAACAGAAATATTTTGGGAATTTAAAAAAATAGGAAAATCTAACTTTCCAGTCAGTGAACACCTAAAAGAAAAAGGTGAAGACTGAATTAATAACCAAATACTTTAGGCTTCTAGTGTTAACCTGGCTGAAATGTTAAATTTTTTTACAGAAAATAAATTATACAATTAGTACTTTTAACTTAGTCCCTCCCCCCCTCAAAAAAATGCCCTATTATTTGTTTTGTTTTACATCTACATGTGGTGTTGAAAAATATCAAATTACTTGATGAAAGAGTTTATCTCAATTTTTTTTAACTACTGCTTTGGGGGGGGTAGGGATTGTGGAAATGAATATTGTAAATAAATGAATTTAAAAAAATAAAGTACTACTTTAACGTAAAATAATATGAACCACAGGTTACCTTTATCTCTGAATCTGAAAAAGAATTTTTTCAGACAGGACTGTTTTGGGAATTTACATTTGTATAATATGCTTAAGGTTTACAAAAATTAATGAATATAGTGATTTGGGATCAGTTTGATCAAAATTTATATTAGTTTGACACCCCAGCTGCCCCTAACAAAAGACAATTGTATCAATTTAGGAAGCTCAGATACCTTCTTCGCCCCTCTCTCATGAGATTTAAGCCTCTGACTACTGCACACCTGGTGGACATTCTTTCAGTGCTTTAAAAAAATAAAATTTGAAAGAGTTATTTTATTTTCTCCCTTTTGCTTTTTCAGATTTATGGACAAGAAGCTATCATGTAAGTTGATTTTACTAACAAATGTTTTAAATTTTTATTTATGTGGGTCTGGTGGCAGTATCTAATTCAGTACAATTGGTTAATATTGAAATAATGTGTACTAAAACCCCCATTTCAGTTTCAATTATTTGTATGGGGGTAGAACTATAATCCATCTCTGTTAAAATCATAGTAAGTACAAATTAAGAGATCATTTTAGGGAGAATATTTACATTCAGACTACTTGAATTAATAGTCTCTTATAGCTTCTTTATTTTTTTTTTTTTTTAAGCAATCGGGTTTAAGTAACTTGCTCAAGGTTACACGGCCAGGTGTTTCTGGGTGGGTAATAAGTGTCTGAGCCCAGATTCGATCCACATGTCATCCTGACACTGGAGCTGGTGCTGTGCTACCTGGCCATCCCTCTTATAGCCTCTTTAAAAGCTTAACTGTGACATGCCTGTGATCATTCTGATGTTTCTTCTTACTTAGATACTTACTAGACCCTCCACAACATAACACTTGATCAATTCCAAATGTTTTCAGACATACTGAAATAATTTAATTTCTTTTTTTTTTTAATCACTAATTCAGCAATTTAATTGAGGCCAATTCAATGGAATTTCCTTTTTAATGTTACTCTTTGAAAGTTCTGTGAACTGCTTTGGCACAGTATCTTAAGTGGGCAAGAGGTGATCTTATTTCACACATTTGTGATTTGTGTTGATATTGTATAGCCAGGATGGACAGCTAGGTGCTGTAGAGCCCTAGGCTTTTAAGATCAAACAAGATAATAAAGCATTTTGCAAACATTAAAGCAACATATAAATGTTAGTAATACTTTTTTTTTCCTTAGTATGGTTAATGGACGGTTTTGCTAACATTTCACTTTTTTTCTTAGTGAAATTAAATGGTGGGAGGCATGTCCAAGGAATATTGCGGGGGTTTGATCCATTTATGAATCTTGTGATTGATGAATGTGTAGAGATGGCACCAGGTGGGCAACAGAACAATATTGGAATGGTGGTAAGTAACAATTTTCCAGATAATTGTAGTTAATAAGCATTTATTAAACCTACCAGACACAGTGCTTATGTCCTGAGCATCTCTTCTATAATAAATTTGTGGAATATAAGAAAGCCATTCATTTTAAGGGTCATATCAGGCTACTGATATAAATCATTTAAACATACCTGGATTCCTCAGAGACTGTTACTAATTCATCCTTCATCTTCAGTAACTTTCTACATCTGGAAAGCTAATTCTCTTCACTTTTTTGAAAATGTTACATAGATGAGCTTTCTGGCTTCATTCAAACTCACATATAGACAAATGAAAAGCAGATTACAGTCAAGGTCCAGCTATTTATGGCTTGTCCCAGGCAAATCTTTTAAACTGTAATAAAAACCTCATTGTCTAGAGATCAGATTTCCTAACTAGAGTATTATCTGATGCTTAACTACCTACATTTATATTGTCCTGTGCCTGAAAAAAAAAATTTCAACTTCCACCCCTCCTTCCTTTAAAAAGCTTTAATTTGGGTGCCACTTCCTCCATGAAGCATTCCCAGAACTTCCCAAGCTAAAAGCTATCTCCTTTCTCAAATTTCTCATAACTTTGCCTTGAAGTATTATTTATGTGCATGTTGCCCTTTCCACTTCTCATCACTACAAGTTTACATTTGAGAGCAAGATCTGTGTTGTCTTTTGTCTTTGTATCTCTCATGCTTTGTGTAGATCCCTTGAGGCAGGATGACTAAGTTGGATAACATAATTTCAACTAATACAGCCTCTCTACAGTATGAATTCTTATCATTCTTTTGCAAATTTCCATGTCAGATACACATTCACATGGATTCTGAATATAAATTGTTCATCACCCCACCATTCCTTTTACCATTAATAGGGATAATTTGAAACATTTTAGGTTAGATGCCACCTTGACCTATAACTGTAGTTCTTGAAGATTTATGGGTGGTCATTAACATTGAGGTGTGGTTATATGGGTGCTCATGATACCAGGGAGAAAGCACAAACCACTTACTAGGAGATACAGGAGTTTAGTGACTGAATTCTGATGTGATAGGGAACCAAATAGTTCTTACAAGCATGGGTCTAGATCAAGGAGGCCTATAAGCTCAAGCTGAACTGTGAATTGGCATTGAGGGACCACCAATAACTCTCAGTAGGAAGTATTGGGAATTTGGAGTTGGTTTGCATAGCACTGAGATGTTTTTCCCCTGCCTCCCAGGCCTTCTAATGCCAAAAAAGAAAAACTGTTCTTTGGCTTTGAGCTCTGGCTGTAAACGAATTCCTACTAAAGTGTTAACTGAGAAGTCCTAAATTAATGTAGCTCTGCCAATCATAGTCACCTTTTTAAAAAATACTGGAAAAGCAAAGCTTTTAAGACCTAATGGGATGAAAGGTTCTAAGTGATAAGATAGTGCAGATACAGTCTGTTCTAACCTTACTGCAATAACTTTATGGCAGTGGCACCATATTTAATGAATTCTTATTGGTTAGTTTGTTTGAAATCGATGGCTCACAAGTTAAACTGCCAAATGTCAGGATTTGGATTTGATCCCAGGCTTCTTCTTTCCCAAAGGTTGTTGGCCTTTGAACTGGATCTTTTAATAATCCATAGTACATTCAAATTCTGTGTCATAACACACAAGAGAAGAAAACTCCCAGTATGAAATTCAGTTGCTAGTTTGGTTACATGCTTTTTTATAAAATGGTCCTCACAGGCTCCAGAAATTCTCATTAAAAAACTCTGTGACACAAAGCATAAAGGCAGCAAAGTTTTCAGCTAGAGAATTTGTGATAGAGGTGGATTCCATTCTTAATCAGTGATTTGTGGTGATTTGCTTAAAGTTCATTTCCATTTCTCTAGCCAGGTTTCTTGTATTGCTTTACTAACAGGCTTGCTTATTCTTAGGTAATCAGAGGAAACAGTATCATCATGTTAGAAGCCTTGGAACGAGTATAAGGAATGAAGCACCATTGATGCCCTGGATTTACATTTCTCCTTTACATTCTCAAGAGCCTCTTCTTTTTTCTTTTGATACACAAAATTAGTCATTGTATATTCTTTGTTTAGCTTTTTGAAAATAAACTTTTTGTAAGATGTTTAGATGTTTTCTTTCTCTTGGGTACTCCTAAAAGGAAAACCACATAGTAGTGATGCCTTTTCTTTAATTCTTCAACTTTGTTTGATGCTACAAGTTAAGGATAATCAGAGAGTTTCTTTAAATTTAAAAGTACTATTAAACTGAAACTCAGAAAACTATTTAGAATATCAATACTATGGCCATTTTGGCTTTTGTATTCTATTTACATTAATACAGGTAAAATAAAGACACTGGACAGAGTGGCATATTTATTTATTTTCAGTTTACTGTGAGCAAGAAAAAAAAATGGGGGGGGGGGGTAGTAAATCCTTAGCCAGGCCTTAATTAGGTTGAAAACTCCACAGGAAATTATTTGTAGGGTTAAGTTTGTTGGTGGATTAGGGGGTGAGAGGAACAGGGTATAGTATTTCTTCTTCTAAAAGCTCAGGCTAGGATTCATATATAGGTTGTAATATTTAGGCCCCTGAGTTAGAATTATGAAAAAAGTGACATGATCTAGGCTTATCCTTTTAACAGTGTAGTAAGAAGCTTGACAAGTCATCTGGATTAAGCCTGTTTTATGGTGACCCAGCACTTCCACAAATGATCCACCCTCCACCATGACCCAGAATGAAAAACACCATAGAAAATATAATCAGCCCAAAAACCTTTTAACCCAGAATCATTCTGTTCTGCTATTAGCCCTTTGAACACTGGGTGACCCCTTTCACAAAACAACCCTCTAAAAACACATACTGAGGCTCTGCTGCATCATGAGCAAGAGGAATCTACTGACAACTATTAACAGGTGAGAGCGGATCCTGCTTGTCCTTAATGTCTAAGCTTGCAGTTGATACACTATCTCAAAGAAAGTGGCTTTTTAAAAGCAATGTTAATTAATGATAGATATGATCTTACTCAAATCTTGTTATATTACTCATCAGTCAATCTTTAAGCATATACACGGGATGTTATGCTCTGTCATCTGGAAGAATCTACAAAAGGGGAAACTGTTTTTTTAAACCAATTCTTGATTTTAATAATTAGCATATGAATGCTAAAAGCAGATATAGCACCCTTTAACAACCACGTGTAAGCTCGATATTTGTCATTAAGAACATCAACCACCTATCCCAAGGGCTTTTCAAATAGAACCTTAAATAGTAATACCTGCTAATTACTGCTCAGTACACATAGCTATAAAAGGCAAAAATTTATTGAGGTAACTGGCTTTTGTGGTAGAATTGATTTCTACAACCCTTTAAAGGGCTCTCCTAGGTGTTTTGTTAATAAAAATCCCCTAATGTAATAAAGCAGCTCACAAGCTAAGTGGCAACTATCTCAGACTTTGTTATGTCAAGTATCCCAATGTTCTCCCTCCCGAACCCCTAAGGCTAAAGGAAAGCTGGAGAAACAGTATGGAATATCTTTCATGGGAATCTCAATGTACATTTTTTCACTTTTTTTCTTTACTATTTTTGGAGTTGATTGTAACAGAATTTTATGTGAACATTTAAGCTATTCACAACCTATTTTTAACCAGGTGTATAGTAGCCTACTGTGGGTATTTACCACACACTGGCTAATTTTGATCTATTTACTCACAGAGTTTCAAAAGCTGTAGCAATCCCTCCAGGTTATCCCAGAGCTATATAAAATAATAAATCTTTTTAGGGATTAAGAGCTGAAGGGGATCTTAAGGTGTGGAGTCCAACTCCACCATCTTCATAAATAAACTAAGGCCCAGAAAAGTTACATAGATTCCCAAGGGTGGATACACTTAGTAAGTTATCTGAGGCAGGATTAAAACCCACTTCTTACTCCAAGTGCAACATTCCACCTGCTACACTGTGCTGCAATCTGTTCTGATTCAGATGTGGTTGGGCTTGCTCCAGCCTTAACCCAAATCCTTTAGATGGAAGGCTGCTTCCAAAGTATTAGCTATAGAAATGAAATTTTTCATTAGTATCCATTGGGGCAGAACTTATAAAAATGCCCATTTAGCAACCTACTTTAAAAAAATACAAAGGCAAGACAAAGTTTAGAAGCGTACACTTCTAGAGTACCTTTGAAAGAATTTTCAATTTCATGAAAATCTCATTCTTAAAGTGGACCTGTGAAATACTCTACTGATAATTAGAGGGAAATAGTGGTTAAGGCAAACTTTAGAGGTGGATTTGAGCATAGGAAAATTTCCTAACTCCCCTGACAATAAAATCACTTGGTTTTCCTTCAGGATTTAACTCTGACTTCTGCGTTAATATCTGAGAGGATAGAATATGAAAACGTACCTGAGCCTTACCCTTTAAAAGTAAAAGAAAGAAAGCACAATAAAGCTACAGAATTGAGAAGAATTTGGCCTTCAAAAAGTGTGTTTGGCAATGGCACATTTACAATGAAGAGGGATAGGGCGTACAGTACTGAAAAAGAAAATGAGTTTATCCCATGACTGATAGCCTTTGGATACTAGATTTTAAGTCTCAGAGACAGAAGGAGAGGGCCTTGGAGATTATCTATTCCACCCAGTCCCCTCATTTCCCAGATGAGGAAAATAAGGCTAAAAGAGCTTCATACCCAAGACTACACAAACTAGTAACTCTTGCCTCCATCTCCTATCCTCTCTCCTTCACAACAACTTCCACAAAACCAGTGAAGACTACTCCAAAGTTGAGAAAGCTTCCAAATTAATAAACAACTGGTATATCAAATTTCCTTACTTTTGTACCTAGTTTCAGCCTAGATTGATATAGGTCCTCAAAGATTTACTTAGTAATTTTAAAGACAGAATTATGGGCAATGGTTACGGTGTTCATCCTTGACTGAACACTCTATCTCCTTCAAAACCACCACTAATTACTTTCATTTAACTAAGGGTAATGACAAATCAACTATATCTAACCCAGTGCCAACATCCCTGGCTCACAAGGACTTGACCCTTCTTGTCATCGATGATTTCGAAAATTTGGGTTCATGAGAGGGAGGGAGAAAAGGATGTTGGTGACACTTCAAAGCTCTGTTTTGAGCTTCTCATACAATCCTTCTTGGTCAATCATCTCTGTGTTCCCATACCAACGGTGGTAGGCAAGGAGTGCTGCATTATGGGCTGCAATGGCACTCAACTCCATAGCACTTGCTGCCCATTCTATGCTATTGAGATAGTATATGCGATCATGGAGTATGATGGGAGGGCACTTCACTGGAGGCTTATACTCAGGGTATGCAAGCCACTCCTGTTCCTCTACTGAATCATAAGATGCAAAGAGCAAATTAAGTTGCTCCTTAGTAAGAGATTCTGAGGAAAAGATTTTCCAAACAGCCCAATCAGTTGCTGGCTTAGATTGAAGATCAGCCTCTCTTTTTATAGGGGTCGCCATTGAGATGCTGTAAACAAATGATTTTGGGTTGTCGGTGGTGAAGACATCAGAAAGGTACGAGCGATCGGTTGCTGATAAGCCAAAGAAAGTTGGATTCAGTCGTCCATGAACAAAAGTAGACACCAAGTGGTAGTGGTGGTATTGATGAAATTCCGGAATGGGCGGATCAAAGTTTAGAAAACTGATATTGGACATTTTGCTGTTCAGTGGAGTAGCCACCATGACAATGTCATAGAGGTCTGTATTTATCCCTGAATCTGTTTTATAGGTGACTTCATATGCCTTCTTGGGTCCTCCTGGAAGGAAAAGTCATTTTCATTAAAATTTTTTTGTAACAAAGAAATAATGACAATACATTATTTCTTTTCCTTTTTTGTAATAATTTTTTTAAAATTTATTACTATTAGTTTACAACATTTTGAGTTCTAAATTTTCTCCCTCCCCCCATGGCAGCATGCAATCTGTTTCACATTAAACACTAAGCAAGTTATAAAGAAGAATTATAACCAATGGAATGAATAACAAGAAAAAAAGAAACAAAACAAAATGAAAAAGAGAGAGTAAGCAGTTTGCTTCAATCTGCATTCTGACTACATAATTCTTTCTCTGGATGTGGATAACCTTTTCCATCATGAGTCCTTTGGAATTGTCTTACAACCTTGCATTGCTGAAGGGAGCCCAGTCTATCAAAGTCAGTCATCACAGATACAATGTGTCTCTGATTGTGTACAATGTTCTCCTGGTTCTGCTCCCCTCACTCAGCATCAGTTTATATAAGTCTCTCCAGGTTATTATGAAGTCTGCCTGCTCCTCATTTCTTATAGCACAATAATATTCTATTATATTCATATACCACAACTCGTTTAGCAATTCCCCAATTGATGAGCATCCCCTTGATTTCCAATTCTTTGCCACCACAAAAAGAGGTGCTACAAAAATTTTGTACATACGGGTCCTTTTCCCACTTGCATGATCTCTTTGGGATACAGCCCTAAAAGTTGTATTGCTGGATCAAAGGATATGCATATTTTTATAGCCCTTTGGGCATAGTTCCAAATTGTTCTCCAGAATAGATGGATCAGTTTACAACTCTACCAACAATGCATTAGTGTTCCAATTTTCCCACATCTTCTCTAACATTTGTCATTTTCCTGTTTTGTCATGTTAGCCAGTCTAACCAGTGAGATGTGGTACCTAAGAGTTGTTTTGATTTGCATTTCTCTGATCAGTAGTTATTTAGTGCATTTTTTCATATGCTTATAAAAACAACACATTATTTCAACAGTGTCTAGAAAACTATTTTTAAAGGATTGTTTTCTCAAATTCTACAAGGAATTCAAGAATTTTTAATCCTTAAAAGATAAAAGACTGGGAGTGGCTAGATGGCACAGTGAATAGAACACCGGCCCTGGAAACAGGAGGACCTGAGTTTAAATCTGGCCACAGACACTTAACACTTACTAGCTGTGTGACCTTGGGCAAGTCACTTAACCCCAACTGCCCTGCCTTCCCTCCTCCAAAAAGAAAAAGTAAGGAAGGGATGGTCCGTCATTCTTTTTGCTTCTATTTTAGCAGAGTACCCTGGCACAGAGTAAGGACTCGACTGCCACCCCAGCCCTACCACTCTACAATCCCTATAATCCATTCCCCTCCCGTTCTACCATGCCCTCAGGCAACATCATTATCGAACTCCTTCCATCTCATACTCTGTTTATCTTCTATCACTCATAGAAACCTTGTTCCTATTCTCATACTCTTGACACAGGGTCTAGAGGAGGGATCAGCTCAGTTGTCCTTCTTGACTGATACCTGCAGACCTCTACCATACCATCATCCTTAAACTCGGAGTATCCTTGCACCATCACTGTTTGTGGCTTGCCAATTTTCATCCTCAAAACTCACCTTCCCTACTCCTACTCCCATATTTTTGAAAGTCATGCAACTCTGATGAATGAGTCTATTAAGAATTCATTTTATCTAATTGCATGTGACCAAAATATTAACAGTCATACAATAAAAATTCAGAAGAGAATTGGACCAGGTACCTCTGCTGGCTATGGTAACAGTAAGCTTTTCTTTCCCAAAGAAGGGATGAGGCTATCAAAAAGTTAAAATAGGTCATTTTGTTCCATGACATTAAAAAACTTTTGGACTAACAAAATCAACATGACAGGGATAGGGAAATCTTATTGACTGGGAGGACAAAAACTTTACAATAAACAGATGTGATAAGATCTGATAGATCTGATCTCTAAGAAATGTAGAAAACTAACCCAAATATATAAAATCAAGAGCCATTCTTCAATAGATAAGTTGTCTAAGAATGCAGTTCTCAAAAGTACCGCAAACTACAAACAACCATGTGAAAGATTGCTCCAAATCGTTAATAATAAGAAAAATGCAAATCAAAATAGCTCTGAGGTTTCACTTCACAACCAACAAACTGGCAAAGTCCATGTTAAAGAGATTTGGAATACAACAGTATCACTAAAACACTGTTGGTGGAGCTGTGACTTGGTCCAACCATTCTCGAAAACTAAGAAAGTGTCACTAAAATGTTCATTGTTAGACTTATACCCCAAAAAGGTCAAAAATAAAAAAGAGGCCTCTATATGCACTAAAATAAGCATAGCCCATCATGTGGGGGAAAGTTAAACAAATGGTGGCATGCGATATAATGGAATAGTACTGTACCTTAAAAGCCATAACTATGAAGAATTCAGAGAAACATGGGAAAACCTATATGAACCAAGTGAAATAAGCAAAAAACAAAATACATAATAACTACAACAATGTCAGCGGAAAGAACAACAGCGACAACAGAGAAACTTTGTAATTATAATAACCAAATCTGGCCCTACAGACATGAGAAAATGAACCTACCTTCCTTTTCTGTAGAGGTAAAGGACTCTAGGTATAGAACATCACATGTACTATCGGACTTGGGTGATTTATTGGGTTTGTTGTTGTTGTTTTTTTTGCCAAATTGCTTTTTTAAAAAATTCTCCATTAAAAGGAATGGCTTACTGAGTGGGGAAGAGGAAGGACATGTTGGGAAATGAAGGTGATATAAAAACAAAAATTAGCATTGATTTTTTAAGAAAGACTAAATCTCACCTCTTCTTTTGGCAAAGATCACAGGAGCCTAGAATGGTTACACCTAAAGATTTAGGAATTAATGGTTTTCTGTCAACATGGACAGAAGTCTATAGTGCAGGCCATGGGGATTTATACTTAGCCCTGTGCTATTTTTTTTTTTACCAATAACTTGTTTATAGCTAACTTATAAGACTTGCAAATAACACAAATCTAGGAGGGATAACTAATATGTTGGCTAACAGAGTCAGGATTCAAAAAGATTTAAACAGGCTACATACAATTTAGAGCCTGAATCTCATAAATCAAAAGTTAATAGGGACAAATGGAAAGTCTTAAATTTGTGTTAAAAAATATTCAACTTCACTAGTATCAGATGGCTATTATATGGGATGGCTCTTTAGGAGAGAGTAAGAGGGGATATATGTGGAAATTTTAGGGGATAAATATTAATCAGAAGTATCTTAAATGTGTGTGTGTGTTTTTTTTTAAATCAAGCATTAAGATGGGGAAGTCATCACTATGTAGAAATTCTTCTAAAAGACATCTGAGGGTCTTAGTGACCTGTAAGCTCAATATGAGACAGCAGTGGGATGTATGACATTTCAAAAAGCTAAGGAAAATTCAGGATTTATTAAGTCATAGTGGTCAGGATTAAGTAGGTGATAGCCCCTTTATACTATATACTGATCAGACAATATATGAAATACTACATCTGATCGGGGCACCACATTTTAGGAACAAACATTAGTAAGACACTGAAGAGTATCCAGATAAGGATGACCGAGATGGTGGACCTTGAGTTTATGCTATATGGGGATCAGGTTAACTGGAACTGGAAATGAAGAGGAAAAAGGCTTACAGAGCAAGAAGAATGGGATCGGTGACTGCGGGTAGAAGGGGTGGAGGGAGACAGGACAAGAGGTCTTGAAGTATTTGAAGGACCATCTTGTAAAAGAAAGATTAGATTTGTTTTGTTTGGCCTCACAGGCCAAAACTAGGTGCAATATACAGAAGTCAAGAAGTGCATATTTCAGCATGGTCTAAGATAAATTTTCCTAACAACTATCATTATTGAGTCATTTTTCAGTTGTGTCTAACTCTCTGTGACCCCATTTGGGGTTTTCTTGACAAAGATATTGGAGTGGTTTGCCATTTCCTTCTCCAGCTCATCTTACAGATGAGGAACTGAGGCAAACAGGGTGAAGTGACTTGCCCAGGGTCACACAGCTAGGAAGTAAGTGTCTGAGGCCAGATTTGAACTCAGGAAGAGGAGTCTATCCTCTGTGCCACCCAGCTGTCCTAACAATTTAGATCAATCCAAAAATGGAATGGGCTGCTTCAAATAATAGCTACCTCTTGCTAAGAGTCAAGTGAAGATTGTGGGATCATTTATCAGGGACCTTGCTCATGGACAGCTTAGTCTCTAGCATCCCTTCCAATTCTGCCCCCTGAACTTAGCTGCCATCTAAGACTCTTCTGCTTCCTCTCCTCTTCTCTCTTCACATTCTTTCCATTACTGAACTCATGGCTCCCATATTTTCAATCAGCTATACAGATGTCTCCAAAATCTAGAGGGACAGCCCCAATTTCTCTGGAAATTCAGTTCCACTTTTTCAACTGCCTACTAGCTTTTCTATCCTCTCTCAAATTCTACAAGCCAAAAAAAAAATACAACTCACCCTTAAGGAGCCCTATTCTCTATTTTTTGCTTTCTGGAGGGCAACTGGGGTTAAGTGACTTGCCCAAGGTCACACGGCTAGGGGTTTTTTGTGTGTGTAAAGTGTCAAACCCAGGTCCTCCTGACTCCAGGGCTGCTGCTCTATTCACTGCGCCACCTAGCTGCCCTATTCTCTATATTTGTAGGGACAATGATAATGACCCCAATCACTCATTCTTAACCTGACAATCATTCCCTCTTCTTCACTACCCTTTCCCATATCCAATCCATTGGCCAGTCTTGTTGAGTCTACTTCTGTATCTCTTTCATCAGTACCATTATGTCTATGTACACCCCACCTACTTTCAGAACTTCTTGCCTCACCTATTGTAATAATTTGTTAATTGGTCCTGTACTTATACCACCTCCTCCTCAATTCACCTTCCAGATAGCTTCCAATATTCTCTTCCTAAGGCACATGCTTGACCATATCACTCTAACAATCAGAAAAATTCAAATCAAGACAACCTCTAAGATATTACCTTACACTCAATAAAATGAAATCATTAGCAACAACAAAAAAGATAAAACGATCTTTACGTGCAACAATTGGTGAGAAGCTAAATAATTTATGGTTTGTTAATCTAACAGAATATTATAGTGCCATAAAAATATTAAATCAGAAGCATACAAGGAAATTTGGAAAGAGCTCCACAAATCAAAGTAAAATAGCAGACCCAGAACTCTGTACACACAGCCAATTATATTTTTTTAAAAAGACAATGGTAGCAGAATTTCAGATCAACCAAGGAGACATAAGACAAAAGCTTTTATGTTTTTTGGTTGTTTGTTAATTTATTTGGTTCTACCTTTTAAAGAATTTTTTATACAATACAGATTTTATTTATTTTATATATTTAATATACTACTTTTTGTTGACAATTATTGTTTTAATAAAGATATTTTTAAGAAAATCTTTAGAGGTTCTCCATTGCCTTTAGAGAAAAAATATAAATACCTTAGCCTCATATTTAAGGCTCACCACAATCTGGCTCCAACCTACATTTTCATCCTTATTTCCAGGCCTCAGTCACCCATTTCCATCTAGGTCCATCTCCAGCTATGCTTTACTCTTCAACTATCAACATCCCTTTTCATCTGGAATCATAATGGAATCAATGTTGCCTTTGTTACTTGGAAAGGGTGTTAAGCTACTCCCCTCTGGCTCTACTTGTGACAATCTAAGCCAAAATAGTCCCTAATTTACTACCTAAGTGTTATCTCCCTCAATTAGAATGTAGAATCCACAATGCTTATCACAGAGCTTGACACACAGTAATCACTGAATAAATTGATTATTTTTGTTTGTTTGTTTATTCACCTTCACATTCTCTATGTTCTGGTCAAATCAGGCCAGGAACTGTGGCCTAAAACTGACATTCCAAATCCCCGTTACTTGCATTTGCCCCAGTTGTCCCCCACAGGTAAAATACACCTGCCTCTTCATCTCCAGGATAGCTAGATGGGGCAGCAGATAGAGTGCCAGGCCTAGAGTCAAGAAAACTGATCTTCATGAGTTCAAATTCAGCCTCAGACACCTACTCGGCTGTGTGAGCCTACACAAGTCACTTAAACCTGTTTGCCTCAGTTTCCTCATCTGTAAAATGAGCTGGAGAAGGAAATGGCAAATTAGTATCTTTGCCAAGAAAACCCCAAATGGAGTGACAAAGAGTCAGAAACTATTTAACAACTACATCTCTCATTCTCAGAATATTTATCTTCCTTCAGGGCTCAGGTCAGGTGCCACCTCCTTTCTGAAGTTTTAGGTCACTCCATCTCACCCTTCAGCCTCCAGTTGTTAAGATTCCCTATGTCCTCAAATTATCTTGAATTTACTTATCTACACACAGGTTTTATACTACAAACACAGCTGTAAGCTCTTTGAGGGTAGGGACTGTTTTCATTTTTGGTTCTGTATTCTGAGTGCCTAGAACATAGCAGGTGTTTAATCAATGTCTGTTAAACTGAAATGAATACATAAATGGTACATTTGAGATGGTGGGGTGGAAAGGAAAAGAAAAACTTATCTTACTGCCCCATCCTTGCCCCCTCCCCCAAGCCCCACTCCAAGCACTAAATAATCATCTTCTAGTTAGAGGTTAGGAGGAAAAAATTGAAAAACCTGCGGAGAAACTTACCTGTCTGTGTGGTCCTTGCTTTCTCCTCTACATAGATAACTGAGCCAGAGATAAGTGAAGCTTTGGAAAACTTTAGGAGCTCTTCACAAACACGTTTATTTCCACCTTCTACAGCCCACAGACCAGAATCTATACCTGCCAAGGACACTGCACCTGTCAGAGGGGGAAAAGTGTTTAAAAAGGCAAGACAGGCCACAGAAGAAGGCTTCCATCCATCCAGTCTCCCCAGATTTGTTAGCATTGTTCCACAGTTCAGAACAGCAATGGGATGGATGAAGTTATGTTTAGATTTTTCATAGCTCCTCACCCAAAGAATCAGGAGCTAGAAGAAAGATGATTCTATGTGAGTTTCATCTTTATGTCCATTAGATATTTGCTAGGTCTTCTCTAAACAGAGAGTCAAGAAACAGACTGTCCTCTGTTGCACATGGGCCTTTTGTGGTCTTGTGGAACAAAAGCTATTCTCTCTAACACGGAGATGATACGGAAGAGGCCAGGGCTGTTAAAACCACAGCCATACCCCTTTAACAAAACACATTTCCTCGAGTGAATCCAAAGCAAACTGAATGTGTTGGCTTACCTACAAATCCATTGATGCCTGCATTCTGGCCATAATTGAACCTCGTGGCGGGAATAACAATTTCATTGAGGAATTTCTCTGAGAAGCCCGCTTTCTGCATAGACTGGAGAATGGTCCGGTTGAGCATTCCAGCAAATTCGTCCCCTCCTAGGGCATGCATCAAGGCTTCTACACTACTAAAAGAGTAGTCATGGGACTGATAGCGGTAAATCCTTCATTGAAAAGAGGGGAAAGAGCCATTAAGCACCAAAGAGAATAATTCCTGACCCCGAAGTCTGTGTTTCCAGAGGCTGTCAGCATGAGAAGGGTAGGAAAAGGTTAGAGACAGAAGAAAGAAGGAAGAAATGGTATCCTGAAATCAAAAGACAATAGGGGTTGAATATTTCCAGCCCTCGTTCCTTTCCTAAGTTTCAGTCCCTGGTATTCTACTGCATGCTGACTACATCTACCCTTTTTTGTTCTACAATCACCATACATTCAATATGTTCCTAAAACCAAGTTTATATTTCTCTGAAGAGAGGGAAAGAGACAGACAGACAGAAACACAGAGAGAGAGGGAAGGAGGGGAGGAAAGGGAGGAGGAAGAAGAAAAGAAGGAAGGAAAAAAGAAAGGAAGGAAGGAAAGAAAACCGGTTGACTCTTCTTACTTCCCTAATTCAAAGATCTTATTATCTTCTTCCTGTCATCTGGGCTGACTCATCTTTGGCACCTCCCCATCTATATATCCAGTGAGTCACCAATTTCTATCTGTTCTTCTTTCAAAATATCTCATTTCCTTCCATTATATTCCCACAGTCACAGGCTTGGTTGAAGCACAGACTAGGGCAATAATCTCCCTTACTCAAATCTCTTCCTCATTCAATCCATTCTATACATTCTTACCAGATAAATCTTACTGAAATACCCCTTTCATCAGGGCAGTCTTCTACTCAAAAACCTGTGACTCCTATTGCTACAACAGATGGATCAAGCCAAATTAAAATGTAACTGAGAAATGTTTAAACAAATAAAAATACAATAAAATATAGATAATGTTTTGTGATCTTCTAAGTCAATATGCAGCCTGTGGAATCTGTTTTTATTTGAGTTTGACACTACTGATCTAGTCCACCTGCACTCCCACCTATTTTATAGATGAAGCTCAGACCTCACAGAGGTAGAAGTAACAGAGTTGGAATTATACTCTAAATCTGGCTTTCATTCCACAACACCCACACTACCTCCACCTACATAAATTCAAAAAAAGGGAAGGCAGAAACAGAGAGGGAGAAATAGAGGGGGGGGAGAGAGAGAGAGAGAGAGAGAGAGAGAGAGAGAGAGAGAGAGAGAGAGAGAGAGAGAGAGAGAGAGAGAGATCCAAGTGCTCTAGAAAAAGATTTCATGAAAGAGGTGTGTATTGGGATTTGGGTACTTTGAGAGGGGTGAAAATCCCAAATAGAATTGCAGTGGAAAATTGCACATCAAAAAGCAAAGAAAGAGAAGAGTGGGCCAGTCTATGGAGGGCCGGGGAAACCAGTCAGCTAACACCAAACTTTCTCTCAAAAATCAATCACCCCAAGGTTGCTTGTACACTAAAGTCTTCCCCACTGACTTTGTCAGTAAGTCACCAGAAGCCACTTCATGGTACTTTGCCCAATGCATTCTAGCATTTCGTAAATGAATTTTTAACAAAGATCCCGATGTCCCCCATAAACTTCACACACACACACACACACACACACACACTATGAAATTGAGGGAATACATCCTCCCTAAATGACTACCAATGAGACAGCAAGATACCCTGAAAAAAAATGGATTACCCAGACCAGTTACAGGGGAAGCCAAAGGACTCTTTCAGGGACAAACCTTCTGCCTCTACCACCACCACCAGCACTACCATTCTCATGCAAAAAAAAAAATGTGAGTAAAGCTTTAGGTTTCTGTACTACTCAAAGAAACTGAACACTGATGAAAATATATTGCAATTATATAATATTCAGATTTGGCAAGAATTATGATGGAATGAAACACAGGTAAACCAGGTGCTCCAGATCCAGATTCACCTGGTAATTTCCAACCCTAGCTCTGTCCTAATCTGGGACTTCTTTAAATATTCTAGGGAATACTATGAATTTTGAAAAGAAAATCCTAATTTGTTTTATTAATGAAAAATACATCACACAGTACTTTTCAACCAATCAACAAATACTTATTAAACATTTACTGTATTCTAGGCACTGTATAAAGAAAAGCAAACTATCTGCCTTCAAGGATTTTATATTACAATGAAGGAAACAACACACAAATAGATACGTACAAGGTACATCTATCTTGAGGCAGGTAGTTGGTGAAAGGGATAGAGCACCAGTCCTGGAGACAGGAGGACCTGAATTCAAATCCAAACTTACTAGCTGTGTGACCCTGGGCAAGTCACTTAACCCCAAATGCCTCCAAGAAAAAAAAAGATAAGTTTATCCTGTCATGTAATCAAACAGTGAAGGAGATGAGATGGTCACACCTGCAAAAAAAAATTGGGAACTAAGGCATTTTTTTTTTAAGCAATCAGGGTTAAGTAACTTGCTCAAGGTTACACGGCCAGGTGTTTCTGGGTAGGTGCTAAGTGTCTGAGCCCGGGATTCGATCTCCAAGTCATCCCTACACTGCAGCCAGTGCTCTTACTCGCTGTGCTACCTGGCCGCCCCAAAACTAAGGCATTTTACTGTAAGACTCTTGGAGAGCCAAGACTCATTCTTTGTATCTACAGCACCTAGCTGCTTAACTAAATTAGATCAGGACACAATTTCCAAAACTCTGAGACTCCTCTTGAGACACATCTGTTGCTGGTCCTTGTTTAAGACTTATTCATGGCTACAATTAGCCCAAGAGAGGTTCCCCCTCTGTTACTCAAACTAGCAATTCCTTACTTGTTGGGGGAAAAAAAAAAAACAGAGACACAGCAGCCCAGCCCAACCTGCCTGGCTTCCGGGGCCTGTAGGAACAAGTTACCTACTGACTTTTAAAAGGAGAACTTTGTCTCTGGGTTGATGACTGACTCACAAACGTTTGCTCCTTCTAATAATGTCTTCAGTGGCACTGACGGATCCTTCAGAAGAAAATCCACTATAGTGGGACACCATGGACTCCAAAGAAATACCAAAAAAAGCTAAATTTCGTAAACCCAGAAATTAAGGTTTGAGGAAGAAAGAAATCTGTGATACTTATCAGAAGGTTGAAGAAATAACAGCATGTTTATCCTACTTGAGCTAAAGAGTAGGCTATGTGATATGGAATGTAATTTGATATTTTGGCACTTAGTTTATTCACTTGGCCAGGCAATCATGGTAATAAATTATTACTCCTGCCAGCATCTTGTATACACATGCCCCATTTTCCACAAAATTCAAAATTAGCCATTCTAATAAGCACAAACCTCCTCCACAACCATCCCTAACACTCAATTCATTTCTAACCCTAATGCTACCCCAAATTGGGCTATGCCTTGAAAGAGAATTAGTTTGTGGGTAAATATCAGATCTTAATAAAAACTCTTAACTACATAAGACCTATAAAGAGGCAGCTTGGTATTGTAGAAAGAGCATTTGACCTGGGAATTGGGATACCAGAGTTCCAATTCAGATTTGATCCTTACTGTGTGGTCCTGGGTAATCACTTCACTTCTCTCCCTGAAATCAGGGTAATGATGACTATATTTCCTCCCTCAGAGGGTCATGGTGAAGAAAGCATCTTGTAAGCTTTAAAGTGCTATGAAAAACAAGGCATTCTTCCAACTGCTGTTGTTGCTAACTGATCTTATCATGGTGACACAGCCTAAAACAGGCCAGTCTAAAAAGCCTGAATACCTTCTACCCCTACTAGCCTGGCTTTAACAAGTACTGCCATATTCCCTGAGAACATTTCTAAAACTGGTATGATCCCCCTCCACTTTGTTAATGGAGAAAACCTCTGCAGTGGTCCCTACGATTTTCATAACAATACCACACAGTCACTGGGAAATCTGGAAGGCAAAATCCAGAAACTGGAATTCCTAAAGTCCAAAAAAATTTTTTTTTAATTTATGATAAAAAAATTACCTCATAAACTTGTCAAAGATATCTTCCATCCACATATGCATCCGGAGGAACTGGAATCCATAGTGCCAGAAGAGCTTAATCATGTTAATGATGAACCAACCACTCTCTTCAAACACAAGATGCTCTCCGTTATGAATACCCATGAGGCCATCGATACTCTGAATAGTGGGGAGATCTGCAAAAACAGAGAGGGAAAAGCAGTGATCCATGTGCATCTTGGACACCGCTTTAAGAAGTCTAATACAATACCTGCATGAAGTGATGATAGGACAAAATAAGCAGGACCAAGATGCTGCTGTTGTCATTATTCAGTCATTGCAGTCATGTCTGATTCTTCACGACCCCATTTGGAGTTTTCTTGGCAAAGATACTGAAGTGGTTTGCCATTTCCTTCTCCAGCTCATTTTATAGATGAGGAAACTGAGGTAAGCAAGATTAAGTGACTTGCCCAAGGTCACAGAGCTAGTAAGTATCTGAGGTCAAATTTGAACTCAAAAAGAGGCGTCTCCCTGACTCTAGGCCCAGCACTTTATCTACTAAGCCACTTAGCTGCCCAAAGATCCCAAATACTTATAAAGAAAAAACACCGAAAAACTCCAAAACTCTGGTCAGTGCAGTGACTAACCACAGCCTAAGAGGACTGATGTTTCTCTGTCTGATTAAGAATGGAAGCAGAATGAGGCATTCATTTTCTTTTTTTTTGCTTTTTGGAGGGGGGAAGGTAAGGCAACTGGGGTTAAGTGACTTGCCCAAGGTCACATGGCTAGTTTTTTGTGTTAAGTGTCTGAGGTTGGATTTGAACTCAGGTCCTCCTGACTCCAGGGCTGGTGCTCTATTCACTGCGCCACCAAGCCACCCGTGGCATCCATTTTCAAACATGGCCAATTCATTGATTTATTTTGCTCAACTACCCTTATTTGTTATGGAAGATTCTACTGAAGATGGGGGAGTTATTGGGAAGTATCAGTATTATAAGGAAAAAAGGGGCATCGTTAACACAATTTTTTAGAAAGGGAAATCTGTAAAAAGAAAAAAAGCCTTCTTTATCTAGAAGCTAACTGTAGAAGCTCAGACTTTGATAAATATAGGAGCTAAGCAGGGATTTGAAATAGGAAAGAGTCAGATTAATCAATCTACTAGCATATTGTACATATACTTACTATATGCCAGGAACTAATATTCCCAGAATCTTAACAATGGGAGTGACCCCTGCTTCCCTGGCTGGATCCTTAATGTGCAGTATTTGAGCATAAACAGAATCTTTTTTTAAAATTCCCTTCAATATTTCATTTCTTCTCCCCTTGACTCCTGCACGGCTATACCACTGGCATCCTCATCTCATGTTTTAACTGTGACTCCATGTTCTTCATTTCCCCTAATATACATTTCTGTCATTCATACTTTGCCTTCTGTTTGCTGATACCTCACCCAGGCTGACCAGACTGAGATTCTGAGTATGTGCCTGCACACACATGTGTGTGTAGGCTGCAAAAGGGGGGAAAGGAGAAAGGAGGAAAGGAAAAGGGGGGAACAGAGAGAGAAAGAGAGAAAGAAAAGTAGAGAGAGGATGCATGTGTGTGTCTGTGTCTGTGTAGGATGCAAAAGGGAGAGTAGGCCTCCAAAACAGAAACTTGCTTTTCAGATCAATGGTTTGGGAGTCAGAAAACTGCATTTCTTAGCCCTGGCTCGCCCACTAATGTGACCAAAGACAAGTCACCTTACCTGCTCTGGACCTTGGCATCTTTACCCATCAAATATGGAGATCGGGCAAGATAATTTTAAAGTTGCTGCCAACTCTGAAGCTGGATGACGTCATCTACAAGAAAACTTCAGGCACACTCTTTGTGATGTGGCCCAATTCAGTTCTAGTTGTGTGTGTGTAGACACATACATATAAACATACATGTATAAATATATGCATGTATATACATATGCATTGCATACATAGATATATACACGCATACATGCCTGTACTTGTTAATGTTGTTCAGTCATTTTCAGTCATGTCTGACTCTTCTTGACCCCACATGGGGTTTTCTTGGCAGAGACACTGGAGTGGTTTGTCATTTCCTTCTCCAGGGGATTAAGGCAATCAGGTTAAGCGACTTTCCAGGGTCACACAGGTGGTAAATGTCTGAGGCTGGATTTGATCTCAGGTCTTCCTATGGCCAGGCCTAGAGCTACATCCACTAATCGGCCTAGCTGCCTGTGTGTGTGTGTGTGTGTGTATACATACACAAACTTACATATATACACATACATATGTGTGCATACACATACACATTCCTTTCACAGAAGTGAACTTGTACTCCCTGGTTTTTGGTTGTTGCTGTTGTTGTTGAGGCATTTAAGTCATGTCTGACCCTTCATGCCCCCATTTGGGGTTTTCTTGGCAAAGATACTAGAGTGGTTTACCATTTCCTTCTCCAGCTCATTTTACAGATGAGGAAACTGAGGCAAACAGGATTAAGTGACTTGACAAGGGTCATAGCTAGTAAGTGTCTAAGGCCATATTTGAACTCAGGGTTTCCTGACTCCAGGCCCAGTACTCTATCCATTATACCACCTAGGTGCCTCAATACTCCCTGGTATTTCTGCTTATTGATTCTAATTTTGCCCTCTGGAGCTAGAGTTTCATTCTATTCTCTTTTCAGATGAGAGTCCTTCAAATACATATCTTAAAAAAGATAAGTCATCAAGACCCCCTTAAGACTCCTTCAGGCTCAACACTTCCAAGTCATTCAAGCCTTCTCTCCCATGGTATGGTTGGTGGTCCTGCCTGGGGGCTAGCTGCTCTCTTCCTGGTCCAGTTAGTCAATGTTCCACCTAACATGGACATTGAGAACCAACCACAAAAACTCCAGATATCATCTGATATTGGCAGGGTCCACTGAATCACAGTATGTTCGAAGGTACCTTAGAGGCTGAAATCCTGGCTCTGTCAATGCCTTTATGTGTGACCTTGGGTAAGTCACATGGCCTCTACAGGTCTCAGTTTCTTTATTGACAAAAGGTCAGGGTTAATCTTGATGATCCTAAGGTCCCTTCGAGGTCAGATACACTATTAATCTTGATTGCTATTAGCTTATTTCCCAGAGAAAGGAAATAAAAATTCCAGGAAATAAAGCCGTTTACTAAAAACCAAAGATTTAGCATGCATATTTGGGTATGAATTATTTATACTGATGTTCTCTTAAGTTTCAATATTAACTCTGTCGTAAATATTTGCCCAAAATGTAGCCAGAATTGTGGGTCTAAGATACTATTCTCCCTGAAAATTTTTTCTATCAATGTTTAACTGAATTTACATGTATATCTATTCTCTGACTACAACATCAGCTATTTGATATTTGGTAACCTGGCAATGTGCCATTTTGTTCAGGTCTAGAGCCAAGCAGCATGATGTAGGTAAAAACAACAGCAGTTTTGGAGGCAGTGGCCCTAGGTTCAAATCTTGGGTTCACTACTTACTATTTGTATGACATTTGGCAAGGTCTGAAGGCAGTGAGTCACAACAGAATTTTTCACAATGAAAAACAGCATGGGAATCAGTCTATCCCATATAACTGAACACTCTGTTATAACACAAAACTATCAGACTTTACACTGTACCCCTAAATCCTTTTCACTACTTGGGCAAGCTCTCTCAATTCCCTGCCCTGCCTACCCTCCCCCGCCCCATACCTTTGAATAGGAAGGCTAACAGTGGTGAAAAAAATTCAGAAAATCCTGAATTAGAACCCTACCTCCAGCATTTATTAGCTGCTTGACCCTGAGGTAAATCACTGAATCTCTCTCTGCTCAGTTTCTTTACTGGTAAAATAGCACTTACAAGGTAGTTGGGAGGATCAAATGAGATTAATGTCTATAAAGCATTTTGCAAACTTTAAAATGGCATTTAAATGCTAGAGATTATTCTTGCTATTGTAGAAGAACACAATGTAGTTAGTGTACAGAGAGCAAGCCAGGAAGCCCCAAGACCTGGGTTCAAGTGCTGTCTCTAACATCTGACTGGGGCAAGTCCCTTAATCTCTCAGCACTTGGGGAAACCATGTAACACCATAAATTGCAGAGAAGTTGCTGACCTACACTGCTAGATGGTGTGTCCTCACCTGAGAGTCCTCTATGCCAATGAAATCACAGATGTCATCCCTATCTCAGGCATCATTAACAATAATTATTAAAAATTATCATGCAATAATTAGTAACAATTTTTATATTTACATAATTTACTGTTATTTATTATTTTATTTATATATTTTCTATTTATATTTATTATAATTTATATATTTACAACTATATATTTATTAAAATAAACATATTTACTATTACTAATATAAATAATTACTATTATTTATTATTATAGTGGAATGAACACCATGTGGAGTCACAAGACCTAGGGTCCAGAGTGGGCTGGCACTAAAAGTGTCTCTGCCAATAACCAGCCGCATGACCTTGTACAAATAAATCACTTTGCTTCTCTGACACTTCTCCATCAGAAAAATAAGGGGGTTTCCCACTTTTAAACATCATGATTTTAAGATGCAAAGTCAATGGCTAATGAACACATCCTCAATGGCTACCACAGCATTTCCCCATGGCAGCTCTCAATCATTCAGAAAACAGATTTAAGTTAATAGAATTTTTCTCCTACCACTACCATACTTGAAATAGCAAACACATTTCCCAAGGCATTACCTCAAGCTGTTTCAGAAAAAATGAAAGATGATGGAATAGTTTTTTCCAACTAATTTCTTTTGAAAAAAAAAAAAAGAAAAGAAAAAAGTCAAGAATGCTGGAGTTTCAGTTCAATCAGATAAAAATAGCCTTGGGTCACCAGACGACATCATCCTACCTCTCTAAGAGCAGAAAACCCTACATACCCAATTCCTTGACAAAGCGCTTCATGTGCAAATTTAGGGGATGTATGATAGAACCTCCAGACTCATAGCCTTGTCCTTTCATGTTGAGAATAGCCAGACGGCCTCCAACCTTTCCTTTCTCAAACACATGAATCTTCACGTCTTTTCCAAATTTCTGTCGTAGGTAGTAGGATGCTGAAGTGCCGCCAATTCCAGCTCCAATAACAGCTGGAGGAAAAAAAAAATGAGAGAATTATATTCCTTCCTGAAATCAAGGTTAGCAGGTGGTTTATCTTTCTGTTCTCAAGTTTTCTGCTGTTGTTATTAGTTTTTGTCCAGACTTTTGATTTTATTTTTATAGGGCATTTTATGTTTTATATATTTTTATAATTTTGTATGTTTTTTTTAAAGTTTCATCAGTGTGAAAAAAAAAAAACCTTCTATAGATGGGCAAGTCTTCACCAACTTCTTGTCTTAAAGAGAGCAGCCTGGGGCCCTGAGAAGTTAAGGAGCTTGCCAAGGTCACACAGACGGAAAGTACCAGAGGTAAGGCCTATATAGCTCTTTGGAGCAGGTTTTCTCTCCACTATATCATATGCCTCTCTTAGGGCTTTCACTAAGGTGTAGGTAAGACATCTTTAGTGGAGTATAATAAAACAGCAGATCTGGGGTCAGGTCCAGGTCTATCAGTTACAAGTTGTGTGACCTTGAGCAAATCACTTAAGATGAATTTTGTTTTCCTCATCTGTAAAAATTCAATACAACAAATATTTATCAAGCAACTATGAGCTGAAAATTGGGCTAAGTACTAGAAAAGAGTACTCATACTACTCATCTCACAGGTTATGACAGGTGAAAAGAAAGGTAAAGCATTTTGTAAACTTTAAAGTGTTATCAACGTTTCAATTATTATTAACTGGAACTAAGGGGAATGAAAGATGGAGGCAACAGAGACTCTTGAAACTAACACTGGTAAGGAGATATGGATATTGGCAAGAGAGGCAGATGGCATAAGGGAGATAAGAAAACCAATAACGGTGGAGTCAAAGGTCTCCTTAAAATATTGGCTCTGCCACTTTGACCTTCAATAAATCATTTAGTTATCATTTTTAATTTTCCTTATTTATAAAATGAAGGAGTTGGACAAGACAAAACTCTAGTCTCTTCTAACTCTACATCTATAACCCTATGAATTCTAGACTATGGATAGGCAAGATAGGCTTAGGAAGGTGGTATTTGCGGAAAGTGCAAGAAGAAGCACTTTTTAATATTACTCATTATAGAGGAAAAGTTACACTTATTATATTTATTTTGTACACAAATATTTATAGTCACTCTTTATCTGGTGGCAAAGAACTGGAAATAAAAGGGTTGCCCATCAACTGAGGAATAGCTAAACAAATTATGGCATATAAATATAATTGAATGTTATGGTGCCATAAGAAATAATGAAAGGAACTGTTTCAGAGAAACCTGAGAAGACTTTAAGAACTGATGCAAAGTGAAATGAACAGAACCAGGAGAACAATTTATACTATAATAATAACAAACAATTTGAAAGATTTAAGAACTCTGTTCAAAACAATGGTCAACCCTGATCCCAGATGACCAGTAATGACAAATCTCATCCTCACTCTTGACAGAAAGGTGATGGACTAAATATGAAGAATCTAATACTTCTGGAAATGCCCAATGTGGGAATTTGTTTGACTAGGCATATCTGTTACATGGGTTTGTTTTTCTTTTTCTATTTTTTTCTGCTTTTTTTGGAGGGGGCAAGGCAGGGCAATTGGGGTTAAATCACTTGCCAAGGGTCACACAGCTAATAAGTGTTAAATGCCTGAGCCCAGATTTGAACTCAGGTCCTCCTGACTCCAGGGCTGGAGCTCTATTCACTGAGCCACCTAGCGGCCCCATTTTTCTTTTGCTAATGGGAAAAGGGATGGAAGGTAGGAAGGAGAGAAAATGCCTGTTAAGTGAAACAAAATTTAAAATATTACTCTTTATATGCACAGACAATTTTAATAACAGAAAATTCCACCATTCATAGTACAAAGAGACTTATTTTGTGATAAGTCAAGTTGCATTCACCTACCACAGAGGCTAAAAGCCTCAGATGAAACACATGGTAAAATTCGTAAGAAGTATGTGAGTAGGGTAAGGGTATCGTGAAATTTTCTTTTTTTTTTTATTTTATTTATTTGTTTTTAGTTTTTAACATTCACTTCTATAAGATTTTGAGTTCTAAATTTTCTTCCTCTCCCTGCAATCTAATATAGACTATACGTGTGGGATTGTGTAATTTTCTAACCTTGTGACCAGAAGGATAGGGGAAGAATAATAACTGAGACTTTTAAACAAAATGCTCCACCCCATACAAAAGCAGACATGTGCCAATTGATACTACTCAAATACAAGTTGATTTAGCAACAATATTAGCACTTGTTAAACCTCTCCCTGAGCCCAGTCCATGAGAAAAGAATACACAATGGATACCTGGTACTGTATACAGCTTTAGTAGATGAGGCCTTCACTGACTGCACGGCCTTGAATGTGCGATAACATATAACACATTATGTTCTGGTGCTAAGTTTCTCTCATCTTAGCCAGTCTGGTCTTCAAACAGCCATTCTATACAGTCAGTCAGTCCATCACTGAGCCCCATAGTCAAGCTCTTCCAGCTTGGGAGGTCCTGACATAGTTTGCTAACATAGTCCATAGGGAAACCAGAGTTACATTCCTCTGTGAGGAGGCGCTGAAGGACTTTATCAAAGGGCAGAGGCATGCATATGTTAATGACTACAGAGTATACTATTTCAAACAAGAGACAGGAGAGGTAACCAGTAAGGTGGTAAGGTAATCTGACCTAAGACAAAAATAGACTTATCTAAGGCAACTGAAGAATTTAGGTTCGAATAGAGTCAGGGCAAGGAGAGCCAACCAGGCCCAGTGGCCTTCAAGGCTACAAATTCTATATGACTTACCATAAAATAAAAACCATGAAAAGTGCCATGAAAAACTTTTTATTGGGGTGCATATTAAGGGATAATTTATCAGAAGAGAGACACGGAGGTCTTTCTGACTAGTGGCTCTCTATCAGGGCTCTCTATTTCCCCTATACTGTTTCCTGTCTGACCCTGGGCAAACTACTCAACCTTTCAGTGCTTCAGGCTACCGTCTTAAACAATAAACTGCAAATGAGTGTGGTTCGTCTTTGGTTGGGTGAGTTATCTATAAGAAAGAAATAACAAATCTGATGCAAAATAAAAGAGTTATGTTAAAATATGCCATACTTTCCACTACTCTTCTTATTCCATCTCTGTAGCAGCTATATACTGTGCCCCCCCCACTAAAATGTCTAAAAGGCCTTTGTTACCATCAGAAACCAGAAAGAAACAGCCTCTGGACTCACTCATTCTCTTCTGTATCTAAATGATTACTTACCTGTTACTCTAGATCTATGCAGTTCTCATCACCAATACATAGGAGCCATCCAAGCTGTATCCAAAGAACAATCTGTGCTCCTAGTTGGCAGTTTACTCCAAAGGACTGGGGAAAGGGCTCCTGAGGTCCAAGATACAAAACAAGTGACCTACTTCTGGGCTTCTCCAACCCCCATGAGCTCTCTACATCTTGAGTTTGGAGCCATCAAGGGAGGCAGTTGAGCATAGTAAAAGGGAAAAAAACTATCTGACCCACCAGGATTCAGAAGACCTAGGTTCCAGTACCAGCAGTAAAACTTCCTACCTTCTTCACAGTGGTCAAGTCTGCCTCTAGCTAAGCCTCACTCATCCTCTTCTGCAAAATGACCAAGTAGATGTTGGCAGGCATGCCCTACTTCAAGGAGAGTCTTACAAGGGAACAAGGCATTGTACAAACAAGAGTTGTTATCATATTTGCTTGCAGAAAAGGCCACCTTTCTGGGCCTTCACAAGGCCCTCTCTCTATTCCCTATTCAGAATGATAAAGGAGTCTACAGGCCTGGGTAGCCTTACCTGTGATCTAGGACCTATTCTCCTTGCCTCCTTGCTTACATTCCTAGACTCCATTTCTTTACTCCCAAAAGCCTGGTTCACATTCTGTAAAGTGGGGAGGGGCCTAAACATCTAGGATTTCCAGCTGGATGTGAAGAAATCATCTGGAACTGCCCTGCTGCCTTACAGACTGGCAAGTGGAGGTCCAGGAATGAATGAGATCTGTTCCACCTCCAAACCTAGGATCACAAAGGTCTCTCTACCTGTTTAGTCACCCTTCACCCAGCACCAGCCTCACCAGCACAGTACAGCAGAAAAGAACACTTTATGTGGAGTAACAAAATGTCAGAGATGAATGTAGCCTTTCCACATCAGCAGGAGTTTTCTACACCAGCGAAATCACAAAGCAGACGCAAATTTAAAAATGAAAAGAGTATGTTAAAATAGGCCACTCACTCCACCGCTCTTCCTATTTCATCTCCTCTGCCTATCTGGCCCATTAGACAGAGAAGGAAAACTGAGGCCCTGCCCAACTGAGATTTTCCCCAAGATGGCACAACTCGTAGGGCTGGGGGTTAGACCAGCAATCTTCGCCCCACTCCACGGCTGCGCCTAGGATCGGATCTAAGCCCGACTTGGCTACTAACTAGCTTGGTTGGTTTGGGAGCAAGCGGCTTCCCCGTTCCGGGCCTCAGTTTACCCATTTGTATTCCCAGCCCATGACCCATCAGAGAGTCCTTGGTTGGCAGGCTCTAAAGTCTTCTTTTTAAACTTCTTTTGCAGCTAGCGGTGCAATAAATCTGCCCCGGGGTGGGCCCTACCACTTCCAACTCGGGACAAAGGGTGTGCAAAAGGGAGCTGCGCAGTGAACACGAGTGGGGGCTGGGGGGATGGGCATGCACTCCTTTCCTCCCTCCCTGGTCATGCCCGGCTCTCCTACCGATCTTTTCCGGCGGAGCGCGCAGTTCTCCCAGGACCGGGCCGCAGATCAGCAGCAGCAGCAGCAGCGCCAGCACGGAAGGCCCCAGGAGGCCCCGGGAGTTGGCTGGACGCGCACGCGGAACCCCGTCGTCTTTCATGGCCTCGCACGCTAGCTAGCTCGCGCACTAATGCCGGGGTGCAGCCAGGTGACTAGAGGCAAGAAGAGTCTGCACGCCCCGCCCCTCCCTCCTCCTCCTGCCTCATCTCTCCTCCCCCCTCCTCCTTTCTCTCTCTTCCCTCCTCATCCGGCCCGCAGCCGCCTAGCCCCGCCCACCTGCTGGAAACTGGACCCGCGTGTGGGGCGCCTCCCGGGAGAGCGCAATGGGAGACGTGGGGGGTGGGGGTTTGGATAGCGGAGCACAAGATGTTACTGTGAGCCAAAGTAAGGGGGATCGTTCGGAGCTGCAGGGAAACAGAAAGGGCATCTAGCCCAGCTTTCTCCTCCTGGGTCCCACTTCCTATTGTGCTAAGCGCTGGAAATAACGGGGAGAGGGGCGGTGGAAGGGTGTGTGGGGGGGGGGGAATAAATAAGGGAAATCGCTAACGTCTATGTATAGTGCGTTCAGTTTTACGCAGCGCTTTATAAATTTTACTGGAGGCACGCATCAGCTCGGGGAGGCAGGTCTAATGCTATCCACATTTTATAGATGAGGAAACTCAGGCTGGGAAAGGTGGAGTGAATTGCCCGGGCTCCTGCAGCTAGCAAGTAGTCAAGATCGAATTTGAAACTCCCTGAATTCAAGTCCAAAAAGACTGAGAATATACTCATGAAAAAATTCATGTTAGAGGTGGGGGTAGGGAATGAGTAACAGTAACAAGGAAGGAACCATTACAGAGATAAGGGAATCTTGGAAGAGTCATACGGACTATATACACACATTCACAAAAGTGTTACTATATAATAGTAGCATTTATATGGCACTTTGAGGTTTGCAAAGAACTTTACAGATATGATCTCATTTTATCCTCAATAACTCTGAGACATTGATGCTATTATAATCCTCATTTTACTGAGGAGGAAAGGGAATCAGTGAGAGGTTGTCAGTTGGTCAGGGACACACATCTGAGGCAGAATTTTTAAATAAACTAGAAAGAATTCTTTGAGAAGGAATGTTTAGTGAAGGCAATCTGTGGATAAGCCCTGAGGCGATGAGATCAAAGGTACACGTAGAGGAACTGGCCTTGGGAAGAAGGACCACTTCTTTATGTGAGACAGAGATGAAGGAGGAGACAGTAGAGGGGTGATGTCAGGGGTATGAGAGATAAGAAGAGGAAGCTCTGAGTGAAGGACTTCACTTTTAAGGGTGAAGTATGAGATAAGGTCCTCAGATGAGATAGTGGTGGAGAGACATTCTTTGAGTTACTTGGAGAAAGGAAAGAAGAATTGGAATAGTTCCTGTGGTAAGTGGAAGAGATCAGTAATTAGGAAGGAATAGAAAGACTGCTTTGCTACAATGAGGGCCTAGCTGAGATTAGATGACACAAATTTAGAGGGGACTCAGCATGATTTATTGACTTTCTAATGATCTGTTCTTAATGCTCATCCTTCTTGACCTTGTCTGCTACATTTGACACCTTGTCCTTGCACACTCACATTATATGAGACAATGAGTTCCTCCATCCTTTCTCCCATTTTACTCTGTGTCCTCTCCTTCTTTCTTCTCTTAGCATTATCAAAATGTAAAAAAAAAAAAAAAAGAATTTACAGGTCTTCTCCTCATTTGACTACCTCTATGACTCTATCTGACATTAACATTCCAAAGGAACCCTTTGATCATCCTCTCTATAAGAATACAAACAGTTCATTCTTATGAAGTCCCTTTTGATTGTCCCCTTGAATTTATATTTTTATTTTTCTTATATTTGTATTTCACAGTGGTACTTTCTACCCTGATCTGGAAAGCAGAAGTGTCAAACACTTGTGTCATGTTGTCCACAATACTGAGTACAGCCCGAACCAGATTAAAATGTAATTGGGAAATATTTAACAAATAAAGAGCATAGATAATGTTAATATGTGGTTTTTCTAAGTCAGTGTATGGGCAGGAATCCCTTGAGTTTGACAACCTCCTGTAAAGCCAGCCATGTTTACCTAAAGCAGAGAGAAATGTGTGCCATCACTTGCCCATTTGACTGTCTTGTTGTAGGGCATTTAAAATTCCCTGTATATAGTCTGAGAACATTTTTCCCATGCTGATTAATTGGTTGGCATGGAGTGATCCTTCCCCCTACACTAGCCCATAAAAGCCAGCTCTGGCTGCCTGGGAACCTAAGAACAGAGTGCACCCCTCTTATGTCCTGGCCATCACTCACATACTTGTCCCATGGGGCTGACGTGGGTACAGGAAGCTACATACATTCTGTCCTCCTGAGTTATGAGTAATAAACTTTTGTTTGCAGATCCTCAGGTGTTCAGACCCTTCAGTAAGGGAATGGGCTGGAGGCATCAATTAGGGGAAAACCATTAGACTTCATGCTAGACCATACTGCCTAGGTCATGCTAGAAGTATTGGAAGTCCCTAGATGGAAACTCCCTGAATTCTTTTGCAACAGGGCAAAAAAGAGTCTGGGATTCAGCAGGAATGAGACCTTGAGGCTGTGTCTTGCACAAAAAACAGAAACAGAGGGGATATAGCAGCCTTGTTGCTTTGGCTAGGATCCATCTAGGACTGAGATTGGAGCCCATAGCAAGGAGCAGGGTCACTATGTGGATAGAGCCTGACACTGTGTGCTATGTAGAGAGCAGGAAGAATAGCCAGATGGCAGATGGGTTGCTCTGACCCCAGAGAAGGGTTGGAATCCCACAATTAGACTTTAGATTATGGTAAGGAAAGGTGTAAGACCTGAGGCTATATGCCCAAGGTCACATGGCTAGTAAGTTTGTCAGGTGTCTGAGGCCAGATTTGAACTAATCCCAAGGCCAGTGCTGTATTCACTGCACCACCTAGCCACCCCTAAAGCAGGAGTTTTTAAATAATACAAATAAAATGAAATCTCTAGAAGAAAGAATTGCAAAATAAATTAGAATACTTGAAGAAAGACTTAGAAGCAGAATAACAGCTTACTAAAACAAGTACAAAACTTTTTTCAAGTAAGACACAGAAAACCAGAAGTATTAAATATATATATATATACATATATATATATATATTGCCAACCACAGTGCAATAAAAGTATATATTACAAATGGCCTTTGAAGCAGAAATCAAAAATTAGTTGAAACTAAGTAAATGAATCCTAAAACATGTGTAAGGGGCGGCTAGGTGGGCACAAAATTAGCCGTGTGGCCTTGGGCAAGTCACTTAACCCCAATTGCCCTATCTTTCCCCCTCCAAAAAGCAAAAAAAAAAAAAAGTGTATATATTAACTGCTAGGGGAAAAAGAGAGAGGGAGGTGGGGAATAACACAAAGAAAATATAATCAAAAAGAAAATTATTTTAAAATGTGGATCAAAGAACTAATTTAATTAAAGATAATGACAACAGTGAGACCACATACCAAAATTTGTGGGAATCAGCCAAAGTAATACTTGGGGTTTAATTTATATCTCTAAACACTTTTATTAATAAAGGAGAAAAAGCAGATCAACAAACTGGGAAGACAATTTAAAAAAATTGAAAAACCAACATATTAAAAATCTTCAATTAGCACCAAAATAGAAATCTTGAAAATCAAAGAAGAAATTAACAAAACTAAAAGAAAAAAATTGAATTAATAAAACTAGGAACTGAGTTAGGGTTTTTTTTGGGGGGGAACAACAAAAATAAAATAGATAAACCATTACCTAACTTGATTTTAAAAACAGGAAGAAAAGCAAAAATCAGTATCAAAAATTAAAAAGGTTAACTGACAATTAGTGAAAAAAAAATAAGGAGCATCTCACCCAGCAATAGGGCAATAAAACTTACAATCTAATTTAAATGGATTAATATTTATAAAAATAAAAAATGCCCAGATTAACAGAACAGGAAATAGAGTACTTGGATAGCCCTACTTAGAAAAACAAGTTAAGCCACAAATGAACTCTCAAAGGGGGACGAGGATAGGGAAAGACCAGATGGATTTACAAGAAAATTCTACCAACATTAAAGAATATTTGAGTCCAATACTATATAAACTCTTGAAAGAAGAGAAAAAGAAAGGGTCCTACCAAATTCCTTCTATGACACAAATTTGGTCATCATATCTAAACAAAGAAGAGTTAAAACAAAGGGGGGGGAAGCTTTAAACCAATGTGTCTAATAAATATTGATGTGAAAAATTTAAATAAAGTATTAGCAAGGAAACTATTGCAACATATCACAAAGACTATATACTATGACTAGGCTAGATTTATACCAGTAATACAAGACTCGTTCAATATTAGGAAGATGGTCAACATAAATAATCATATGGATAACAAAAACCAACAGAAATCATATGATTATATCAATAGATGCAGAAAAAACATTTTTTTAATTTTTAAAAATTTTTTGCTTTTAAGCAATTGGAGTTAAGTAACTTGCTCAAGGTTACACAGCCAGTTATTTCTGGGTGTGGTACTAAGTGTCTGAGCCCAGATTTGATCCCCAGGTCATCCCAACACTGGTCCCAGTGCTCTTACCTGCTGAGCCACCTGGCCACCCCTAAGCAATTGGCTTTAAGTAACTTGCTCAAGGTTACACGGCCAGGAGCCTGAATTTGATCCCTAGGTCATCCTGACACTGGGGCCGGTGCTCTTACTCGCTGTGCTACCTGGCTGCCCCCAGAAAAAAAATTTGACAAGATATAGCATTCACTCCTGTTAAAAATGCTAGAAAGTATAGAAATAAAGTTTTCCTTATAATGATAAGTAATATCTATCTAAAACCAAGACCCAGAATTATCTGTAATGAATATAAACTAGAGATCTTTCCAATAAAATCAAGGGTGAAATAAGATTGTCGCTTATCACCATTGCAATTTAATATAGTGATAGAATGCTAGGGGGTAACAATAAGACAAGAAAAAGAAATTGAGGAAATAAACTGACAAAGAGGAAATAATTATCACTTTTTGCAAATAATATGAGTCTTTACTTAGAGAACCCTAAATGATCAACTAAAAAAATTAGTTGAAACAATTAACAGCTTCAGCAAAGTTGTAGGATTTGAAATAAAACCACACAGATCATTAGCATCTCTATTACCAACAAAATCCAATAGGAAGACATAGAAAAAGAAATTCAATTTAAAATAGCTTCAAACAATATGAAGAGCTTGGGTACTTTGGAGTCTGCTTCCCAAGACACACACACACACACACACATACACACAAATGAACCATATGAACACAATAAAACATTCTTCACAAAGACAGATCTAAATAATTGGAGAAATATTAATTGCCCATGAGTAGGACAAACCAATACAAGAGAAATAGCAATACTGCCTAAATTAATTTACTTATTCAGTGCCATGCCAAACTACAAAAAAATTATTTTGTGCATCTAGAAAGAAAAAAAAACTAACAAAATTCATCTGGAGAAACAAAATATCAAGAACATGAAAGGAATCAGTGAAAAAAAAAAGTTAAGATAAGAGAAAGGTCCTATCAGTACCAGATCTCAAACTATACTACAAAGCTGTAATAATAAAAACAATTCGCTACTAGATAGGAAACAGAGAGGTTGATTAATGGAATAGATTAGGTATTCAATATATAGAAACAAATTAATACAGTAGCCTAGTCTTTGATAAACTCAAAGATCCCAACTACTGGAACAAAAACTCATTATTCAACAAACACTGCTAGAAAAACTGAAAAGTAATTGGACAGAAACTACGTAAATCTCACACTGTATTGCCAAAACAACCTCCAAATGGGTACGTGATTTAGACATAAATGTTATATCATAAATAAATTAGCAGAGTAGGGAGGAAATTATCTGTCAGATATACGGAAAAGTAAGAAGTTATGACCAAACAAAATACAGGATAGGTTCGTAGGTGGTAGAATGGACAATTTTGATTGTATAAAACCAAACAAGTTTTTGCACAAACACCAATGCTGCTAAAATTAGAAAAGAAGCAAGAAACTGAGGAAAAATACCTTGGTAGGAAATTTCTCTGATAAAGATCTCATTTTTAAGACATGCAGAATTTAAAGATATATGTGATATATGTGCATATACAGAGAGGGGTAAATCTATTATATAGCTACATATATCTGTTAGATATAACAAGAGATCTATTAGATATAATATGTAGGTAAAGAATATAAGATATATAGAATTATAGAGAGTGGTCAGATATCTACGAATAAAAGCCTTTCCCCCATATGATAAATGGCCAAAAAAAATATGAATAAGCAATTTTCAGAGGAAAAAATCCAAGTGATCAATAGTCACATGAAAAAATACCTAAATCATTAATAATTAAAGAAATGCAAATTAAAATACAGGAAAATTGACCTTTTATGAAAAGAACTTTCAAGCATTCATGATAAGAAAATAACAACCCAAAAACAAAACCCAGAGCTTAGTAGAAACTTTGTAATAAAAACATTTCAAGAGAAACTTAAAAGTTAAATATGTTTGCGTAATTGGAAGGGACTACACAAGGATGAAATGTTTACATTAGAATAGGGGAACAAGAAACAAGTGTCCCCTCAGAACCATAATGTCATAAAATGTCAGAGAGGGATTTAAATAATCCAAAAGTCTTGGGAGCAGTTATGCAATGTTTTGATTCTCTTCAAAGAAGATAGAAAAGGGAGGAGAGAAGAATACACTAGAAGATAAAGGGGGAATTTAATATCTCACATCTGGATGCCATGCCTGGATGACTGTACAAACAAAAAGAGGGGACTAGGAGAGCTGAGGTGTTACCTGAACCTAATGTTCACCTAAACAAGTCTAAGAAGGGTAGAACACACATACACACAAAGAGTTTGATATAGAAATACATCCAATATAGGAAAACAGGAGGTAACTTGGAAAGGAAAAGGAGAGTAAACTCACTGAGGAATTAGTAAGTGCAAAACATAAGAAAAGAAGCTAATTGCATCACTTTGTGTGATCACATTGATCACTAGTGCTAAGCACACTTCTTTGTCAGAATCTTTTTCTTAGTGAAGGGAAGCTAAGGAGCAAAAAGAGGAAAAAGTATTAGAAAATAGCATAAAGGGAAAAAAAACCCAAATAACCATAACTCTGAACACGAATGGGTTAGCAGAATCAGTTAGAAAGTAGACTCAATATACCATTTACAAGAAATATGTTTTGGGGGCAGCTAGGTGGCGCAATGAATAGAGCACTGACCCTGAAGTCAAGAGGACCTGAGTTCAAATACGGCTTCAGACACTTGACACTTAACTAGCTGTGTGACCTTGGACAAGTCACTTAACCCCAACTGCCTCGCCTTCCCCCCTCCAAAAAAAGGGAGGGAGGAAATATGTTTGAAATATAAAAGATAGCTAGGCCCTTAGTAGTGTAAATAAGGCAACCCCTTAAGTAGTCACATATGTATATATGAATTCAAAGTTATAATTATGTAAAATATGGTAAGTAGTTCCAGCCCAATAGAAATATGTAGTATGAATTCAACTACTTCAGGGAAATATAAAGGTCAGAACCTGAATGTATAAAGATTCACGCCATTGAAATAAGAGTCTGGAACAAAATCTATTATACTTACTTCAGCAGAACTAGATGTTAGAAATGGTACCAATTAGCAAAAACAAAAAATAGACTTGATGAATAAAGATAAATGAAGAAACTATATTATGCTTAAAGTACCATGTACATTGGATTAATATAAATTCTTAACATATATGCATGAAAGGGTATAACATCTGAATACTTGAAGGAAAAATTAAATGAATTACAGTAAGAAATGGACAATAAAACTGTAATAGTTGCAGACCTCAATGTACCCCCTTTCAGATGTAGACAAATCTAACCCAAAAAATTCATAAGTGAGGGGCGGCTAGGTGGCACACCGGCCCTGGAGTCAGGAGGACCTGAGTTCAAATCCAGTCTCAGACGCTTGACACACTTACTAGCCCTGTGACTTTGGGCAAGTCACTTAACCCCAATTGCCCCGCCTTCCCCCCTCCAAAAAGCAAAACAAAACAAAACAAAATTTCGGGGCAGCTAGGTGGCGCAGTGAGTAGAGCACCAGCCCTGAAGTCAGGAGGACCTGAATTCAAATGCAGCCTCAGACACTTGACACTTAACTAGCTGTGTGACCTTGGGCAAGTCACTTAACCCCAACTGCCCTGCCCTCCCCCCTCAAAAAAGAAAAAAAAGGCAATCCAAGATGGACTCCCCATGATGGACCATCCCACCATCCTGCCCTACTTGCAGGCATATGTGTCTACAATGCTATCTGCTGAATGTAATTTTTAAGATCTTCTGAAGTTCATCAATGTTGGCAATAATATCACCTGAGCAATTAACATAAGAATAGCAAGATTGATTAATGATAGCACAGGCACCTGTCTCCCTTCAAAGCAGTTAGCATATTCAAAGCCATTCAATTTTCCATTGCCATGTGAGCCATAGAATCAATTTTTGCTTGCAACCCCAAAATAGTTGCCGTATGTAGTCTGCTGAATAACAGCAGAGGTCTCCGGAGCAAGATTTTCCAGTTCAGCAGATCGGTTTCTGACAGTCTATGACTGCAGTCATACCTGAACTAGGAGTGAGAGCCCACAAGAGGCAGTACCCTACAGCATTCTTTGCTACAGTGTTGTGATCTCCCCTGCAACAAATTTTCAACAATACCATCATGCTCCCATGTTTCTGTTTGTTCTTATTCCTATACATCCCATGGAACGATTTGTCACAATCACTGGTGGGACTAAATAGGCTACCCCATAAGTCTCATACTATGAGGGAAGGTGGGGAAATGGGGAGCAAGAAGGCAAAAAAAGCAACACCAGCACAGACAAAAAACTGACCTGGTTTACTAAACCCCAGGGTAACTCGGGAATTTTTCCAAGTTCCATTAGTAAAGTTGTGTCCACTATAGGTGACTGTTGCAAAAGAAAAATTGTGGTTGCCCTGTAAGTTCTTTTTCAAGGCATATACAAAAGAAGAAACATTATTAGGTTCAAGAATAGTACAAGTAAAATTACACCTCACTGAATTGCCCACATTTATTCCAAAACTTTCAATCTTACTTTTGTTTACACAAAGACTAAAATTTAGCATGGGTCAAGCTACAGTCACTGGGGGAAACAACTTTAAAACTAGCTCAGATCACATTGTTATGGGTCAATATATGAAACTTCACCTTACAAAAAATTTAAGAGCCCTAATTCTCATAGAAAAAGGAGCATTCCATTAGGTTGTGTTCCGGGAGCAGTCATTAATGACACTTATTGACCAAGGCAGAAGGAACAGTGGCCCAGTGAATGAAATGTTGTTGCCTTGAATTTGTAGCATGGTTTCTCCTGCTTCAAGAGGAACAACCACCCAAGGCTTAGGTGAGTTTCTATGGATACATTGACAAATCTAGCACCCATACATTCCAATAACCGTGGCATGATGCAATTTATGGCCTATTTGGCTATGCATTCCAATAATATGATTATTTAGAACCCATTCATTTTTGGATGTGCAAGCATCCTCAAACATGAAGCTTTGGAACTATGGCTATAACTGGCCTAGGGAAACATTCCCTTCTCAGAGGTGAAATTTAGCCATCAAACAATTCCTTTTCTATTTGGGCTTTGGTTAGAATTGAGCTCCTGAAGTCTTTGCCTGACATGAGCATAAATAAGGCCCCCAGCATTTTTAGGGGTACAAATGTGTTATGATAGCACTTAGAAGATTTTGTTCAGCAACGGACTCCTCGTTGATTGTTAATTTCTCTTTTTCTTAAATCAGGAGGTCGCCTCTTTATGACCTAAGGAGAGATCACTTACATTATATTTTGAGGAGGCCAGGATCTTGTTACTTTCCAGAGCAAGGGGTAAAAATAAGAAGAAGAACAGTTCAATATAACAGGGAATTAAAATACTAAACAACTTCAATCACTCCTCCTGGAGGAGGTTCCTCCATTCTACAAGTTCTTGCTTTCCCACAGTTTTCACCTCCTTAGTTCCTTCAACATAGTCTATTATCATCTGTTCCCTTTTGAATTTCAGGGCTTAGAGGATATCAGATGTCACCTGCCTCTACATCCTCTGAAATTTTAGCCTCAAAATCTATTTCATTTATTATAGAGGGACTTTCTCTAGTCCAGTTATATTTGGTAAGAACTATATGGGGTTGTGTCAAGTCTTGAAATATATCACTCTTAGTTGAATTGGAAATGTTCCTGTCCTAAGCAATGAAACATTTACAGCAATGATAAATTCCCAAACCACTTAAACCAATAACTACCACTAATGCTAATAGCACAAAAATCCAATTGGAAGAGAGACAGCTCCCCCATCCTCCAAAAGAACAATTTAAAGAGTGAGAATTTTTGTTTCCCTTCATAGTTATAGCAAAATCAATCGCTAAATTGGTAGTATCACTAGTAAAATATTCATAGGGGGATTCGCTAGCAGATTTATTACCGTGTTTCCCCGATAATAAGACCTATCCCGAAAATAAACCCTCCCCTTACTGTGTAAGATTCCTCTAAAATAAGCCCTCCCCCGAAAATAAGCCCTATTGAGATTGCTTCTGTAGTGAAGGTGATCCCCTGCGCTACACGCTCCCCCCCCCGTGAAACGCACGCCGCGCTCCGAGCTGCATCCAATCAGAGCTGCAGCAGTGAGTGCGTCATCCTGTTCTTCCCCAGTGATTTGCTTATTGAATAAAGGTACATTTTTTTGTTCACATTTACCTGTTTATTAAAATTGCTTTCAATGTTCATTAAAATAAGCCCTCCCCTGAAAATAAGCCCTCTGGTGTTTTTCTGTCCAAAAAAATAATAAGACAGTGTCTTATTATCGGGGAAACACGGTATAGATAGGCTCATTAGCAGTCAGGTTGTAGAAGGTCAAAAAAGTTTCAAGTTGTAGTAGGTCTAACAATCATTGCAGGAAGGCCACTGCTGGTTTCATGCTGGAGGTTATGTTAAGACCTAGTAGGTGTCTAAATGCTCTCTTTAACAAGGGGGTATTGCTACTAGGATTCTGTGTAGGTTTAGGCATGGATTTAATGGGCTTATCTGTAGAAGGCAATTTGCCAAAAGGAAGAGACTTGGTGACTGTTATGTATTCCCTATCTTGCACCTCTCCAGGTAGGTTTTAGTAGCACTGGTGGCTATGCTTCCCTTGATAAGGGAGGAACACTTTCCAGGGTAACAAAAAAGAGATCCATCCCTCTACTTCCAGCATACCAAGTTAGGATTATAGATAAGGCTTCCATTTTGCCTAACCTTGCAGTTAGTAGTATAGACACCTGAAGAGAGCAGAGGCATTGTAGTCACAATTACTATATAATAAGGGAGGCCTATATCTTACTCACATCATAATAGCAATTGATAGAAATGTTGGGGTTACTAGATAGCAAACAATTTCCACTCATTTCCTTAACCAGCTTGGGGAAGATAGGGAAATTGGTTCTGTTAGATATGAGACACAAAAGAAATCTTCAGTCTCTATTCTCTAAGAGCAAATAACACTGACAACATTTGGAGGCAGGCACCAGGGAGCAACATTAAAAGCACAGGCAAAGTATAATAGGACCTTTGTTCATCTAATATCATTGTGATCCAGAGAAGTCATAGGCTAATGGTGCTATCAGAATGAAAGTTAGCCATAGGTTAATGGTACTATTAGAATGAAAGTTAGCCACACCAGTAAAGGCAGAGGTGATTCCTTTATGTCTAAAAGAGTCTTATTAAGAAACCCCCATTCCAAGTAAAGATACTTTATATTTAGCAAGTCTTTGATCAGAAAAGGCCTGAGTACGGTGACACAACAACAAAGCCTCGATATCATGAGAACTCTGAATGGTTAATGAATTTCCTAATGCAAGGTCCTTCTCCTCTAGGAGGGCAGTGGCTGCAATAGCCACAAGGCAGGATGGAACACCCACAGTGGCACTGTCCAGTTTAACTGAATAAAAAGCCATAGGGAACATTGTGGTTCCCAATGATTGTGTAAGAACCCCAGAAGTCACCCACTTCATTCTTGCACAAAAATAGGAAAGAGTTCACTATACTCTCAGAGCCTTAGAGGAGGAGCAGACTTCAGTGCTTTCTCCAGCTCCATGATAGCAGGGAGATGCTCAGGTTCAAGATGCAGAGCTTCGGGAATTTGTTCTTTAGTTAGGCAACAAGAGGTTTCATGTAATTTCATGGAATTATGGGATCCACTGATGGTAATATCCTGCAGCTCCCAAAATGGAAGATACCTGCTTTATTCTCTTGGGAATTGACCACTGTTGAATTATACATGTGCATTTCTGAGAAATAGAACACTTTCTAGCAAGATACAAAACCAAGATACTCTACCTTAGGCTGGCACCGCCATAATTTTGATCTACAGACTTTGTGTCCACAATGGTAGAGCCAGAGGAGGAGATGATGACTGTCCCTCTGGTAGGATGTCAGCAGTAGGTGAGGCTTGTAGGAGGTTATCAATATATTAGAATAAAACTGAGTCTGTGTAGCAGCAAGCACCCCAAGCACGTCCTCAGGGTTTGCTGCCCATACAGGTTCTTGGATCTGCTTTGATAAAGGAAAGCAACTCAAAATGGGTTAACAAGCTTACTTTAATCAGTCAGACATATATCGTTTACCTTGTTCAGGGGAAAAAGGTCAGCACCCCAAACTTCAAAGTATACAGGCAGAATTATCAAGACAGAAACAGATCAAGTAGACAGATTTCCAAACTGTCCAACCATTACATCCATACCCAGTCAACATCTGGGTTTTTCAAAGCCGGGGGGTCTCTGGACAACGGCTTTTCAGAATACAGATCAAATCACAGAACACTTCTCAAAGTGAGCCCCCAAAACAAAGCCTCACATCAGGGCTTATATAGCCTTCTCCTGGCTCAGAGAATGTAACAACCTTATTGACCCACTGGCCAATCAAAAAGTATCTACTGAAAAACAGGCCTCCCACCCCAGGCTTCAGGTGCACTTTAACCTAGGGGCAGGGAAGATCTTCCAAATTTGCATTCCCATTACAGTCTGTGAAGACAATAGAGGCCAAGTCTTGCTCTAAATTTTTTTTTTTTAAGCAACCGGGATTAAGTAACTTAAGTACATGGCCAGTTATTTCTGGGTGTGGTGCTAAGTATCTATGCCCAGATTTGATCCACAGGTCATCCCAACACTGGAGCCGGTGCTCTTACTAGCTGAGCCACCTGGCTGAGCCACCTGGCTGCCCCACCTGGCTGCCCCTAAGCAATTGGGGTTAAGTAACTTGCTCAAGGTTACACGGCCAGGTGTTTCTGGGTGGGTGCTAAGTATCTGAGCCCGGGGTTCCGATCTCCAGGTCATCCCGACACTGGAGCTGGTGCTCTTACTTGCTGTGCTACTTGGCCACCCCCTTGCTCTAAAATTTAAGAGAATAAAATAGGAGACACAACAAAGCCTTGAGGCAAGTGAATCCATGTCCCCTGCTGATTATTCCAAGTGAATGCAAACAGGTGTCTGGATTGGGGGCTTATAAGAATACTAAAAAATACAGCATATAGGTCTATAACTATAAAACAGGTAGCATCATAGGGAATAGAAGAAATAATTGTAGCAAAGTTAGATACCATGGGATGCCTTGGTATAACATATGCATTAATAGCATGCAGATCTTGCACAAAACAATAAACAGAGTTAAAAATTTTCTCCTCATCTTTCCCCTACCCCCGCCCCAAAATAGTGAGCCTACTGAATACCCCTTCTCCCAATCTACTCTCCCTTATATCCTCCCCCATCCTCCCTCTAACTTTCTAGTAGGGCAAGATGGATTTCTATACCCTAGTGCTTGTATATCTTATTTCCCAGTTGCATGTAAAAAACAATTTTTTTAACATTTGTTTTTAAAAACTTTGATTCCCAGATTCTTTCCCTTCTTCCCTCCTTACTCACACCCATTGAGGAGATAAGCAATTCAATATAGGTTGTACATGTGGACATGTATGCAAAACGTTTCCATAGTATATATGTTGTGAAAGACTATATTTCTCTCCATCCTATCCTGCCCCCACTTATTCTATTTTCTACTTTGACCCTGTTCCTTTTCAAAAGTGTTTGCTTCTAAGTACCCTCTCCCCCAATCTGCCCTCCCTTCTATCATCCCCCCTCTTATCCCCTTCCTCCCTCCTTTCCTGTAAGGTGAGATACCCAATTGAGTGTGTATGTTATTCCCTCCTTAAGCCAAATTCAATGAGAGTAAAGTTGACTCATTCCTTTTTGCCTTTCTGTTCTTCCCCTCCGTTGTAACAGTTTTCTCTTGCCTCTTTTATATGAGATAATTTACCCTATTCTATCTTTCCCTATTTCCTTCTCTTATTATATTCCTCTCTCACCTCTTAATTTAATTTTTAGATATCATCCCTTCCTATTCAACTGATTCTGTGCCCTTTATGTATACATGTACACATGTATACACACACTCACATATGTATTTATATACACATACACCCTCCTATATAAACATATATATATGTATGTATACATATATATACACAAATATATTCAACTATCCTCATACTGAGAAAAGTCTCATGAGTCACAATTATCATTTTTCCATGTAGGAATATAAATAGTTCAATTTTAATAAGTTCCTTATGATTTCTTTTTCCTGCTTACTTTCTTATGCTTCTCTTGCTTCTTGTATTTGAAAGTCAAATTTTCTGTTCAGCTTTGGTTTTTTCATCAAGAATGCTTGAAAATGGGGCAGCCAGGTAGCACAGCGAGTAAGAGCACCAGCTCCAGTGACTTAGCACCCACCCAGAAACACCTGGCCATATAATCTTGAGCAAGTTACTTAACCCCAATTGCTTAGGGGCAGCCAGGTGGCTCAGCAAGTAAGAGCACGGCTCCAGTGTCAGGATGATCTGGGGATCAAATCTGGGCTCAGATACTCAGCACCACACCCAGAAATAACTGGCTGTGTAACCTTGAGTAAGTTACTTAACCCTGATTGCTTAAAAAAAAAAAAAGAATGCTTGAAAATGGGGTGGCTAGGTGATGCAGTGAATAGAGCACTGACCCTGGAGTCAGGAGGACCTGAGTTCAAATCCAGCCTCAGACACTTAACACAAAAACTAGCCGTGTGACCTTAGGCAAGTCACTTAACCCCAATTGCCCTCCAAAAAAAACAAAATAAAAAAAGAATGCTTGAAAGTCCTCTATTTCATTGAATGACCATATTTCCCCCTTAATGATTTGGGTTTCTTAACAGGCTGTATGGGTATATTGCAGGGAGACCTGCATAGGAACAAAATCCCTTATTCTATCAAAGAGTTAATGATGGGTACAATGCCTTCAGTGGCCTCTCTAGATAGGGGCATTGAGGTACCGATGGTGACAGCTCCCTTTTTGTGGCAATGGTACCTGGAACTGCTGACTTCTAAAGGCCCACATCTGTGGAAGAAGTAGCCCACAAGGAAATAAGGATATCATGGGGAACAGGAAGACCATTGTCATGATTGTCATGAGCAGACAACATAGAAAATGGTGAGAGAAGTTCATCATCAGGGAAATCATTAAGAAAGTCAATCAATAATGGAAGTAAGGAATTTGGGTTATCTGACCACTGTAAGGTTAAGGTATGATTTGGAAGGCATGAAATGGTGGAATTGAATTTACACAAGAACTCTCTTCCCAATAGATTAGCCAATTCATTAGATACGTGTAAGAAGGAATGTAAAACAGATGGGGAGCCCACTGTCACCTCTTGTGAGGACAAAAGGGGAGCCTGTCATGGTCCCTCACTATTTTTATGGATTGAATAATGGTGCATTCAGAGCTTGACTTTTGTTGTTGTTGTTTTTAATTAAGACTGAATGAGTAGCTCCAGTGTCAGTAAGACAAACATATGGGACACTTAGAACTTCAAGAGCAATGCTTGGTTCTCCAGTTAGAAGAGAGGCAGAGTTGGGGATAACAAGGACAAGGACATTAGAAGTAAAAATACCATTCCCTGCTTCCCACCCGTACCTTCATACGTGGAAGTTTCCCTGTTATTCAAACTCTCTCTCTCTCTTTCTGCCCTTGGACCCTTTCTAGACCCATTACTCCCTTCCATTTGATTTAATGGCTGTCTGAATTGATTCTCTCTTTGTGGATCATAATTCTGCCCCGCCACCAATTCAGATTTTGCTCCCAGGGTATAGAAAGCCCATGGTCCATCTGGTCTTTCCTTCTCATCCTACATTTCTGTGCAAAATGTCCTTTATTTCCACCACAAAAACAGTTTGTATTAGGATGTTAGGTTAATGAAGGTTAGAAAGGGGCTTTTGAATGACCAAATGGCTGGACAGGCACAAGGAAAGATTTAGGTTGAGCCTTTTGTTTGATCTTCTCTCCTGTATCTGCACTGTCTTTCACCGGCTCTTTCCCCTCATAAACATATTGTATAATCACATTTAGTTCCCCCGTGGATTTTCATGCCAGCTTGAACAATACTTTAGAAAATCGTCCTTTATCTTAGGCAATGATTGATTAACAAAGGTTACATTAATAATCCTGCATCTCATTGGTTTATGGCATCTAATCTAGCAAAGCACTTTCTACTCTTACATAATCTATCATAAAACCACATGGAGTTCTCACCATTTTCATGAATGGTCTCCTGAAATTTATTAAAATTATCTTATTACTCTTCAAAAAGTCCCATGCCTCTAAGTAAGATATCTCTAGCCTTTCACAACTGAGCAAACTATTGCTCAAACTAGGATGCCAGTGGGCATCTTGTACTGGCCAAGTTCCCTGACCTCCTGGATATACAGTTCATTTGTAGTCTCATTAACACCTGTCCCTTCATCTGGAGATAACAGAGTCTCTATAACGTCAGTCATATCTCCCCAGGTGAAGTTATTGCTGTGAAAGTTGGCTTTAAATTGATCAATGACTGCAATAGGATTTTCACCAAACTTAGGTGTAACTTTCCTTTAATTAGAGAGGTCTGATGACCTAAAAAGATGATGTTCTTTAATATACACAAAACTTCCTGCTGCTGCTTGATGTATTTTATCTATAAGAGGAAAGATATCAGCAGATTTCTCTGTTTCCTGAATTTTCATTAAGAAAGGGGGTGTTTCAAAGGAAGGTAGGTAAGCAGGAAGGACAGAGGAAGAAGGAGGAAGATAAAGGTATGGTAAAGCTGGATAGATAGATGAAGACTGACTGCATATCTGGCAGTACCTCCCAGAAATACCTATAATTTATTTCTTCTAAGCTAGCGTTGGGAGATTGCACAATAAAATTCTGCAACTTTTTAAGAGTAGTCAAATGTTCCATATTTGGCCAATACAGTTCCCCTAAGATCTTTGTATTCTCAAACTACATTTTACACAATGTAACAGCTCTGTCTTTGGTCATCTCCTTCTGGATAGGGAGTTTACACTTGTCTCAGGCTACCAAAAACTTGTCCAAGGAGATCATATAGGAATGCTTATGCCTGACCTCATTTCTCCTGTGGGCATCTGTAGTGCCAGCATGATATTCACAGTACCTATGGCAGCTATGAATATGTCAGCATAAGTCTGAATCACAAAATATAACAGACTCTCCACATAAAAGACATAACCAAAACATTTGTTCAAACACCAGAAAGCCAAATCCATCATAGCAACAAAGAAACCTATACACAATAACACTGCAGGAGGCACCATCATCCCCATGCCTGACCCCTGCTAGGACATTCCCACAAATTAACACTTCCTTCTTCCTGTCTCTCCTTCAGTTGTAACACACTCACTAGCTTCCTCTGGGCTCCACCCTTCCTGCTCCACTCTTTCTGCTTCACCTTCCTGTACCACCATTCAGCAAGCTCCTCTCATCACAGACTCATGTGACTCAGGCTTCCATGTGACTCAAGCAGACCACATTGGCCTATTAATGTATGGGAAAGATCTTCCTATTAAGCAAAAATATATTAACAACACAGCATTCCCAACTAGGAGATTCCCATTAATGTGGAGGTTCCCTCTTTAAAAAACAAAACAAACAGAAAAAAAACTTTCTCTAGAAGATCATTTTCTTCCCCATTAAAGTGGATGATCCCTACTATGTGTATCCTTTCCTACAGTTAACACTCAAATATTCAGATTTGTTTTTAGTAAGTTCTTTAATTCCTTCAATTTTAACTTCTTTATATACTTACATATATATGTATATTTATGCTTTATAGAGCTAGAAAAAATAGTAACAAAATTCATTTGGAAGAACAAAAGGTACAGAATATCAAGGGAATTAATGAAAAGAAATGCTAGGGAAGGTTGTCTAGCCATACCACATTTTAATCTGTACTACAAAGCAGCAGTCATCAAAACTACTTGGTACTAGCTGAGGAATAGAGTAGTGGATCAATGGAATAGATTGAGTACATGAGACTCAGTAGTCAATGACTATAGTAATCTACTGTTTGATAAACCCAAAGACCCCAGTTTTTGGGATAAGAACTCACTATTTGACAAAAACTGCTGCAAAAACTGGAATATAGGATGGCAGAAACTGGGCATAGACCATTATCAAACACCATATATGAAAATCAAGTCTAAATGGGTATAAAGGCATATAGTGTAAGCAATCTGGGAAAACAAGAAAGAGTATACCTGTCAGACTTAGGGAGAAGAGAGAACTTTATGACCAAACAAGAGTTAGAGAGCATTATAAAATACAAAATGGATAATTTTGATTACATTAAATTGAAAAGTTTCTATACAAGGAAAGTCAATGTAACCAAGATTAAGAGGGAAGTGGGAAATTGGGAAAGAATTTTTACAACCAGTGTCTCTGATGAAGGCCTCATTTCCAAAATACACAGAGAATTGGGTCAAATCTATAAGAATACAAGTCATTCCCCAATTGATAAATGGTCAAAGAATATGAACAGGCAGTTTTCAGAGGAAGAAATTAGATATCTATAAGCATATGAAAAAATGCTCTAAATCACTATTGATTAGAGAAATGCAAATCAAAACAACTCTGAGGTACCACATCTCACTGGTCAGATTGGCTAAGATGACAAAACAGGAAAATGACAAATGCTGGAGGGGATGTGGGAAAATTGGGACACTAATGCATTGGTGGTGGAGTTGTGAACTGATTCAACTATTCTGGAGAGCAATCTGGAACTATGCCCAAAGGGCTATAAATAATTTAATACCCTTTGACCCAGTAATACCACTTCTAGGGTTGTATCCCAAAGAGATCACAGAAGTGGGAGGAAGACCTGTATGTACAAAAATATTTTTGGCAGGGGATGCCCATCAATTGAGGAATGGCTAAACAAGTTGTGGTATATGAATGTAATGGAATATTATTGTGCTATAAGAAATGAGGAGCAGATGGACTTCATATTTACCTGGAGAGACTTATACAAACTGATGCTGAGTGAGAAGAGCAGAACCAGGAGAAATCTGTACACAATTACAGACACAACATATGTGTAATGACCAACTTTGATAGACTGGACTCTTCTTAGCAATGCAAGGCTACAAGACAACTCCAGAGGACTCATGATGGAAATAGATATCTACATTCAGAGAAAGAATTAGAAAGAACTAGAGAGAAGAGAGTTTGAATGCAAACTGAAGCAAACCACCTGTTCTCTTTCTTTTTCTTGCTTGGTTCTGCTTCTTCTTTCCCATTGTTCATCTCATTGGTTATAATCCTTCTTCACAACCTGACTAATGTCTAATGTGAAAGTATTTGCAGATCTTATACTTGATTACATGCCACTATTGGGGGGGGAGGAGAGGGAAGGGGAGAAAATTTGAAATTCAAGGGAATGTGGAACTGAATCTTGTAAACTAAAAGTAAACAAACAAATTAATAAAGACAAAAAAATGAAAAACAAAACAAACAAAAAACTTTCTCTAGAAGATCCTTTTCTTCCCCAGTAAAGTGGATGTTGCCTACTATGTGTGTCCTTTCCTACAGCTAATACTCAAATATTTAGGGATTTGTTTTTAGTAAGTTCTCGAATTACTTCAATTTTAACTTCAGGATTTAACCTCTAGGGTCCTAGGATCAATCCATCAAGGTCCCAAAATTGGCATATAGTAGGCACTTAATAAACATTTACTGACTGACTAAAACAAACAGGAAAGTCCAATGACCCACCATTCCAGAAACAATGGTAGTACAGGCACACCTGTTGTATTGTTCTTCATAGATGTTGGATTTTTTGTTTTTACAAACTGCAGGTTTGTGGCAACCCTGCATCAAGCAAGTCTATCGGCGCCATTATCCCAAAAGCATGTGCTCACATCATGTCTCTGTGTCACATTTTGATAATTCCCACAATATTTTAAACTTTTACATTATTATTATATCTGTTATGGTGATCTGTGATCAGTGATCTTTGATGTCACTATTATAATTGTTTTGTGGTGCCATGAACCACACCCATATAAGAAAGCAAACTTAATTGATGTGTGTTCTGACTGCTCCACCAACTGGTCATTTCTCTCTCTCTCTCTCTCTCTCTCTCTCTCTCTCTCTCTCTCTCACTCTTTCTTTCTGTCTCCCTATTCCCAGAGGCACAAAAACACTGAAGAATGGGTTTGAGAGGATTGACTCCAATTTTGAAGAGTTTTACTGTGGGTAAAATGCTATCAAACATCTTTGTATGCTACAGAGAAATCTTTCATGAAAGGAAGATTCAATTAAAGTAGCAAATTTCATCATTGTCTTATTTCAAGAAATTTCCACAGCCACTCCAGCTTTCATCAACCACCATCCTGATCAGTCAACAGCCATCAACATTGAGGCAAAACCCTTCACCAGCAAAAGGATTACAACTCTGAAGTCTCAGAGGATGGTTCACATTTTTAGCAATAAAATGTTTAAAAATTAAGGTCTGTACATGTAAGGTATTTTTTTAGACATAATTGCATGCTTAATAGACCACAGTATAGTATAAATTTAACTTTTATATGCACTAGGAAACCAAAAAATTTGTATGACTCATTTTATTGTGATATTTGTTTTATTGCGGTGGTCTGGAACCAAACCTACGATATTTCTGAAGTAGGCCTGTATTTATTTGATCACAGTTTTCAGATCATTAGTGAGGGAGATTATGCTTGGGACAGTTTGGAAAATGGCCAAGGTAAAGATAAGGAGCTATTTTTCTAGGGAGTTCCAGGGTCCACATTTTTATAAAACAAATTCTTTTAGTGGGAGGATTTGTTCTGTGAAGTTTGGATTCAAACAAAAGGCTGTACTTGAAGACCTACAGTGCCACCCACATGTGGCCTTGAGGCCACAGGTTCCCCACCCTTGGAGAGCATGTGTCACCAGAAGTACCTCAATCCTCAGATCCACCAGAAGGGACCAAGTCACAGGTTTATTTCCATGCATGCTCCATGGAGTGGCCCTCACAGATCCCAGTCCAGCAAATCAGCAAATCATCCCAATTATTTCCAGTATTCTTAGACCTGCTTTTCCATGACATTTGGCAGTCTTGACAGAGGGATCTAACTGAGCCATGACAAGTGCTAATTTATAATCACATACCTTCTTTTCTAAGGCCTGAATATTACTTTTAAGCTTCAGAGAAGCAGAGACTGCTTGCAATAAAACTGAGGAATAGTCATTTCCCAATTGATAAGGCATCTGGTCAGTTATTTTTCAGTCATCCAGATCTTTGTGACCCCATTTGGGTCTTTCTTGGCAAAGATAATTGAGTGGCTTGCCATTTCCTTCGCCAGCTAAATTTACAGATGAAGAAACTGAGGCAAACAGGATTAAATGACTTGCCCAGAGTCCCTCAACTAGTAAATATCTGAGGTCAGATTAGAACTCTGGTCTTCCTGACTCTAAGTCCAGCACTCTATCCACAGTTCCACCTACCTGCCTCTAATAAGTGGTCAAAGGCTATAAACAGTTCTCAAAATAACATTAACAGCCACATTAGAGACTACTCCAAATCAGTAATGATAAAAGATATGTGAATGAAAACAACTTTGAAAACACCCAACAATTTGGCAAAGATGACCAAAGATGGGAACATCTTGAAAAGATAGCATACTAAATGTACTATTGATATGAATTGGCTCTATTATTCTGTGTTCAATTGTGTTTTTATTTATTTCATTGAATATTTCCCAATTATATATTTATTTATTTTAAATTTATTTATTTGTTTTTAGTTTTCAACATTCATTTCCATAAGATTTTGAGTTACACATTTTCTCCCCATCTCTCCCCTACCCCCACACCGATAGTGAGGCTCAACTATTCTGGAAAGCAATTTGATTTTTTAAAAAAGTGTGACTAAAATACTTATCTATCCCTTGATCCAGAGATACTACTGCTAGGCATATTCCCCAGGAGGTCAAAAATAGAAAAAAAGATTTTATACACACCAAAATATTTATTATATCATCTCTATATTGTAACAAAGAACTGGAAACAAAGTAAATTCCCATTGATTGTGGAATGGCTGAACAAATTGTGGTACACAAATGTAATAGACTGTTACGGTACCCTAAGAAACAATGAATATGAAGAATCCTGCAGCATAATGAGAAGACATGAATTGATGCAAAATGAAATACGCAGAAACAGGAAAACTATCAATACAGTGACTATAATGTAAATTGAAACAACAAAATTGAATATTGTTTAATTATAACAAATGGATAGATGAAGAATCTTATAAGCATTATTATGTGCCAAATGGGCAAAACACTGGGAATAAAAAAATAAAAGTGAAGACAATCTCTTTTCACAAAGAGCTTATATCCTAATGAGGTAGACAATATATAGTAGGAAAAATAGTGAGTAGGATGGGATATTTTAATTTTTGAAAGTTACAGAGATGGTGAGTAGCATAGATTGACATACCCTTTTTGGAAGCAATAGCAGTTTTGAAGTCACAAAAAATCATTTTAAAATCTTGGACAATTTTCTAGTATTCTTTCATCTTCGGATAATAGTTTTTAATTCACCTTTTAAAATCTTTTACACAAACCTGGAAAAGGTGCTGAGGTTAGAGATTTAGCATTCAATCATCTGAGAAGATGCCTGAGTAATAAAAAGAAACATGGTTGCAGTAGTTAGCCAGGGAAGAAGAGTAATTAAAATGGACGTTCCCCTCTGCAGAGATGAGAGCCTATGGGTGTGGATGCTGCATATTGCAATCAGCCGATGTTTTGGTTAGTTTTGCTGACCTTTTTTTTTTCTCTTTCTTTTTCATTCTTCATTATATAGGTTTAACTCCCTAGGTGCAGGGTTTGGGGAAATTGGAAGAAGAAGATGATATAAAACCAAATATAGTATTACAAAAATGTTGAAATGTCTGTTTTGCTAGGGCTCTGAATTCTTCAGGTGAAGAGGGAACTTTCTAACAAAAAGGAGTAGCAATTTGGACAGACATTGAACACCCACTTCCATGGCTCCTCAAAACAGCCAGTAGTATTCCCGTTCTTCTCATCTCAGTTATCATATATCAGAAATAGAAGGCTCCTGGAAATGTGTAACCGTACCTCTTGAGTGCAGTTGCCTTGGGGCTCACCTTGTATTGGTTTTAGGACCAGTAAACAGTGTTCCCTGGGCCTTCTGATTGGGTTACTTAATTCTACTTTCCCTGAGGCTCTTCCAACCATGTGGTAGTTCACACAATTTATGATATACTCTGGATCTAATCAAAGCAGGCAGCAGATTCTTATTAAAGAAATTGTCCAGCCCCCAAAGTGCTCCCTTATTTATGAAATTGATGGGTTTATCTTCCATGACACTCCTCTAGCAGGAACCAGAACTTATGGCAGACTTATTCAGACTCTGTTAGAAAGGTTGGTACTCTTGGGTCCAACCCTTGCATTCCAGATACAAGGAGTACCCTAGTCTTTGAGTTTGGGGTTTTGGGTACACCTATCAGACCCCCACAATGTTTCCCTTTATCCTCCAAACACTGAGAATCATTTTCTGGAGAGTTATACCTGCTCATGCCTACCCTCTTGAAAAACAGGAGGTAACAAGTTTTGTAAAAGAGATTTTACAGTCAAAATAGCTATTGAAAATCAAGAAAACTGACTTGTCTTTGATGAGGCAATGAGGACAGGGAAGCTGAGTCACCATAAAGTGATCTTGCCAGAAGCACCAAATGTCTTAGAATTGGAAAGGTGGTCAGAAAGAAGGAAGGGGATAATCGGATGAGTAAACTGATAAAGGAACCTTGAGGGCATGAGATCAAGGTGGTTGGCATTTGCCAGGAGAGTAACCACCTCATCCTCTGTAAAGAAAGAAATAGTGAAGGAAGGTGTTAAGGCGACTTCAACACAGAACACCTCAATTTTTTTTTCTTTTTAGAAAGGCAGGGCAATTGGGGTTAAGCAACTTGCCCGAGGTCACACAGCTAGTAAGTGTTAAGTGTCTGAGGCCGGATTTGAACTCAGGTCCTCCTCCAGACTCCAGGACCAGTGCTATTCACTGAGCCACCTAGCCACCCCAGAATGGTTCAGTTTTTATAGTGATATGTAAGCCTAGGTCCTCTGATGGAGGGGGAAAGGGAGGGGTGGCTCTGTGAGGGAATAGAAAGCTTAGGACAGAAGCTATGGGGATTGAAATAGAGAATCAGGAGAGGAAGTGAAAAGATTTCTGGGCAGCAATGAGGGTGCTGTTGAAACCGGATACTATAAATTTGTAGTGGACTCAGTCAGTAAAGTTATATTACTTCCTCTGCGATGTTCAATATCACAGAACAACAATGGGGAAAGGAGATGGTGAGAACAATACAGCGATTGGCTTGGAAAGGAATGGAATACAATAAAACAATGGATCAAGAGACTAATGGTCAGAGGGTAGTATATAGTTGAACTGATTATGAAAAAGACCTCCTCCCTATTCAACAAAGCCTGCTGAAAAAATCAATTAAAATAGAAAAAGAATTTGTATGAAATATCTCTGACAGTTTCCATGAATTAAAGTCAAGAATAAGCTGAACAACAGACTACAAAATAGGAGATTTGAGGAGGACAAAGGGTTGCTAGACCTTCTTTTTCAGGACTTTGCCTCCTGAAAAAAAAAAGTCATATATCTAGAATATATAAGGAGATAATGCATACATGTGACATTAAAAGTCATTCATCAACTGGTCCAACCATTCTGGGGAACAATTTAGAACTATGCCCAAAGGGCATAAAACAGTACATACTTTTTCACCCAATAATAATCCACCTACATCTGAATCCCAAATAGGTCAAAGAAAAGGGAAAGAATATATACATATATGTACACACACATACTGTGATCCCTGTGTGACTCTGCTGCTTGTCATTTGAACTCTCCTGTACTATACCATTAACAGAGCCCCTTTGGAGGTTTAATTCTAATGATGCTGCCAGGGCTCAGAATGTTTTTATAGCTCCTTTTTAAAAAAATTACCTTCAAAGTTAATTTGTCAGTCATAATAAAAATAGAATAAAATAAAACAAAACCTACAAGCAGAAAGAGCATTGGATTTGTTGTCACAGGTTTGGAGATCAAATTTCTGTTTTGCTACCAATGCTACTTGAGGTAAGTCACAGACCTGTTTCTGGCCTCAATTTCTTCACTTGTAAAATAGGACAATTGGGACAGATATCTAAGGTGCTTTCTAGTGCTAAATCTCTGGATGCTGTCTCATGGTTAAAGCTAATAGTTTTTGACAGAGAAAACCAATCTTTATTTCCTATTGTATTCCAAATAACTTCTAACAGTTTCTAAAACTAAAATCTGTTCTGAAAGGATTAAAATTTACCACTTAAGTAGTTTCAAAATGTAACCTCCTCTCACCTAGTCTGTCTCTCCTTTGGTTGTACTATGTGGAGCTTCATGGCTCTGGATAATGGATTGAATTGAATTGAACTTTAGAGTGGAAATAAGAAGTGAGGAGAATTTTATCTGGGTGCCAAGGTAGTTGTTGGAAAGAAGTTGGCATGTAACAGCAGCATTGCTCCTTGTAAGGGCTGGTTGTTATGTTCACTCATCCTTCTCTAAGATGGATTTCTGGCCAAAGCTAGAAGTGATCAGAGGTCTCTGCCAACAACCAATCAATACTCAAGAGTTCCAGTTCACACTGGGTCCCAGAGTTCCATCACACAAGCTCAGCCAAGGGTCTAGGAGTCCAGAGATTTGTGATTCTAAAGATTAGTCCTATTAGAAATATGAGTAGTGCATAGAGTAGACATGTCCCTTTCTTCTAGCAGGGAAATGAAATAAATTGTGCCTAGGGAATGTTAGAGGAGAAGAAGAAGCTGCAGGTAAGCAGCTACTCCTTCGGTATTTTATTATATATTGTTCATTGCTTTTATTGTTCCTACGATAAGAATAAATGTTCTACACAGTATCCAAGCATGCAATCTGCTTCTATGTAAAGCTAAGGTCATTGGAAATATAACCTGTTCAAGAAGGAGTCTGGATTCACCACTAGGAGGGGTCTGCAGAGGTGATCTGACTAGAAAAATTCATAAACTCATGCATCCCTTGGTAAGAAACTGGTGATGCCTGAAGGAGACAGGGAATTTGTGGAAGATTTTACTGTTATAGAGACAGATTGAACAAAGGATGTTCCTTGGTTTCAAATGTATAGTGACCTTTGCCTATACCAGGTCAGCAGAACTCTTCTGATTTATTTGCCCTTTTGTTATTTAATACCTACCCAGTTGATTCTGGCACCTGCTGGGCAAGATCCAAATGCACAACATATTTGGTTTCCAAACAAAGAAATCAATTTTCAAAATTGATTTTTATTTTAAGTTTGAGGACTGCCCTGGGATAGGTCAGAGAGGCTTTTTCTAACCATATCAAACTCATGACATCAGGAGTTCCCCATTACAGCTAGCTTGCCTGTCCTTGGAAATGTAAGGTTCTCCCCTCTCCTCTACATATTTGTCTTTTCTGTGACTAATTCTCATTATCCTGGTGTTTTCCATTTCTCCTGAACTTAGACCCTCCAAGGTCAATACTGCCCCAGAGATAAGGGAGAGGAAGGTCATCGACTCTGAAAAGACGCCCAGAGGGTTGGACTAGAATCACTGGAATGAGTATGGGACAACTCTGGGCTGGATCCATTTTTTGTGTTTTACTTGTTTTGTTTTGGGTTTGTTTTCTGTTTTGTTTGTTATAATCATGTGGGTGACAAAAACCTTTTGGTTAAAAAAAAAGTAGTGTACATTGTATTTCCTATTAAGGGAACCCATTCTTCTCATATGTAGAGTAGGGACAATAGCACCTATGATATTTGTAGGGTTATTGTAAGATAATATATACATATTGTCATATACATATACATACAAAGCATACTTTAAAGAACAGAGGTCTGTCCACAATGTTTGTCAATCTGACCAAGGTCTTTGATACTGTCAGTTGTGAGGGCTTGTGGAAAAATATGGCAAAATTTACTTGCCGGTTCATTAGTACTGTGTCAGTTTTGTGACAGCATGTTTGCCTGGGTTCTGGATAATGGACAGTGTTCTCAAGCTTTTTGTACTCTTAACTCATATATTCTACTGTGAATTAAGTTATCATAGTTGGGTCCATGGACTCCAGAAGCATGGCTGACCCTATATCGACCCTGCTTTTCTGGTTATTGTATTCTTGTTTCTTTTTGTCTTATTGTCTGTTAAACTTGTTTGCTAAATTTGTTTCCTGCAGGCTTAGTACCCTACACCTGCAGATGCTTGATCACTTAAGCCAGATGTCACCCCCTGTCCATGACTGTGATGTGGACCTCTGGACCTAGCGTTGACCAAGCTTCAGATGCCAACTAAAGAACTGATCTCTCGAATGGGACCTCTTGGGTCAGGGACAGCACTACATCCAATTTCAGTAATGGTAATGGGAATTTGAAGATCTTCCTTGCCCCTTAATAGGCCTAAGGGAATTTGAAGGTCTCTGTCCCTTACTAGGCTGAATGTAATCACATGGAGCCTGTGGTGGGAGGACTTTGCTGTATGGATAGAGCAGGAAGGGCAGAGCATAACTGAGGGGAAGCTGGGAGTCAGAGCAGTTAGAACAGAGGGGGGAGAGAGGATGCAGAAAAGGAGACAGGCTTGTGAGGGTGAAGGCTTTGGGATGGTGCTGCTCTCTGCAGTGTTATTGTGTATAGATTTCTTTGTTGCTATGATGAATTCAGTTTTCTGGTATTAGGATTTGGCTTTCTGATGTCTGAATAAATGTTTTATTTCTGTCTTCTATATGGAGAGTCTATTATATTTTGCAATTCAGAATTATGCCAGCATATTCATAGTTGCCATTGGTCCTGTGAATATCATGTTGGCACTATACTTTTCCAGTCTCTGATGGAATTAAACAAGGCTGTGTGCTTGCTCCTATGCTTTTTAGCATAATGCTTTCAACAATGTTTTCAGAAACCTTCAATAAGGACTAAAAGGGCATCAAGTTCAGCTACTTCACTAATGGCAAATTATTTCACTTGAAAAGGTTACAAGTGAAGACTAAAGTGGAGGGAGAGTTGGTACATGACTTTTTGTTTGCAGATGATTGTGCACTCATCAGAGTATGGATCAATTCTCTGTTGCTTGTGTTAATTTTGGCCTAACAATAAACACCAAGAAAACACAGGTTCTATACCAGCCAGCACTACACAATCCATCTGTGGAATCATCATTATAGCAAATGGAGAAATTTTGAATGTTGTGGATAAGTTCACTTACCTTGGCAGTATACTTTGCAGGGATGTACACATAGATGATGAGGCTGATGCATGCATTGTCAGAGCTAGCTCAGTGTTTGGGAAGCTCCAAAAGAAAATGTTGGGGAGAAGAGGTATTAGACTGCCTACCAAATTGGAGGTCTACAGAGCCATTCTCATTGTTGTATGCTTATGGAACCTGGACAGTATACCAGTGTCATGCCAGGAAACTGAACTGCTTCCATTTGAATTGTCTTAGGAAGATTCTGAAAATCACCTGGCAAGATAAAGTACTGAACACTTGAGATTCTTCCTTGAGTTAACTGCTAAACATTCAAACTCTACTTCAGAGATCATACTGATCAAGAAAAGTTGTCAGAACCCATGATGTACCTATTAGATATGTTGAATATTGTCCAGAAATGAATGTTATGGTTAGTGGAAGTTGAGATCAGACAGTTAAATTGTGGGATCCCAGAACTCCTTCTAATGTAGGAACCTTTTCTCAACTGGAAAAGGTTTACATACTCTCTTTGACTAGAGACATATGAATTATGGGGACAGTTGGTTGGAGAGTATTGATATAGGACTTGAGGAATATGGGCTATGTGCAGTAGAGAAGAGAGTCTAGCCTGAAATACCAGACAATCAGGGTTATGTGTTAAGCTTTATTGAAGGACAACTGGCAGTTGAATTTTGGACATAAGTCCTGAAGTATAGAAGAAGAAATATGCATTCAAATGTCACAGACTAAAAGAAAGCAATATTAAGCAGATTTATCCTATCAATACCATTTCCTTTCAAAACATTCACAACTCATTTGCTATAGGTAGATCTGATGGATTTGTTAATATTTGGGATTCCATTCAACAAGAAATGATTATGCCAATTTCATTGGGATACCACTAGCACAGCATCACTCGCCTTCAGTAATGATGGGATTACTCTTGCAATAGCATCATCATATATGCATGAAATGGAGGACACTAAACATCCTGAAGAATGTATCTTCATTCACCAAATGACAGATACAGAAACAAAACCCAAGGAAACTGGGCCTCAGAAAGGTTTGGAGTGACTTGCTCAAGGCCCCAGAAGGAAGAAAAGAAGTCACATTTGGCCACAAGGACAATATCTCAGGCCTGGCTTCATGTTCCTTACTTCCCCTGTTTACCTAACTTGAAACTTTCTTTTTTTTTTTTTAAGCAATTGGGGTTAAGTAACTTGCTCAAGGTTACAGAGCCAGTTATTTTGTGTGGGTGCTAAGTATCTGAGGCTGGAACTGATCCCGGATCTCCTGACTCCAGGGCCAGCTCTCTTACTCACTGTGCCACCTGGCCGCCCTGAAACTTTCTAACAATATGTCTGTTACCAACACAACACTACTTACAGTATTACTATAAAAAACTGATATTTAGCAAAACAAAAAATGTGTTGTTCGAATGCCAAGCATTTTTTGCCTAAGGGACTATTTTACAGAGAACTCAAACAAGACAAACTTTCACATGGACGTCAGAAAAGTCATATAAGGAAATTCTTAAGGTCTCTCTGAAGAACTTTGGAATTGACTGTGTATAATGGGAGGCACAGGCAAAGGACTGCCCACAATGCCGTGCCCATATCAAAGAAAGCACTATGCTCTATGAAATAGCTCAAAAGAAGTGTGAGATGTACAAATGTAGAGACATCTACACTCCAAATGTTTATGTGAATTATTTGTACTCGGCCTATAGCAGAATCTTTCAAGGTCATATTGATCTGATCAGCCACAGCCAGACACATCATACCTTGATTCCAACATAGTGATCCTCTTAGAGAATGAAGGGCAATGACCATGACTACCACTAAATGCCAGTTATTATTATCCCCTCATGAGCAATGCAAGCCCCTTGACAAAGGGATTGTTTTGTTTTTGTATCTCCAGGGTAAGCATAGTTCCTGGTCCACTTGCTTTTTTGTTCAAACCTGTTATTTCATCAGCTTAGGGAACTCTTGGTGTAGAAACTCCCTACACTGATAGAGAAAAGCACCTGATTTGTAACTTATAATCTTAGAAAGTGACTTGTATATAAAATTTAAAAAGTTTTTGCACAAACAAAACCAATGTAACCAAAATGAAAAGGAAAGCAGAAAACTGGGGAAAAAATTTTTTATAGCAAGTATCTTTGATAAAGGTTTCATTTCTCAAATATATAGAGAAATTTGTCAAATTTATAAGAATACAAGTCATTCCCCAATTGATAAATGGTCAAAGGATATGACCTTTTTTGACAGTTTTCAGACAAAGATTTGATTAGAAATCAAAACTATAGAATGCTCTAAATCATTATTGATTAGAGAAATGCAAATTAAAACAATTTTCAGGTACCACTTCATACCCATCAGACTGGCAATTATGCTAGAAAAGAAAGATGGTAATTTTGGAGTGGATGTGGGGAAACTGGGACACTAATGAATCATTGATAGAGTTGTAAACTGATCCAAACATTCTGGAGAGCAGTTTGGAACTATGTCCAAAGAGCTACAAAACTGTGCATATTCTTTGATCCAGCAATATCACACCATGTGTATCTCAAAGATTTTTTTTTTAAAAAGGGAAAAGTTTCTATTTGTACAAAAATATTTATAACAGTTCTCTTTGTGGTGGCAAAGAACTGGGACTTGAGGGGATGCCCATCAACAGGGGAACATCTGAACAAGTTGTGGTAAATGATTGTAATGGAGTATTATTGTGCTATAAGAAATGACAAGCAGTATGATTTCAGAAAAACCTGGAAAAACTTGAAGGAACAGATACTGAGGGAAGTGAGCAGAACTAGAACATTGTACACAGTAAAGGCAATATTGTACACTGAATAGCAGTGAATGACTTAGCTCTTCTCAGCTATACAATGATCCAAGCCAATTGCAAAGAACTCATGAAGAAAAATTCTGTCTCCAGAGAAAAAACTGATGGCATCTGAATATAGATGGAAACATTCTCTTCCTTCCTTCATTCCTTTCCTTCCTCCCTCCTACCTTTTTCTTTCTTCCTTTTCTCTTTCTTCTTTCTCTCTCTCTTCCTTCCTTCCTTTGAGTTTTCTTCCAGAAAATGACTAATATGGAAATCTTTTACGTGAATGCATATGTACAACCTACATGAGGTTGCTTACCATCTCAGGGAGGGGGAAAGGAGGAATAGAATTTGGAACTCAAAACTTTTTTTTTTAATTGTTTTTACATGTAATTGGGGAAAAATTATTTCTTTCTTTCTTTTTTTTTAAATGTCCTGGAATACTGAGAGGTCAAATGATTACTCAGCTGTTGTGTCAGAAATAGGACTTGAACACGGGTCTTACTCCAATAACATCAAAATACTATCAAAACAATGGTGCTGATAAATAGACATTTTATATTTAACTTCAGTTCTGCACTGTCTAAATAATTACTTCTAGGCTCATGTCTTCTGGAAAGCCAGGTGGTGGTCATCTCCTAGAACTGCTGTAAGTGGGTATAGAAAAGGCAGCTCCTCCAGAGAAGACAGCACTGACTAAGGACCTAACATCTCCCTAACTCTCAAACTCAGACTTCTTCCAAGTCTGGACGTTTCCATCTTGGGATTGCTATTCTGTTTCATGTGATCAGGCAAAGAAATATAAAGCAGAAGAAGCAACTAGGATTTTGAGATCTAGTCTCAGGCTTGCTAAGGTAGGTTTAGCTGCCTTGTGCTCATTACTACCATGAAGCCTAAGTGGCATTAATAGATATCAAGCCTTTCCCCATGCCTTCAGGGAGTTACTTGCCTGTGACAAGACAGCTGAAGTAACAGTATAAGCAAAAACTATCTTTCCTTTTTTAACTGATGAAGATCTATCTTCATCTTCCCCTTGTGATAGTAATGGCAATTAAAGATTCCCCTGTATTGGCTTGGTTTTCAAATTGATTGTGTTAAAACCCAGAGCTTGTTAATCCCACCTGTGGGATGGACTTGTTGATGTGAAAAGAGAGTCCTGAACTGGGAGGAGCTGGTGACATAGATTTGGAGAGACACAAGAGAGAGGCAGAAGAACATTTTGGAAGCTGCACCCTTGTGGAGGCAGAGAGAGAGATTGAGAGGATTGCTAAGGGCCACTTTGAATTGCCCTGGACTTTTGAGACCTGCCCCCTGAGCTGCCAAGGACTGAGGAGACATGGCTGTTTTGCTGGTACTTTGTCGGTCTGTTTTGATGTTGTTTTGCCAGATTTGTCCACTGGTGAAAGACAGTCCTTTTGTTGAAGAAGTCCTGGAACCTGGCTGTTCGCTAAGAAGCCCTGAGACTGTCCTGCAGACAGAGAGTGAATACTGTCCACTGGTGAAGGACAGTGCTGTTGTTGCAGGGGTCTGGAGACTGTCCTGCAGACAGAATGAATACTGTCCACTGGTGAAGGACAGTGCTGTTGTTGCAGGGGTCTGGGAACCTTTCTGTTGGTTCAGAAGCCCTGAAGAAGGATTTTCTTGTTGTATGTTTACAGAAATCCTGGGAGAGGGCTTTGCTAATGTGTTCAGGGGTTCTAGGACTGTTCTACAGACAGAGGATGAATTCATGAAGGGACTGGCAATGTATCTTATGGCCTTGCTAAGCCTTGTCTCTCCAGGAACTAAAATTGCTGAGAACTTGCCTCGTGTCAAGATGAAGAAAAGACCTCCATTTGGGTATTAAGTGCTGTGTTTAAACTTGATGTAACTCTGGGGTAGATTCAATTGTGATCCAGGGGTGGGGAACTTTTGACCTTATGTTTGGAAACTAATCTCCATTTGAGAAGAGGGACTTTGTGGTGGACTAAATTAAGGTATAGCCTAGGGGTGGAGAAGTATTTAGAACAGAGACTTTGTAATTGATTGAATGATTGGAAGGTCCTGGGGTGGGGTAGTACTTGGAGATTATTTAATCACGCTTAGTAGATGCTGTATTTTGAATGATGTCATGTTTTGATCTTCTGTTCTTGGTTTGTCACTGAATAAAATGGAGAGCACCTATGCTGGTATTCTGAACCTTGGGAAGTTGCCTTTCCTTGGCATTACATTACACCCCTCAACAGAGGAAAAGGACTAAAGGACCATACACAATTTTCTTCTTTGTCTCAAGGGCCAATTCATTCAGTGTTGAGCCACATAAGTTATCAGAGGAGCTTTGGGGAATGCTCCATGGGTGACTCCTCTACAAGATTTCATTCTCACATGGGTTCCAAGGGGTACAACCCCAGATATATTTAACTCATTCATCACCTTATATTCACATTTCATGTTATATTACATGAGAAGGATAATGATTAACCAGGACATTTCCAGATTTTTGCTGTTGCCTGAAAAGCATTGAAAGTCACAGTTCTGAGGAAGACTCTTCCTGGACATATTCTCTTTCCCTTCTGAATTGCCTCCCCTTTCCTCAATTCCCTGTTTTCGTAGGCTACTATTATCCTTTCAGTCACTTAGGCTCACAACCTCCTCCAATCTTTCTTCTCCCTCATTTCCCATTTCTAATCAGTTGCCAAGTCTTATTCTTTGTAACTCCACAATATCTCTCCTGTTGGCCCCCTTTTCTCAACTCACTAGTTCAGAACTTTAACAGCTTTCACTTAGACTAAAATAGTAGCCTTCTAAGTGGTCTTCTTGCCTGAAGTCTCTCCTTTCTCCAACTTATTGTAATGTTAATCAGATATAAGATCTTCCTACCCATTAATAGGCCTCATTAATAGCCCATTAAGGGAAGTTTGCTTCAGGGAGACTTGATTGTAGGAGGCTGGCTTGCAGGGAGGCTTTCACATCTTTTGTTAATTTCTAATTAGGTACCAAGTCACAGAGGTTATGATACCCTCTGGCTCTAAAAAGGGTATATCTATACTCTGAGGTTAGCATTTTGCTTTGGGGCTCATTCATTGGAAGAGTGTTCTTGTGATTTGACCAGACAAGACTCTGAGTAGCTGTTAAGGAGGCCCCCAGCTTTGAAAAACCCAGATGTTGGTGCTTCTCTCTCTGGGTAACTATGTATGTATGTAATGATCAGAGAGTTGGATCTATGTATGTTGATCTGTGTTAATTTCTCAGACAGTTAGAAGCCCTGTCTGTTGGTCTTTATTTTTCTGCTTGTATTTTCCCTATTTTCTTTGTTTGAACTTTCTCTGAAGTTCTGGGTGCTGACTTTTCCCCTGAACTAATCAATGTAATTTAAAAAGATTGTTGACCCCTTAACAGCTATCTTTCCTAGTAAAGCAGATCTAAGAACCCGTGCTAATAGTCATTCTGGGTATGTCAGTGTGGTTGCTGCTACACCTATTGCCCAAACAACTGTCAAATGGATATCACTAATCAATTAATCAACAAACATTTGATAAGCTGTGTGTCAAGTGTGTTAGGTGCCCAGGATACAAACAGAAACATGAAACATTCCCTTCTCTTGAGGAGCATATAATCTAGGATGAGGAGATACATATGTGTATGTATATGAGAATGTACATATACATGTATATAGGCATGTATGTGTATGTGTGTATGCGTATATGTGTAGATATGTAGGTACATGCATAGGTGTATATATACACAGAGACACATATATGCATACATATAATACATTACTTATATCTATACACTTATGTTTTTTTATGTTTATATATGCATTATATATGATAAAGATAATTTATTGGGGCAAGACACTAAAAATTGAAGGCATTTGGAAAAATCCATGTGGAAGGTGGTATTCCAAATTGAGCATGGGAGAAAACTAGAGATTTTAAGAGGCAGATATGTGGAGGGAGGAAGTGTGTATTAGGCACCAGGGACAGTGCAAAACCACTGAGATGACCAGTCACTCTATTGCTCAAAATGCCAGAGTGAATCTGTATAGCTTCTAAGTTAACACCCTGTTGTGATAATGAGTTCACTTCAAGCCTAGGGAGCCTTAATGGGCCCTGGTATTTAGCTAGGTGTCGAAGGGGGTAGAGTATCAGGCCAGAAGTCAGGAAGACCAGAGTTCAAATGTGGTCTCAGACACTTACTAGGTGTGGGCAAGTCACTTTACCCTGATTGCCTCAATTTCCTCAACTGTAAAATGAGCTGGAGAAGGAAATGGCAAAACACTCCAGTATCTTTGCCAAGAAAATCCCAAATGGGATCATGAAGAATTGGATGAGACCAAAACCTAAAATAACAACAACAAAAGTTCATTCTTCTCCAGGTTAAAAAAAGTTTATTTTAAATGAAAAGTTCTAAATTCAGTAGGAATCCTTCAAGCCTCCAATTAGGAAAAATTCTCAACACCTATGTGGAAATATAGTTTAAAGAGCCCTCCTTTTTATAGCTTCTCTGAAAATATTTAGAAATACTATTTCTTTCCTGATCTTTCCCTTTAGGAAAATGGATAGAAAACCTAAGGCCTTCCTTTGATATGGTGTAGGGGTATCAATCAAAATTACTTTTCTAGATAAGATCTTGACCTTCCTACTCATCCTCAGTGATTCCCTGGCATCAAGACCCACCATAAAGACTGTTTTCTCTTTTAAAATTCAAGCATAAGATATTGATAACAGGTATGAATTCTTTTCAGTCATTAAGAGTGGAGGTCCAGGAAGGAACTGAGCAGTTTTGGAATGTTAACTCAAAACTGTATTAAAATACATAATATGTTAAAACATCTACGATCTTTTCCTTTGAAGATTCCTGTAGAAGTTATTTGAACTTTTCTTGGGACACAGAGTTATGTGGAGAGCATGGGAGACTGTCATCTCTCTCTGCAAGCTAGAAGCTTGGATACAGATTAATGCTAAATTCAATAAAACCGTCTCTGCTAGAATTGAGTGTAAAACACAATATTATTAGTATTAATTTTTTTTTCTTAGAAACTAAGGAGAAGTTGGGGTCTCTAACCCTATATTTATGTGTAACTTGGTTTAACTCCTGGCCTCTCTGTGTTTGAGGATAAATTGAATTTACTGGAAATGTTTGGGCAATGAAAAAGCTGATTATATTATAGTGTCTCTGGATAAAGAGGCATTTTCTTTCCCTTTTCTACCACAGCTCGGTCTTCCCTTTGCTCCATATTTGTTCCAATGTTTCAAATCCAGAGGCTCAGACTCTCTCCTTCCCTGAATCCTGAGACAGCTTCACCCTTTCATACAAACTGCTTAGGGCACGACCCAATACCTCTCTGCAAGACTTAGATTTCTTCCAGGAAGAGGTAAGGCCTTGTTCATACTTAATTCTGAGTGCTCCAATCAAAACTAGCTCTCACCTAATCTGTGAACAATAGCCAAGTAGAGTGATTTCAACCTATCCCTTACACGAGTTAAAGCGCGAAATCCTTCACCCTCCGGCTGCGGTTCACCCCACCAGGAAGGCACCTTACCAGCTCCCGCCCGCTCCCGAAATGCAAAACCACCCTCTTTGTTTCAGCCTTGCATTTCCTGGGCCCTGCCCCATTTTGCTGGTCCCTCCTCCTCCCGCCCCGCACCCCCTGGGCTGAGGGCAGCTGGATGGGTCAGTGGATAGAGCGCTGGGCCCGGGTTGTGGTCGCTCTGTGGCAAACATTTATTAGCCGCGTGACCCTGGGCAAGTCACTTAACCTCTGTTTGCCTTAATCCACCTGGGAAGGAAATGACAAACACTAGTTTCTTTCCTAAGCAAACCACTTGGACCCGACCGTGGGGTCGCGAAGGGTCGGACCGACTGAATCACGACCTCGCCCCCATTACTTTGTATATATTTATTCTTAGGTATGTTTTTTCCTCCAAACGAATGTAAGCGCTTTGAGGGTTTCCCGTCTGCCTTCCCACCCCGCCCTGCCAGCAGCTGAGCCTGGCACTAGTAAATGCCCAATTAGTTCTTGCAGATTTGTGGAAAACGGCCGATTGCGGAAAGACCTGCAAGGCGGCAGCATCTCTCCCAGGGTCTCACCCCCCCCCCCCCCCGGACCGAGAGGAAGCCGAAGCTCTCCCTGCGCTCTTGGTCGCGCTCGTGCGCGGAACGCTTCGGGGTGAGGGGCTCCTCTTAGGCTCGCTCATCCAGCAGGGAATTCAGATCTTTTGGGGGGGGAGAAAAGTCGAATAAACCCTAATAGTATGGTAAGCAAGGATACATTTTTTTCCTTCATTAAAAATTTTTTTTTTCGAGCCGATAAAATGATGATGATAAAGTTCTGAAAACTTGGCAAGTTTTAAATGATGGCCAGGATTCGTTAAAGTTGCTTTAAAGAATGGCCATAGTAACTTCTTTGGGGTTCGCGAGGCGGGGAGGCTTTCGATTTGAACTAGTAAAAGCTGTCCGAAATGTGGTCAGTCCAGCCGGGAGAAACAAAACAAAAGACAGAAAACAAACCAGAGCCTTGCTCTACTTTCATCTACTTCAGCCTTCTAAAGGAACTCAGTGCCCGCAGCGCCGCTGGTGTAGTGGTATCATGCAAGATTCCCATTCTTGCGACCCGGGTTCGATTCCCGGGCGGCGCAGGTGGTTTTGCATCTTTTCTCTCCTATTCTCAACAAATTGTAAGAGTCTACTTGAAAACGTATCCCCATTTGTCTGCAAGGCTATGCGATTTAAACTTCGTTGCTTTTACTGACTTCTGATAAAAGGAGTAAAGTTTTGCGCGTGCGCAGACGAAAACTACGGCAGTACTTCGGCAGCAGCCCGGGCTTTGTACTTGCGCAGTACTAGAAGCGTCTCCAGTACGTGGGACGGAAGCACGCCTGCGCAACAAACGAGTTGGCGTCGGTGGTGCCGTGGCGCGGGGCAGACAGGGTCTTAGGAAGAGTGGGCTCCCTCTGCGCTTGCGTGGCCCGGGCCGCTCGGCTGCTCTTGGGCGCCCGGCTCGCCGCCATCTTGTGTCGGGACTTCATTGTTCGGGCACAGGGGCTGGCGGGCTCGTGTTGCTGCTGCTGTTGGACGAAGAAGAGGCGGGCTAGACCCCGCTTCACCGAGAGCGACAGAAACCCCCGGTAGCCCTTACTGCCGGGCCGCCGAGGGAGGTGGCAGGGGTCACGGAGCAGGAGGCCCAGGAGCCGCCGCCACAGCCGCAGCCATGGAGGACGAGATGCCCAAGACCCTGTAAGTCGTGCGGAGCCGGGAGGTCGGGAGCCGCAACTGAGAAGGGGGCGCGATGTTGGGGTTGGGGGGGACTGGAGGGAGGCCTCCGCCAGGCCGGCCTATTGTTTCCCGCGGCGGCCGCTCCCCGCCTCCCAGGTCCCATTTCCGTCTCCTCTCCGCCATGAGGTCGGGGCTGCCGGGCCGTGAGGCCACGAGCGGGTGGTGGGGCGAGCCCGCTGGGGCCTGGTTTGTACGAGGGCTCTCACCGCGGCCCTGGAGCCTGGGAAGACGTGTGGACCATGTGTCCGTTTAGACCTACTTCCCTCCTCGTGTAAACGTTCCGTTCTCCCTCCCCCCCCCCCCCCCTGTTCCGCCTTTTTTTTTTTCCTCCATTTTTCCTCCCCCCCCCCCCAATTGTTTCCTTTTCATGTTCAAAACTCCTCCGTTTTTTATTTTCCCGTTCTTGGTTGTGGGAATTTCTACTGGATCTCAATTTCCGTCGAGAGTGTCCACCCTCAGATTAATTAACTTGGAGAAACTCGGATTTAGAGCCTACTGTGTGCAAAGAAAGTGCTGGGGGATGTGAAGATTAAGACAAAAAACGAAACTGGCCCTGCCCTCCAGTAGCTTACAGTATAGGGGCGAGGATAATAAATACCACACTGCATGTCTTAAAAAAAAACAAACTAATGCAGGGGAGTATGAGGTGGGGGGGTGGCAAAGGAGAGAGAACTAAAAGTGCTTTAGGAGAATGTGAGGGGAGAACCATTCCATCAATGAGTGAGGTCGGCTTTATGCCCCTCGTTTGCCGGTGGGAAGAAAGCCAAATATTTTGCTTTCTCCTCTTCCCCCTCCCCATAAAAAAAGTTGAAATGGAGAGAAAAACAAATATTCTTTTTTCTTCACCGCTCCCCCCCCAACCACAAGACCCTAACAGTTTTTTGAAACCAATCTAACAAAAATGGAGGAGGGGAGTACATTTTTAAAATTTTCCTATATTAGAGTTAATAGATGTTCTTGTGATTGACATTCTGCATAAAGAGCTGGCAGTAGTTTTTAAGGAACAGTTAAATCTCCCTATCTGATTATCATTGATCTCTGAGAATCATTGCCATACTAATACATCTTTATGACTAAATATCAGGTTTTTTTCTCCCTGGGTGGTTTCTAAGGCTTCCATTTCTTTGTCATTGAGTTTCTTGCATTCCCCTTTGTTTTACAAAGTGAAAAGTACTGGTGAGTGTAGACTTGTTTATGTTCCTCAGGCTCTAAATTGGTATCTCTAAGCATTGTTGTCTGAAGACTTTTTAAATATCTTCTAGATATTCTTTAATTTGTTGATTGTATTGCTTTTCATTTTAATGATTTCCCTGGAATCATAATGAAGATTTGAGCTAGATTACATATAAAAACTGATTTTTAGATTTCTTATTGTAGCTTTTCTTTTTCAGCTCCTTTATGCCATGTTATCTTCTGCATCAAACTGTTCTCAAAAATTTCAATTTTGTATTGACATTAATGTTTACCATTTAGGTGTCAATTTTATTGGTATAACTAACTATTTCTGGTAAATTATCTAAGAACCTATTGTGTTGTTGTCTTGTGGCTCTTTACCAAGAAGCAGCAAATACATATGTGTGTGTATAAATAAATATATCTGAAAAAGCCTCACTGTACTTTTGAACTTCCTAAGAATTCGTTGAAGCTTTTATTGGTAATTATTTTTTACCTTCTGTTGGCTACTGAATAATTTGAAAATGTGATTAGCTTGCTAATGACTAATAATCTCTTCTAATTATTTCAAGTTTGAGATTCTGAAATGATTTTATAATTTGCCAAATTTGGAAGCTACCAAAAAAGCATTTAGTAGAAATTTGTCATGTCCTTAAAGTAGGATATTTGTTTTATGTGATAAGTATATCAGTTGTGTTCTTGTTAAAATGTTTAGCCTGTTATTGAAATAGAAATTTAACATTAGAATGTACATAATAAGTTTCTACCTCAAAAATGGGTTTCAGGTTTTGTTTAAGATAGAAATAGGGACCAGATTTGTGATTTCTTTAGGAAACGCCCTCTACCCAATGCAGACCTGAACCTTCTCTATAATTTAGAATCCAAGAATTGCCTAGAGCAGAAGTGTCAAATAAAACTTTGCACAGCACTTCCCAGTGCAACCTGAACTAAATTAAAATGTAATTGGGAAATAGTCAACAAAATAAGTAAAAATACGATAAATAATATTAATATATGATTTTCTAAGTCATTGTGGGGCCCACGGGGATTCTTTACTAATGGCTTAGTTGCCTCCTTTTTTGACACTTTTTTTAGTACTGAGAAGTTTAGTCATTGGTCTAGTGTGTGTCAGAGCCCAAGTTTTCCTGGCCAGCTTGCTACCATTATACCACGTTTGCTTTTGTTTTTAATTCAGTTGCAAAAAGTATTTTCCTCATAGAAAACAGTTCATTCAACAAACATTTGAACCCTCTGTGTAGGGCTTTGTGAGGGATATAGACGTTATTTGATGGACAAGTCCTTGGTCTTAAGAAATTAGCTTAGGTGAGGAGAGGTGATGAGAGACTACAAAAGCCTGATAATAAAGTAGCTGAACTATATTAGTAGAAGTTGTGGGGCAAGACAAGGAAGGTTGGTTTCCATCTTTCCTAGCCACTGGTCTAGATAATATAATAAATGAACAAAGATTGGCTTTTCTCCCTCCCCTCACCCCCCCTTCTGGTATTTCTTTCCCACTTCCTCCACGTGGTCTTAGTACCCTCAGGGCCCTAGGTCTTCTACTTAAACCTGTATTTCCATGAAATATCTTAAAATTACTTGCTACCTATTGATCAAAATTCCCTTACACTCAGTGCAACATACCTTTATATAATAAATATATATAATAACAATTAAAAAACTTTTAATTGAACTAGTTTTACTTGAACTTAGTAGTGAATAGTCAGTTTTTAGTTGAGGTAATGTGACTGATAGACCTGGCATCCTTAGAGGTATGTACATTTGGGGGGGGTGGTTCTGATGAGTAGGTAATTAGTAGAATTTGAGGTAATTTGAGAAAGTAAGGGAAAATTTTTTTTACTCATTGTTGAGGGGGTTTTCTAAGAGTGTCTTTATTTTCATTAATTGATGATAGATAGAATTGATAGAATTTGAGGCAGTGAGAAAGTGAAGGAAAATTTTTTTAATCCCCATTGAGAAGGCTACTATAAAGACACAAGTCTTTCCTTTTTGGGAGTTTGGCATCAGAGGTAGCTATTCTCAACTTTTTCCCTTCCTCTGTTTCTGAAATCCACAGTTCTCTGAAAGCTTAAATCATCAGCCCAATCTGAAAGTAGCACAAAGGTCACATTAGAAAATAGTCTCATTTTCAAGAAGTGAGAAATCATTTTTTTGCATTTAAGATCAGAAGTCTGAGACTTGCTGTCCTTAAATTCTTGTTTGTACATACTGTACTTTGGAAAAAAAATATTGCAGAAAAAAATTTCATACTGTATCCATTTAGCTAAAACAATTTTGAGGAAAAAGTTATAAGTATTATTGATGTCTTGAGACACAATTTCTAGTTAACCTAAACAAACTTATATATGGGCCAAAGAACTTGATTTTCATTAGACCATTAAGGAGACAGTTGGTGAACATGTAGATTGGCAAGAGATGGTTATAAATATGGCTTCATCAAAAACAGTTCATGTCAAACCTTCATTTCTTTTTTCGACAGGATTACTAGAGATGAGAAGGGATCCTGTGATTATGGTTTACCTAGATTTTAGCAAAGCTCTAATTAAAGTGTTCCATACTTTGCTTTTGGAGAAGATAGAAGAGCTGTAGATGGTCATTAGATGATAAAAGTTAGATAGATTCAGAATTGGTTGGATGAATGAACTCAGAAATTGTTAAAGGCTCTTTGTCAACAGGATAAGGTATCTAGTGAAATGCACCCAGGGATCTGTCTTGCCTCTGTGCTGTTTGTAACAGTCTCTTTTTAACAGTAACTTGGATAAAGGTATAGATAGTATACTTAATATATTTTCATTTTACACGAAGCTTGGAAGGATGGTACACTTTGGATGACAGGATCCAAAAAGACTAGCCCATTGGGCTGAATCCAGGAAGATGAATTTCAGTAGACAGTAGAGTCTTTCATTTGGGTACAAAAATCAAGTTCACAAGAATAAGATGGTGGGAGGTACAGTGTACCAGTCAATAAATACTTACTAAGCATTACTATATGTCAGCCACTGTGCTCTGATTCAAATACTGAAAAAGAAAGACAGTCCCAAATGGGGGCATGATGAGGTACAAGGTATTGCAGTCAGGTGGTAAATTAAAGATATGGCTGGTGTTAGGGGCCCTCCATTTAATGGAGATTTTGAGAGGAGCAAGGGTTTGGGGATAGCCTTGGTAAGGAGAAAGGGGCACCTCTAAGTCTGGGGGCTCTTGGTGGACTAGAAACTCAGTCACCTGTGTGTTTCAGGAAGCAAATATGCTAATGTGAGCATGTGCAACTTTTAGAGGATCATAGCTATCCAGGTTTAGGGAGGTGAAGGTTCTATTGTACTCCCTCATCAGACCATATCTGGAGTGTTGAGTTCAGTTCTGGACATCATGATTTAAGAAAGGTACTGGAAAACTGAAGAGGGGCAGCCAGGGTGGTATAATGAAGGGCCTTGAGGCCATATCCTGTGAGGATTGGTAGAATGAAGAGGGAGACAGCCTAGACAAGTTAAGACTCCTGGGGACATAGTACTTGGGTTCAGTTTTCTTAAATATTGTCATGCAGAATTTGAAAGAGTTAGACTTAGTATCCTATTTGGCCAGAACAGGTAGAACCAGGAAAAATGGGTGGAAGTTTAAGAGAGCAGATTTAAGCTTGATAAAACTTCTAACAATTATAGTTGTCAAGGAGTGGAAATGGCTACCACCCTAGGTTGTGAGTTCCCCCTCTTGAAAGTTCTTCATGCAGAGGCTGGATGACCACTTGCTGCTATGTTAAAAAGGAGGGATTCCTTTTGTGTATGGATTGGACAAGATGACTGCTGAGCTTCTATCCAGTTTTCAGATTCTGTGATTTTATGGTATCTCTAGCCTTGATCTTTCCTCTTTGCTTTCAGGCCCATATCTCATACTACCCAAACTGTCCAGGACATTTGGACCTGGATTACCTAGGGGCACTGAAAACTTGTGTCCAAAACCAAACTTAATATCTTCCCCAATATACTTGGTCTTTCCTCCTTATTTACCAGTGTACCTTTGATGCAATGAATATTTATTAAGTGCCTATCCTATGTGCCAAGACATAGGATACAGAGACAGAAATGAAACAGTTCCTACCCTGTGGGTGAGAAGATATGTACACTAGTAAGTAACTATAAAGTTATAGGAAGTAATTTTTGAAAGGAGGAAGAGATTACTAATTAGGGAGCCTAAATGTAAGAGATACCTGAACTGTGTTTAAATGAAGTTAGGGATTTTAAGACTTGAAGATGGGGGACCACCTGTGCAAAAGCAAGGTGGTGGTAGTATGTTTTCTATGAGAGATAGCTAGCACAGGGTCCTTGGTCTGGTCAGGGGAGGGGAGAAATGTGAAATAAGAAAGGAAAAATAAATGTTAGTAATTTTTTTGTGGAGGACTTTTAAGTGCCAGATTTGAGGCATTTGTATGTTACCTTCTAAGGAGACTCAAAAGATCTTTTAGTAGGCAAAAGTGGAAGTGAGGATCTTGGACACCAGTTCAGAGTTAGGGGACATTGTAAATGTTATTTTATCTTCTTCCCTCCTCCCCCCTTTGTTCCCAGTAGCTAGTTGTTTAATCCTCTTTACTTCTTGTGGCCACAATTACAGACTATGTCCTTATTTACTACCTCTAGATTATTGCGGTAACATTCTACCTGTAAACTCAGCCTAGAATTTAAAGTCCTCAGCAGTTTGGCGTTGCTCAAACTTTTTTTCAGCCTTATTCTATACTACTCTCCATATGGGCTATGATTCTCAGGTTGTTTTGCCTCTATTATTCCTTGTGGCACTTACTCTTCCCCAATATTTGCTACTTGAAATCTTATTACTCATTGTTTTAAGTCCCAGCTTAAATAATGATCTTATGAAGTTTTTGCTTGATTACCCTTGTTCTCTCAGGTGTTATATTTCATTTGGGGGGCTGGGGGTGGGAGATAGTTCTTTTTCCTCTTCTCCCACTCTAGTTTATTATTCGTTTGTGGTCTCATTGTGGTGCTGGTCAAATACCTTTACCACATTATGAGCTTCATGGAAGCCAGGAGTTTATCATATCTACATTTATATCTATAGATGTCTTTATAAGTGCTTAGCACCGTGGTGGGGAATCTGCAGCCTTGAGGCCACATGAACAAATCCCCATTTGTTCTGTCTATTTGGATTTAGTTAAAGGGCTGCACTTGAGGACCTACAGGTCCACTTGTGGCCGCCAATTTCCCACACCTGGTTTTGCATAATTCGTTGTTGAAATTGAAGGGGATTGAAGGTCCTTTCCATCACTAAGGAGTGTGAAAGCTAATTAAGCCACTTTAAAATTTTTCCCCACTGAAAACCTTTTGTGTAATTTTTTCTTAAATGCTAATGAACTCACCTTGCTTGTAAAGAGATTAGCATAATTTTGAAACAATACTCAAATTTGCTGAGACTGTAAATCATTATGTTGCTCAATAATACTGAGGGCCTGTAAGTGAATAATTAATTCATCTTTAGGTATAGACTCCTGCTTATCTTTCTCTTCTGCTAAACACCATTCTGTCTGCTCATTTGGGTTAACCATATCTTGGGGGCAGGGTGTTGTTTATCCTTTATTAGCAAAGATTAGGTTAGGAAGAAGAGTTTGATTCTAATGGCTTAAATGAAGTATATGATTGGTAGATTTTATTGATCCATGATTTATACTTGATGCTATTGGTATTCAAGAATTAACTACATATAATATGTTAGGGAAAGGATTGAACTGTGGTTTAAATTTGTCTTTAAAAGAAAATCCAATGTAGGCTTTTTCCAAACATTATATGATACTATCTACTTGAAACATAATTTATCCTGATGGACTCAATAACCTTTAATAATCTATGGGGTTGCAAAGTCCTTGAGACACACACAGTCTTACTTGATGCTTATGACAACCTTCTGGATAAAGGGTGTAGTAAAAGTATTGTCTAGAGTATTTTTACCAAAGAAGAACCCAAAACTCAAGATTAAGGGAGTTGCCTAACCTTACTTTCATGGCTTGTAAGAGTCACTATTAAGATTAAAATTCAGGCCAGTATTCTTTTCATTCTACAGCTCTTCTTAAAACTAAGGCTCCTGAGTGAGCTTATTTTCTGAGAATATGAACTGGTAGAATTTTAGATACCTCTAGGCACAGATGAGATACATTTTTTTTTAGGTTGGCTTTTGAGTGTAAACTCTAGTTTCAAAATGAGGGAGATACTTACCTGTAGAATAATTTGATCTCAGTTTCATTGTGCTGATTCTTGTATAAAGTGCTTGGTGGTTTTAAAGAAATGCCCAGGCAGTAATGATGGATACTTTATATACACTATTGTATACAATTAAAAATAGTCATTCATCATGCATTTATTAAGTGCCTACACTGTGACAGTAGCATATGTTGTCTTAGTGCCATAGTAAGTAAAAACAAAAGGTAGGGTAGAATTTAGAAATGAACATAGTTGCCTAACAGTAACATACTGGAAAGTAATTTTGGTATGTACACAGACTAAGTTAATGAATGAGTGATAAAAGTAAAAAATTTTGTGCTCCAGATTCCCTCTCTTCTCCCTCCTTGAAAAGCAAGCAATTTGATATAGATTTTACATATATAGTCATGCAAATGCTTCCTTATTAGCCATATTGGAAAAGAAGATGCAGACCAAAAAAACCTAATAAAGTAAAAAATTATGTTTTATTTTTCATTCAAGGTCCATCACTTCTTTCTTTGGAGGTGGATAGCATTTATCATTCTAAGTCCATTGGAATTGTCTTGTATTGCTGAGAATAGCTAAGTCATTCATAGATGATCATTGTACAATATTGCTGTTACTGTATACAGTGTTCTTTTGGTTGTGCTCATTTCACTTTGTATCAGCTCAGGTAAGTCTTCCCAGGTTTTTCTGAAAGCATCCTGCTAGTCCTTTCTTAATAGCTACTAGTGATTTATTATAGCATAATAGTATTCCATCACAATCATGTACCATAACTCCATAACTCATTCAGCCACTCTCCAGTTGAAAGTCATCAATTTCCAGTTCTTTGCCGCCACAAACACAGCAAATGTTTTTGAACATATAGGCCTTTTTTCTTTTTCTTAGACCTCTTTGGGATACAGATCTAGAGAGTGGTGGTATTACTAGATTGAAGGGTTTGCATAATTTTATGTCCCTTTGGGCATATTTCTAAATTGCTCTCCAAAATGGTTGGTTCAGTTCATAACTCCATCAGCAATGCATTATTAGTGTCCCAGTTTTTCCACATCCCCTTCAACATTTTCTGTCATATTAGTTAATCTGAGAGGTATAAGGTGGTACCTCAGAGTTTTTCTTTCCTTAAATAGCAATTTAGAGCATTTTTTCATGACTGTAGATAACTTTAATTTGTTCTGAAAACCGTTCACATCCCTTGATCATTTATCAATTAGGGAATGACTCATTTTTATAAATTTGACTCAGTTCCCTATATATTTGAGAAATGAGACCTTTATCAGAGAAACTTGCTGCAGATTTTCATTCCAGTTCCCTGCTTTCCTTCTGTTCTTGACTGCATTGTTTTTGTGCAGAATCGTTAATTTAATGAAATCAAAATTACCCATTTATAACCTTTAATTCTCTCTAGCTCTTGCTTGGTCATAAAATCTTCCTTATCCATAGAGTTCTGACAAATAAATTGTTCCATGGTTCTTATAATTTGCTTATGATATTACCCATTATGTCTGTATAATGTAGCCATTTTGCTCTTATCTTTGTGTATGGTGTGAGATTGTTAGTCCTATACCTAGTTCTGCCAAACTGCTTTCCAGTTTTCCCAGCAATTTTTGTCAAATAGGGATTTCTTGGCCCCAAATCTTGAATCTTTGACTTTGTCAAACACTAGATTACCATGGTCGTTTGCTACTGTGGTACCTAATCTATTCCACTGATTGTTTTGATGTTTATTACTTCGTAATACAGTTTGAGATGTGGTACTGCTAAGCTACCTTACTTTTATCAGTTTTAATTTTTTATGAGTTATTTTACAGTGTGTCATTACTATTTATGTAATTTAAGTCTTTTATATTACAGTACTAAATACAAGCATTATAGTACAATAATACAGAAGTCTTGTAAGAGTACTGTTTTCTAATTTGTGTTTTACAAATTACTGTATGTGTGTTTTGTTGATTTCCCCAAACTGTTGATGCACTGCATCCTGTTTTAAATTACTTCAATTTCTTATCAACTAGCTCCTCTTCCTCATCCATCTGGTAGATGTCTATGACACTGCCTTTATTATTAAGGGGGATATTCCTTTAGAAAACTGACACAGTGTAGAAATCTTCATTTTCTGGTAAGTGGCTTGGCCAGGGGGATCTTGAATGCCAACCAGAACTGAGAGGGTGATTGCCATTCTTCTTTGTTCACTCTCTCCTTCAGTATACCATGAACATGGTGAAGAACTTACATTCTAATAGGGGGAGATGATATAAGAGGAGGCTTAAGTTGCAAGTCAGATAGAAATGCCTTGTATCAGCTCCTAAGGGGGCAACAGCAGAGAAGATGGTAATTTACCTTCTTTAATGTGACTTCTATTAATAAAAAACATACTGGTATCAAAGACTCTGGTAAGGATTTTATTTTCTTGCTCCTTAGTAGCTGTGGCTGTTGAGGCAGGGACTACAACACCTGCAGATAGAGTTGCCAAGTCATATAGGCACAAGGATTGCTTCTCTGGACTGTGAGTTATGGGGCCAGTCTAGAAATAGAACACCACTGGGGGTGGAGGATGGGGTGAGCAATCCTGCTGTTCCCAAGGCCTTTATAAGTTTGAGCACTGCATATTAGTGATGATTGGTGGTGGGTAGGGCCCTTCTCTCCAAGTTTGTTCCCCTTCATGATAGCTGAATAGCCAAGTTGAAAGGCCTGAGTAGGGAATAGAAATACAGAACCGCTGTTATTCCCAGGGCTATTGGGTCCTGGGCCTGGCAGATGCCTCTTCCTGTCTCTCCTTCAGGATGCCTTGTTGCCTCAGCAAGGGTAAGCATGTATTATCTGTTACAGTTGATGTTATTGGGGATAGTGGACTTCTTCATGAGGGGTCTCTCAGTGATGGCTGTAAGTACTGGATTGGAAATGAGGACTGGAGTCTGAGGCAAGGCACTTCTGTTTCCAAAGGCCTTGGGCTTGAGAAAACTTTAAATATTTGAAGTTTTATTGGACTTTCAATTTAAAGAATTACAAATTTTATCTATGATTGATGTATTGGAACAAGAGGAGCTCAAAGACATGGGTTTCTTTGGGTTCTATGAGTAAATTATTATGTGAATGTGGGTAAGTCACTTAATCTCTCAGGGCCTCCATAGTTTTCTTTTCTGATGTAGGTTGGACAGGGTGACCTTTAGGTCCCTTCCAACTATTTAAAAAAAATTATTTTATGACAGTTGTGGACAGCCTTTGAATGAGGCATTTATTTACTTAATGCAGGGTTTGAAGATTGTTTCATCTGGGTATTATTGTCCATTAGGGTCTTTGAGTTTTTGCTATTAACGTTCAATTTTATTTTTGATAAAATTTCTACATACAATGGGAAACACTTTTGTTTGTTGGTTTAAAATGTGCTGCATTTATTTTTTTTAAATGTTCCCTGATAACTGATAAGGAGAGAACTTTTTCAACATTGGATAAATCCTGTTAAGCAAGGTATAGAGTTCAGTAAAGGTGTTTGCCACTATCCTGAAGTTATTTTCTATGCAGTCCAAAAAGGAAAGGGATTTCCTGATACAGATGCTTCTGTTCATGGATGATATTGTGATGATTTCATTAAACACCCAAATAGTAGAAGACTCCCATAATGGGATGTAGCCCTAAAGAGAGCTTAAGTAGTTATTCACACTGGAAAAATTAAGTAGACAAATATGTCTGCAGTATTTCACATTGCAATCTTAACCAGAAGGCCTTGCCCATATATTTCTTGGATAACATTATGGTTGTACTTTGATTTTTTTATTTGTATTCATCATGCGTTTCTCAGGGGGCTTCTGAGTCATAATCATTTTCAGTTCTGAAGAGACTAGGGTTCCATCACTCCTAGCCGTAAGATAACGCTCAAAATGAGATAAGCAACTGAATATACCATCGAATCAGGACATCTCTCTTGAACAAATAGTTCAGGTAGATTATGAGTCGGGACCATATTTGGATGGGATAGGGATGGGGAACCGCAGCCTTGAGGCCTCATGTGGCCCCTGTGGGTGTAGCCCTTTGATTGAATCCAAACTTCACAGAACAAATCCCCTTAATAAAAGCACCCTATCTGATAGAAGAATGAGAGCTAGTATCATTTTTGGGAAATTACACAGAGTTTTCAATGGTCCTAAATTTTTCTTTGCCACCAGTATGAGTACTTTTACTTTACAACAGGTATAGCCTCATGATGATGCCTTATGATTGAAAATCATGTAATACTACAATCTACAATGTCCAAAGAATACATCTTGCACATGTCTTTTAAAAAGGCAATAGAAAAATAATGATGGATATAATAGGCTTACTGGAGCATATTGCCAGCAAGACTTCTGCATGAGATGTAATGTAAAATACCTTAAAAGCTGTGTATGTTTTCAACTTTCCTTTATTTCAGATAAGTGTGAAGTCTATCTGATACCTACTCCCCCCACTCCCATGTTTGTATAATCTTCATCTCACAGACTTAATTATGAGACATAGTAAACTAACTCAGGAGAAACAGCAAGTTCTATTCCATTTTTCCTTTCTACAAGTGAATAAGCATTTATTAAGCATTTAGAATGTACCATGTACCAGTTGGGTTCCTTTTCCTTTTTCTTCTTACTATCCTCTTTGAACCATCAGAACAGAAACAATCTACCCCAGACTTTAAAATTCTGAAGAGGACATTTGTTTCTTCTTCCTTTATAAGAATGTTAGAGCTACTTCAGTTTATCTTTCTGGATTTCTCTTGACTTTTGTGTTTGTATTTTAAAGTTCCTGTTCAACTCTAGAGTTTAGTAATAGAGGTTAGGTACTAAATATGCATATTGAGACAAATTTTTGGGCATGGTTAATATGGAGACTTGTTTTTCTTGATACTGTGCATATGTATTTTTTTTAATTTAAATGCTTTATTAACTGCTGATTTACATCATTCGTTTCCGCCAGATTTTGAGTTACAAATTTTCTCCCCGTTTTTCCTCCACCCATCCCCCAAAACAGCAGTCCCACAGGATATCCCCACCTCCAATCTGCTCTCTCCCACATTTTCTCCCATACCTATTTCAACTTTTCCAGTGGATCTCTATGCCTCAGTGCCTGTATATCTTTTTTCTTAATTGCATGTAAGATGGTATTAATAATAGTATATATATATATATATATACACACACACATATATATATATTTGAATATTTGATTTTAAAACTTTCAATTCCAGATTCATTCCCTTCCCCCCCCCGCCACCCACCCCCACTGGGGGACAAGCAGTTCAGTATAGGTTGTACATGTGCGGCTAATGCAAAACAATAACATAGTAGATGTATTGTAAAAGACTGACTATATTTCCCTCCCTCCTATCCCACCTCCCACTTGTTCTATTCTCTACTTTGATCCTGTCCCTTTTCAAAAGTGGGTGCTTCCAACTTCCCTCCCCCCCAGCCTGCCCTCCCTTCCATTATCCCCCCTCACATCCCCTTCCCCCCCCTATTCTCCTGGAGGGTGAGATCCCCTATTTAGTGTGTGTTTCCCTCCCTTCTCAAGCCAGATTCAATAGGAATAAGGTTGACCTATTCCCTTTTGCCTTCCTATTCTTCCCCTCCATTGTAACCATTTTCCCTTGCCTCTTCTGTATGAGATAGTTTGCCCCACTCTGTCTCTCCCCATCTGCTCTCATTATATTCCTCTCACCTCTTAATTTCACCTTTTAAGTATCATCCCTTCCTGTTAAATTGGTCCCGTGCCCTCTATCTATGTATACCTGTTAAACGTGTATACACACATTCACATATGTATTCATATGCCCACATACCCTCATATAAAGACATATATATATATATATATGTATATTTCTAATCCCTTCAACTACTGAGAAAAGTTTCATAGGTTACAATTATTGTTTTTCCATGTAGGAATGTTAATAGTTCAACTTTGGCCAGGTGGCTCAGCGAGCAAGAGCACTGGCTCCAGTGCCGGGACGACCCGGATCAAATCCGGGCCCAGACACTCAGCACCACACCCAGAAAAAACAACTGGCCATGCAACCCCGAACAAGCCACTCAACCCCTATTGTTTAAAAAAAAAAAATAGTTCATCTTTGATAAGTTCCTTATGGTTTCTTTTCCCTGTTTACCTTCTCATGCTTCTCTTGCTTCTTGTATCTGAATGTCAGATTTTCTATTCAACTCTGGTTTTTTCAGCAAGAATGCTTGAAAGTCCTGTATTCCACTGAATGACCATATTTTGCCCTGAAACATGATACTCAGTTTTGCTGGGTAGGTGACTCTTGGTTTTAATCCCAGCTCCCTTGACCTCCGGAATATCACATTCCAGGCCCTTCGATCCCTCAGTGTAGAAGCTGCCAGATCCTGGGTTATCCTGATTGTGTTTCCACAATATTCAAATTGTTTCTTCCTGGCTGCTTGTAATATTCTCTCCTTAATCTGGGAATTCCAGAACCTGGCTATAATATTCCTAGGAGTTTTCTTTTTGGGATCTTTTTCAGGAGGTGGTCGGTGGATTCTTTCAAACTCTATTTTGCCCTCTCGTTTTAGACATCAGGGCAGTTTTCTTTGAGAACTTCCTGGAGGATGCTTTCCAGGCTCTTACTTTGGTCATGGCTCTCAGGCAGTCCAATAATTTTTAAATTCTCTCTCCTGGATCTATTTTCCAGGTCAGTGGTTTTTCCCACGAGATATTTCACATTGCCTTCTATTCTTTCATTTGTTTGGTTCTGTTTAACAGCATCTTGATTTCTCATAAAGTCATTAGCTTCCATTTGCTCCAATCTAATTCTGAAGCAATGATTCTCCTCATTGAGCTTTTGAGATTCTTTTTCCATCTGGCAAATTTGACTTTTTAAGGCATTCTTCTCCTCATTACCTTTTTGAGCCTCCTTTGCCATTTGAGTCAGTCTGTTTTTTAAGGTATTTTCTTCAGTCAGGCTGTTGATTCTCATTTCATAATTTTCTTGCATTGTTCTCATTTCTCTTCCCAATTTTTCCTCCACTTCTCTTATCTGCTTCTTAAGGTCCTCTATGGCCTGTAACCAGCTTGTATTTTCCTTTGAAGCTTTTGGTGCAGGAGTTCTGACTTCACTGTTTTCCTCCTGTTCCATGCCTTGCTCCTTCTTATCCCTAAAATAGGAGTGTAACGTTGGAATCTTCTGTTTGCTTTGTTTCCTTTGCCTGCTCATTTTGCCACTCAATGATTTGACTTTTGGGCTTTTTGCCACAGTAGGACTCTGCCACCAGATAGGGAAGTTTTCGTCCCAAACGCTGGGGTTTTCTCAGCTGCTGGAGGTATGGATGGGTGCCCTCTCTGAGGTCTCCACACGCTCTGGCAAGCTGGACACACACCCCAGGACCTCCACCCTAGACTGCAATCCAGATCGAAGCAGGTTAAAGCAAGAGCGATGACCCCTCAGACTGGTCCATGGTCCCCCTACACTCTGCAGGCCAGGAGCTGAAGCCGCCACGTGGTTCTGGCAGGCTGTGCTGGCTTCTCAGCGGTTTCTCGCCCCGGGGGTAAAAGCCACGCACTCCCATTTACTGGGTCCCAAAGTCCAGACTGCACTGGCCTCTCACCTTGTCCTTCGCATCTATGTATTGATAAATCTGGAAACACCACAGCTGCTGCTGATCTGGAGCCCTCTGGCTGGCGGCTGGTCAGGCCTGCCCTGGGGCTAAAGCCTCGGCGTGGTGCTGCGCTGGCCGATTCCTGCTGGCCTGCCGGGCTGTTCTCAGCGGGAGGTTAGCTTCTCTGTGTCATTTTGTGGGTTCTGCAGCTCCAAAGTTTGTTTAGAGTCCCCTTTTTACCTGGATTGGGGAGGGTGGAAGCGGGAGCCACTGGAAGGTCTTGCTTCTACTCCACCATCTTGGCTCCGCCCTAGAATTCTGCATATGTATTTGTTATAAGGTTTTGTTTTTCTTTTTTTTCTTTCTATTGGGGAGGTGGGAGAAAGAGAAAATAAGTACTTGATTTAAATATTAAAAATTAAAAAAAACCTAATGTTTATGATCAAGGCTAAATTTGAGGGGAATAAAACTCCAATTTTACCCCCTGTAGGACTATATTCAACTTTGTGGGATAAATTTATTTTGGAATATGTTCTCAGATACCTTGTTTAGGATAGAAACATTCAGATTTTGTGTGATTGACTTGTGTTTTTTTGTTATTTGAAGTACTTTCTGAATACATTTATTCATTCATTCATTTATAGCATTTTTTCCTCCTTTGATGTGTGAGCTCTGGATTTAGGCTGTGCTAATAACCCTTGGGGGGCTTTTCATTTTGGGATTTCCTCCATCAATGTGGGTGATTGGTGATGCTCATTTGGCTTTCTGGGTCTAATAGATCTGGGCAGTTTTTAATTTGTGATTTCTTGAAATATAACTAGGCCTTTTTAAAAATAGTTTTCAGGGAATCTGGCGATTTCTTTAATTATCTTGTTAAACTGTTTTTCCAAGTCTGGTTTTTTTTTGGGGGGGGGGTTAATTAGTTTATTTTTAGTTTTCAACATTCATTTCCACAAGATTTTGAGTTACAGATTTTTCTCCCCATCTTTTCCTTATACCCCACCCCAAAATAACGATTCTACTGAATACCCCTTTCCCCAATCTGCTCTCTCTTATAACCTCCCCCATCCCCCCTCTGATTTTCTAGTAGGGCAAGATGGTTTTCTATACCCCAGTGCCTGTATATCTTATTTCCCAGTTGCATGTAAAGAAAAAAAATATATATATATATTTAACATTTGATTTTAAAACTTTGATTTCCAGATTCTTTCCCTTTTTCTCTCCTCACCCACCCCCACTGGGAGGAAAAGTGATTCAATATAGGTTATACATGTGTAGTTACGCAAAACATTTCCATAGTAGATATATTGTGAAAGAATGACTATATTTCCCTCCATCCTATCCCACCCCCACTTACTCTATTTTCTACTTTGACCCTGTCCCTTTTCAAAAGTGTGTGCTTCTAACTACCCTCCCCCCAATCTGCCCTCCCTTCTGTTATCCCCTCTCTTATCCCCTTCCCCTCTACTTTCCTCTAGGGTAAGATACCCAGTTGAGTGTGTATGTTATTCCCTCCTTAAGCCAAATTCAGTGAGATTTAAGTTTGACCCATTCCCTTTTGCCTTCCTGTTCTTCCCCTCCATTGTAACAGTTTTCTCTTGCCTCTTTTATATGCAGTAATTTACCCTATTCCATCTCTCCCCGTCTCCTCTCATTATATTCCTTTCTCCTATTAGTTTTATTTTTTAGATATCATCCCTTCGTATTCAGCTGATCCTATGCCCTCTGTCTATGTATGCTTGTACACATATATACACACACTCACATACGTATTTATATGCACATATACTCTCCTATATAAACATATATGTATGTATACACGTGTTTCCCGGATAATAAGACACTGTCTTATTAAATTTTTTGGAAAGAAAAACACCAGAGGGCTTATTTTCAGGGGAGGGCTTATGTTGTCCTGCCTCAGCTCACCTCCGGGGCACTGCTCTCAATGGCGCCAGCAAGCAAATCACTGGGGAAGAACAGGATGACGCGTTCACTTCTGCAGCTCTGATTGGATGCAGCTCGGAGCGCAGCGTGCGTTTCACGGGGGGGGGGGGTGCATACAGAGGGTACAGTAATGTAGCGTGTAGCGCAGGGGATCACCTTCACTACAGTAGCAATCTCAATAGGGCTTATTTTCGGGGGAGGGCTTATTTTAGAGGAATCTTACACAGTAAGGGGAGGGCTTATTTTCGGGATGGGTCTTATTATTGGGGAAACACGGTACCTATATACACATATTTCTTTCAACTATCCTCAGACAATCTTTTACTTAGACAAGGTTTACCACTTATTCTTCTAGCTGTTTGTCTTCTAATTCTTTTTTTCTGTAGCTTTTGTTTCATTTTTACCATCTCTTGCTAAATTTTTTCCAGGCATTCTTATGTGATCTTCGGGGAACATTCCTTATTTTCTTTTGAGTCTGCTTGTAGTTATGGAGTTACTTGTTCCTTTTTAGGTATCTGGATCTACAATAATTTTACTTTTTGATTAGTCTCTTTGGTTTGTTTCCCCATATCTCTAGCTTTATTTACTTCATGAATTGGGGCTTTGTGCCAGGACCAGCCTCTTACCCTTGCTGTACTTTTGGTTAGGGTAGTTGGTCAACTTGGTCTCAATATGGATTCCTGTACTTTTACCAACTGGAGTTAGGCCTTAGGTCTTGAGTTAGGCCTTAGGTCTTTGAGGTTCAGTATTAGATTTTCAGAGCTTTCTGGCATCTTAGGCAGAATGGAGTTTATAAGGATCTCTCAGAGCTGGTCTTCTGTCTCTGGACACAGAACTTACAGGTGACAGGCGTGTCTTGCCCATCAATGGACAGACTGGGGCGGGGGGAGTTGTCAATTTATTGTCTGTCCTGGTTCCTGTTGCTTGTGGGCTTCTGGTTGACTTTTTGTGCATTTCTGGGGTGGAAGAAGTCAATATAACTTCTCATTGGATTTTTTAATCATTAAATTAATTCATCAGCTGTGAATTTCAGCCCACCCCCCTTTTTTTTGGAGGGGGGAAGACAAGGCAATTGGGCTTAAGTGACTTGCCCAAGGTCACACAGCTAAGCATTTATGTAAAGTGTCCGAGGCTGGGTTTGAACAGTAGTCCTCCAAACTCCAGGGCCTGTGCTCTATTCACTGAGCTACATAGCTGCTCTCAAATTTCAGCTTTTTGAAAGAGTAAAAGTTTGTGGGAGCTGGGTGATTTGCCTCCATTTCCAAACAAGCCAGGTTTGGAAGCATTGCTAAGTAGTCTTTGTTTCTTTTAAAATCTGAAACTTCTTATTTCTTAGTTGAATTGACTTGGAAATAGCCATCTATAACAATCTTAAGTCTTTTAAGGATTAACAGATAACTCAGTTGATTAGAACATGGTGCAGATGAAGTTGTTTGTGGGATTAATTCTCTTTTACCTTTTTCCTTTGTAAAAAGAGGTGAAAACAAAAATTTACCACTTTAACCATATGTAGATTAATTTTTTTTTTTTTGCCTTTTTGGGAGGGCAATTGGGGTTAAGTGACTTGCCCAAGGTCACATGGCTAGTTTTTGTGTTAAGTGTCTGAGGCTAGATTTGAACTCAGGTCCTCCTAACTCCAGGGTGGTGCTCTATTCACTTCACCACTTAGCTGCCCCAATATGTAGATTATCCTGATATGGTACCATCTTTTTGTACTTTCTTATCTTAGGGGATATGCTCATAGTTGAGAATTTTAGTAGTATGCATTATAGAATTTCTTAAAGGAATGTGTTATGGGAATTCATCTCAGTTCTAACATTACACTGAAAAGTTTAACTTTAATCCTTTTTTAAGAAGACTAAAGAGGGGCAGCTAGGTGGCGTATTGAGAAAAGCGCCGGCCCTGGAGTCAGGAGGACCTGAGTTCGGTTCTGGCCTCAGACACTTAACACCCACACACAAAAAAACTAGCCGTGTAACCTTGGGCAAGGTACTTAAAAAATAGTTAAAAAGAAGACTAAAGAGCCACCAGTGTTCCCATCCCCTCATTCCAAGTGCATATTCGGTCAAGTCAATAAATGTTAAGTAACTACTATGTGCCAGGCTCTGTGCTAATAATATCTATTAAGGTCTTTTAGAGGCAAAGTACCTTCTGCTCTCAAGGAGCTCACAGTCTAATGAGGGAGAGAACAAGCAAAGTGTAAACAAGTTACTTATAGGATAAAAAGAAAATAATTAAAAAAGGGAAGGCACATTGAGAAAAGCTTCTTGTAAAGATGGAACTGAAAGGAAGCCAGAATTAGCCAGGAAGCAGAAAGGAGGAGGGAGAACATTCTAGGCACAGGCAATAAGACAAAATGCCTGGATACAGGAGAGATGGAGTGTTTTTGTGGGACAGCTGGGTGACCAATGTCACTGGATTGAAGAGAATGTGATAGAGATAAAGGTCTAAGGACTGGAAAGGTTGGGGTTGATGGTTGGAGGTAGAGCTAGGTTATGAAGGACTTTGAATACCCAACAGAACATTTTATATTTTATCCTAGAGGAAATAGGGAGCCATTGGAATTTATTGAGTAGGAGAGTAACATGATATATGCTTTAGAAATCACTAGCTATTGAAGGGAGGATGGTTTGGAGTGGTGAGAGACTGGAAGCAGACAAATCCTCCAGTGGGCTATGGTAATAATCAAAGTGAGATGATGAGGGTCTGCGCTATAGAGTGGGGGCCATGTCAGAGGAGAGGAAAGGCTTAGAGAGATACAGTAGAACCTTGGTCTACTAATGAGTTTAATTAGTTCTGAGATTCTATATGTCATGCTATTTGTATTGCAAAGCGAATTTTCCAATAGGAAATGATGTAAAGTAGAATGATCTATACCGCATCCCCAAAAATATTCATGTAAAATAATTTTTTATAATTTTAAATAAGTTTTTTGTCCCTAATGTACCTGAAATACAATAGCAATGATTAGTATACAATATAAATTGAAAATAAAACAAATTAACCTGTACTTTACCTTTGAGAAGAGCTATGGCTTGAGTGAGGGAGACAAGAGGGAGGAGGAGGAAGGGTAATTGTTTGGAAGGAGAATCTCCTTCAATGAGAACATTGGGGACTTCAGCGTCAGGAATGTTCTCTCTTACACTACTTTCACTAAAACTGACACTACTTTCTGCACTTATTTTTCATTTTTGACTCACTGATTTTTTTTCTTTATATTTACTTTTGACTAGGAATCTATCTAACAACACTTATTTATGATATTTTTTTCAGAATATTACAGAAATGTGACATTGTATTATTAAAAATATTCATGGTTCTCATTGCTACAGCTTTATTTAGGTAATGTTTTTAAACAAAATTTTGCACTTTTTCACATGTCTGATAAACCTCTCTAATCTTACTTGACAATTCACTGTTGCTCCTCATGCAAATCCTTCAGTTTGTTGTCAGCTCCTGGCTAAGTTCCTCCATTGTTACAAATATTGTTGTAGATCATGGTCACTACCTTACACTTTTGTGCAAAGTACTACCATACATATGCAAACACGTATGAACACATTTGTAACGGTACTGTTAAGAGCGAAGGAAGCTGCCTTCCTGAAGGGTCAATGCTGAATGAGGCTGATTAGGCAATATACTGACCTGAGGTTCCTTTTTGACGTATGAAAGCAAAAAAATCCCCATTGCCCTAGTTGAGCATCATCCCTTCAAGAGCTATTCAAGTTCAAACATGATGTTTGTACTACGAATTTTTGTTCATCCTGCAAGACAAATTTTGCAAAATATTTTTTCCTTATCCAACAAAACATTCATAAATCAGGTTACTTGTAAACAGAGGTTCTATTGTAATTGCAATGGTGAAATCGACAGATCTTGGCAACATCTTGGATATGGGGGGTAAGAGATAGTGAGGAATCCAAGACGGCTTCTAAATTGTGAACCTGAGGAATTGGGAGAGGATGATGGTGCCCTCTATATAGTAATAGGGAAGGTAGGAGGTGGTGGTGATGGGTTTGGGGGAAAGATAAATGAGTTCATTTTTGGACATGTTGATTTTAGAATGTCTATTGAACATCCAGTTCAAGATGTTTCAAAGGCATTTTGGAGATGTGAGATTGAAGATCAACTAAGAGTTTAGGGCAGGATAGGTAGATTTTGAAGTAAATAGATTTTTAAATCCATGGGAGTTGATGAGATCATCAAATTAAACTGTAGACAGAAGAAAAGACGATCTAGTACAGAATCCTTTGAGAGACATTTAGAGAGAATGATCTGGATGAGGATCTAGCAAAAGAGACAGGTGGGATGGACAGATAGGAGAAGCAGGAGAAAGTAATGTTCTGAAAACCTAGAGAGAAGAGAGTGTCATGAAGGAAGAGCATGATCAACAGTGTGTAAGGCTGCAGAGAGTTGGAGAATGAGAATTGAGAAGAGGCCATTGGATTATCATTTGAGAGAATTGGAATTACTGTTTTTATGCTTTTGCATTTTCCACCAAGAATGTACTACTTCCCATGTCCTTTCTACCTACCCCAAACCAGTCATTGTCACATTAGTGTACAGGAAAACACCACTGAGAGTCTTCAGACTTGGTGCAGAGATCAAATATGACTTCAGAGAACTAGCAGATTAAGTATTACTCCTGCACACCCTTTTTAAAAAAGGATTCAGTTTAGCTCATTGAATGAATCATAAATTGTCAAATATAGCCAATGTGTTGATTTGTTTTGCTTGACTGTACTTTGTTAACAAAAGAGATACCATTGGGGCAGACTGTGAGATGGCTTGAGGAAATTATAGTGATGTAAACAAAAGCACATCAATTTTGCTGTGTGAACATATCCTATTGGTGGAGCTACTTAGTAGCATTGTTAAGTCTTTGTATCCTGTATACAAGATTGGTTCATTTATTTCAAGTGTTTTAGTACTTTGAAAATCCTATTACTTTTTTTACTCTTAAAAGCCCAGGACTGTGTATATATATACAGCCATGTACGTGTCATCAGCATATTACCTTGCAGTTTCATTGCCTGGGTGCGTCGAATTAAGCAATGCTTATAATGTTAGTGGAATTGAGGCAGCTTGTGGAATAAGTATTCTGGGAATATTGAGAAATTGGTCTATTCTTTGTTAAGGAAACCTGCTGTTATTTGCTATAGTTTGCTATCTTGACCAAATCCTATAGCATCTCTGGGTTTCATTTTTCAAAATGAGAATTGACCTCAATCACTAAGATCCTTTCTATCCCTAAAAATGAATATTTTAGTGGATGTTCTCATATGTTGACATTTTTGAAGCAGCCTCTGGTTCCTTATTGCAGTGGTGTCAAACTCAGAAAGGATCTGCTTTCTGCTTGAATATAGATG